>NC_135344.1:57353763-57659917 GCF_023851605.1 Tamandua tetradactyla | reverse complement strand
GAGAATTCCTGATATTCTCACAAGCAGTGGGGACAACCAAAGCAATAGGCCAAGCCCTCAATTTTGGGGTTTGTTCATATGAAATTATCCTCACAAAGGATAGGCTAAGCCTACTTAAAATTAGGCCTAAGAGTCACTTTCAGAGAATTTCTTTTGTTGCTGAAATGTGGCCCCTCTCTCTCAGCCAACATGACAAGCAAACTCACTGCCCTCCACCTGTCTATGTGGGACATGACTCCTAGGGATGTAAACTTTCCTGGCAACATGGGACACAAATCCTAGAATGAGCTGGGAATCAGCATCAAGGAAATGAGAAAACCTTCAAGACCAAAAGGGGAAGAGAGAAATGAGACAAAATAGTCAATGGCTGAAAGATTTCAAACAGAGTCGAGAGGTTACCCTGGAGGTTATTCTTAAACATTATATAGATATCACCTTTTTTTTTTTTTTTTTTTTTTTTTTAAGGAAAGACAGAGAGAAGGAAGGAAGGATAGAAGGAAGGAAGGAAGGAAGAAAGGGAAACATTTTTAAACATTTTCTTGTTTTATTGTATTCTGTTTCTCCGTTTTTGTTACATGGGCTGGGGCCGGGAATCGAACCGAGGTCCTCCGGCATAGCAGGCAAGCACTTTGCCCGCTGAGCCACCGCGGCCCACCCAGATATCACCTTTTTAGTTAAGGCATATTGAAGAGGCTCGAGGAAAGTACCCGAAAATGTAAAGCTGTCTTCCAGCAGCCATGTTTCCTGAAGATGATTGTATAATGATATAGCTTTCACAATGTGACGGTGTGATTGTGAAAACCTTGTGTCTGATGCTCCTTTTATCTATGGTATGGACAGATGAGTAAAACATATGGATTAAAAATAAATAAACAACGGGGGAACAAATGTTAAAATAAATTTAGTAGATTGAAATGCTAATTTAGTAGAATGAAATGCTTAAAGGGAGTGACATGGGGTACAGAAAAGAAAATAGGGGAAACAAAGGCTAAAATATATTGGGTTGATGGGAATACTAGCAATTAATGAGAAGGAGGGATAAAGGGTATGATAAATATGAGTTTTTTTTCTTTTTTCTTTTTTATTTCTTTCTCTGAATTGATGCAAATGTTCTAGTAAATGATCATGGTGATGAACATACAACTATGTGATGACACTGTGAGTTACTGATTATATACCAAGAATGGAATGATCATATGATAAAAATGTTCATGTCTGTATGTTGTTATGTTTAAAAAAATAATAAAAAATAAACAAATTCAACCCTGCAGAACACTTTAAAAGTACAGAGTCCAAGAATGCTTTATGGCTAAAACTATGTACAGAAAACCAAATATTCTGCCTTCTAATATTTAATGTCTTGGAGAATTAGGTACATAATTATAAGATATGTGTAGGACCACTCTGCTTGCAGAGTACCCCCATGCATCTTATCTCATTCACTCCTCTTTGCTACCTGAATTAGGTAGGTGAGATATCTCTTTTTGGGGGATAAGGAGACAATATGACTTGTCCATTGTCACATGGTGTAAAATTCAAATCCAAGATATTTTTAAAAATGAAATCATTATTCAGTTTTTTTTTAGTGTGTACTTCTCACCAAGCATTTTACACCCATTTTTAAAAATCCTCATAATAAACCACAAGAGCAAGGTATTGTCATCCCTGACTTACAGTTAAGAAATGGTAGCTCTGAAAGGGAAAATGACTTGCCCAGAGTCACCTCACTCAGAGCAACACAGGGATAAACTCTTTCTTCCCACCCTCTCCAGTGACAGCTGATAAAGAGATAGAAGGCTGGCTACAGAGAAATAAGTACTGGAGTTGGACGGGTAGAGCTGAGTTCGAGGTCCTACCCAGTGAGTCTCCAAGCAAATCCTGTGCAATTGCTGAGTTTTTGTTTCCTCCTTCATTAAATAAAACTATAAACTCCAGGCTTCAAATTCTAAGACCAGGATTATTTTCCCAAAAACATGTTCATAAATACTCTTTTACAACATTGACCAAAAAATTCCATTCTACACTAAAGCATTTGCAAGTGAACTGCAAGATTCACCCTGCCATGGTGTAACTCACCATTACACATGACTCTGGTATCACAAAACAAGAAGGGCTATTTGGACAAAAAATTCTACCCCCAAGTCATCCAGGAGGAAAAAGTTCCAAACTTATCAAGAAAACACTCCACACCTTGCTCAAAGGGAAGTCATGCGGCCATAACGGAGCTAAAGGCTGCAATGACCAGGTAAATTTCTGCTGAGTCAGTTACGATCCGATTTCAAGGGAAAGTAGGGAAATGCCCAGACTCAGGGCTTCATTGTTCCCATACAGTATTATAAAGCATTTCACTAGACATCTCCCTTTAATGCCTGTGCTGTTAACTTACCATTTTTCAACTAGAAAGTAGCCAGAAAAATCTAACTCGATCAAAGGTTTTCTCTTTAGAAGAAGTCTTTCTTCAAAATTTCCGATTTTAAATTCACAAACCAGTGTTTCTCCAAGACTAGTCCGCAGTCGTTTTGATGAGCATCACTTGGGGTACTAGTTAGAAATGCAGATCCATGGTCCCATCTCATTCCTACTGAACCAGAATCTCTAGATGGGGCCCCGGAATCTTCATTTTAACAAGCTCCGGGTGATCCACATGCACACTGAAATTGGTTAACCACCATTCTGAACAAAACAAACCACTTCCCTATTCACTGGGCTCCTTCTAAACAAGGACTCTGGCCAGCTAAAATAATAAAATAAAATTTGTTCTGATCCCGGGACAAAGAATTGCTCCCTAAGGAAAACAGTTGGCAGATTTTCCTGCTGACGGGTGGCCGCTGTGGCTACAGCAGTTACTTCCAGGCAATGGATGATTCTTCCAGCCCAAATGAAACTTAAACTTAAAATAACAAAGGTGGTTTTTATGCAATAGTGATGAACCTTTCAATTTAGCATTCCCCAGAATCATATGGACCACTTAATGTTATCAGATCCAATACTGCCAACCATAAGCAAGTTGGGCTTTGATTTACTGTCAGATACCACGTCTTTATAATGTCCCTGGGCTGGGGTCCACTTTGCCTTTTCTGACTACTTTCTGGCTCTCTGTGCCTTAAAGTATAGATGCTAGACTGTTGACCTCCATCCCTTCCTATTCAGTTCTTTTAGATTCTTCTTTTTGGTAGTGCTTTTCCAAACTCAGCCCCAACGAGCAGACCAGGGTCTTAGAAAACATGTAGTCCTTCAGAGCCTTATGGGAGATGCCTAAAGCAACTAAGAGAAACAATAATTCATGCTCCCAAATTCCAGAGAAAAAAAAATTTCTAAGCAAACGGATTTGTAAATCAACGTAAAGAATAATACAAGCATTTATCGGTTTGATTCTGAACAAGCCATGATTAAATATTTACGTGGACACTAGTGGATTCTCGCTTCTCTTAGTTAGGGGGCAGCAATCAAGGATGCTTGGGAGACCCTTTTCCCTAAGCTTGCCCCTCAGGTTTCTGTCTGACCCACAAAGGGTCAGAAGCACACTTTCTCTGCAGAGATGGAAAACCTAATAGGGCATTTTTTCTTCACAGCTAAATGCAAAGCTGCCTGCTGTGTAAATAGATGAAACTAAGCGACTAACTGACACCATTCTCAATGCAAAAGACAGTTAACCCTAAGTTTTCACCGTAAATCACTTGAATTCTCAGAGACTACGACAAGCCCACAAACCCTGCAAAAAAACTAAAAGTAAAACAATCTTGTTCTACCCGTGAGCTCAGATTCTGAACACTTCAGGTAAACCACTGACTTGAGAATGCTCTAGTGTCAGTGGGAAAAAGTTAAGATCCAGACCGAAGCCCTAATGGTGGTGGATCGGTTGCATTAGACTTGCAGAGAGAGATTGACCAAACATGCTTAGGAGTCTTCAAATTTTAATGCCATTCCTCTTTGTCCCATTAATAATAGAGGCTCCCTTTTAAAGGTAATTGCTCCATTTCGTCACTTGTTCATGAGGCTTGCACAGTTTGATATTTATGACTTTCCCATTTTTTATGCCACTAGAAGTTATAGGAAGTCACTCTCCTAAGCTTCTAGTATGTGCAGCCATTTCCTCCCTTTAAGGTACTCACAGTGGTATAAATAAACTCCATTACCTGGAAAAGGTAGAACTGCTAACTTGTTTTCCAGTTTTTCTGCCTTCACGGCCCCTACCTCCACTTTTTTTTTTTTTTGCCAATGTTCTGCTGAAAAATTCCTGCCAAACCTCCAGGGGATAAATATAAGAATGGGTTCTAGTCTCCTGGCAGAAAACATGTGGATGAAAGAGGGTGAGGGGTGATTCATTTCCTCCCCATTGCGCTCTCCATTAAAGCTACCCAAGGTGTGTTTACATAGGTTTTCTTCTGGCAGCCTGCTCACCCCAGCAACACAGAAGAATTGGGTTCGGTGTGAATAAATGATAATGAGTCCACTAGAGCATTCTACACAATGGTCCCCTAATGGCATGAATGAGTTAATGTACCTCCCAAAGTGCTCAACTGAATATCAGGGAAGGACTTCTCTCTGGGAGAACTGGGCTCCACAAACCCAAACTTAGAGGAAAGATGTCAGCAAGACCGAAAGCTAGAAAATGGAGGGTAATTATTTTTTTTAATTATGCATGAGTACTTCACTCTGGTGGGTATTCATTCAGTCATTTCTAGTAGGCCAGAGGATGAAAAAGGCAGAATATAAAAGAAGAGAGGCCCAAAGAAAGGGAAAAAAGATGCAGAGGAAAAGACACGGAAAGAAGAAAGAGCAAGTGACATGTATAGTATTTTTTATTTGTCCTGACTGCATTTGAAATTTCCGAGTTGCAGAAATTGAATCCCCCATGTCTCAAAGCCCCTCCAGGTAGTTGAAGACTGCTACCATCTGCATCCCAGAGGAAGCTGATCCTTGGCTTTTATCAACTACAGTAAACTCTATTTTAGAATGTATTTGTTACAAGTATCAGAATTCTCTCCCTGGAATTATATTTTAAGGAGGTATGCATCTCTATCTTTTGCAAAGGCACAATAAAAGACCAGGTTTTTTAAAGAAAAAACAACTTTTTGTGTGCTTAAACTTTATTTCTTATCTTCTAAATCTAACTACTTGGATCCACGTGAGATTGTTGTAAACTGGAAGCACTGTGAGGGCAATAGTTTTTAGCAGTAGTCACAGCAGGAGTCTTTTTTGAAAAACTTTATAAAATATTTTCTTGGAAATATGGATGGTATTTTACAATGTGATGATCCAAAAAAATAAAGCGCAGCTTGATAATAAAACATTAAGCAAACATCTATGTCTTTTCATTTTTTCACATATACATTTACATAAATATATATAAAACTATGTCTGTCATATCTGTTCTTAAAAATTTAGAATATACAAATACAAAAAAGAAAATTCCCCACAGGCCCCATATATTTCCACCTATTAGACATAACTATAACTTCCTACCATTCTTACCATTTTAGGGGCTATACATTATATAGATAGAGTTATATAACTTCATTAAAATGAATTATTTGCATGCTATTATGTCACACGATTTTCTTATCATTTAACAATATAGTTTTCCATTTCATTAATTATCATGTAAAATCCCATAAATTATTTTTAATGAATGCATGTGCTCCATTATGTGGGTACAACAAAAATTATTTACCCAGTTTGTCTACTATATGTTTGAACATGTATGTTGGTTCCAATTATTTGTATTTGAACTGATGCTAAAATGACCATTCTGAGAGCTGAATTTTTTTACATCCTCATTGTTTCCTAATTCTATGAAATGGAATTGTGTGATCAAAGGATTTAACCTTTTAAAGTTGGTTATTTTATATTCACAACTTAATATTCCCAAAGCTTGTATCAATTTACTCTTCCAAGGGCAGTAGGCATAGAGATATCTTCAAAGGAAAAAGTCAAACAAGGAATTCCATCCAAAAAAAAGATAATTTGATTTTTCTGACCCAATACAAATTTGTGGTAGGTAATAAAAAAAATCATAGCAATATGATCAGAAAGATTTCTTAACAGTTGGATTGCAATGGTGATAAAGATAGATTTAACATCATGCATTATTAATCAGTCTTCTATAAATATAAATCCAGTCCTGTATCAAGTATTGCTATAATCATATGGGTTACATATATCTATAAAAGTAAGAAAGGAGATTATAGCATTTTATAGGCCAGTTTTCCGAGGCATGGAATACAGAGGTCTTATGTACAAAATGAATTAAAGAGTAGACCAAGAAAAGAAAATCAAACCTAGTGCATAATTCACTCATTCATTGTTCACTTTTTCAATCTGTGGACACTCCAAACTAAGATAAACTTAAAATCTAGCTCTTACAATAAACCACAGATTTTCCAGAAAGCTCTTCAAAAATTCAGATACTCCTAACAGTTGTTCAAAATGGTAACTAATCATTTAAGGAAAACAACTTAGCAAAGCAAATAATTGAACTATTAATTCAAACGATTTATTGAACACCCCATTATACAAAAAGGCACACCATAAACTATGAGAAGGTGTCTGTCTTTCAGTAGCTTCATATCTGATGCAAAAGATATGACAAATGACCACACATAAATAACTTATAATGGCAATCTATGCTACAGAAAATGGTACAAACTGAGATTCAGTGGAATGACAGTTTTGCTCTGGACTGCAGTGGTCTCTATAGCCTTAAAAAAGGCTGGGTCTTAAAGAACTGTAGAAAATGGATGAGCGGAGAGGAGGAAGGAGGGCATACAGCTTGGAAATCAAGCCTAAGCAGAGCTTCAGAAGCCTGAATGTGCAAAGCATGTTTGGAAGACATAAAAACCCAAGAACTACGTAGCTGGAATGAAAAGTTCAGTGTGAAGAAAAAGGGAAGAAAAATGGAAAGGGGGCAGAAGGCAGATTATGATGAATGTGGAAAGTAAGGGTAAGGAGTTAGGACTCCATTCTATGACAAAAGGTAACAAGAGAAGATTTTAGAAGAAAGAGCTGCAGGTGAGGGCAGGATTTTAGAATGAGCCATCTCTGTTGAGAACAAGTTAAGGTAGTGGTAGGGAAAGGGAGAAACTAAAAGGAAGACACCAGTTTGGAGACTGCTGCAATAATCTCGGTGTGAGATAAGGTGCTGAGGACCAGGTAGATCTGAAAGGGGAAGAATTCTTATATTAGAACAGCAGAGATTTAGGGGGCATGGGAGCTCTTTGTCCTCTTTCGTTCTGTGGCCAATTTGGAAAAACAAACGGATGAACGCCACTTGACTCTCTCTGGTTCTACCAGTGTTTCTTCTTCTACTGCCTTTTACTCAGGGACAATACTTAGAGATGGCAATTACAAAACCTAGTGTGGATTTTAGTAATCCTTGTTGGGAACATTTTCTAAATAAATATTAAAAAGCCAGCTAAAGCCTTCAATATTCAAAGGAGGCAATTCTTCTTTTTTTACAAATACATGCATTACATATAAATTTACATTTTATTGTGTTTTTTTTATATCATGATTCACATATTGTGCATCAAACTTTGGGGGAAGTTAAGTACTTATTTAATATCCTATGCCAAATGTCAGGATAATTTGCAGAAAATATTTCAAAGCTTCTTTAAGTGGCTTGGAAGCATTTACAACTTAAGAAAGACCGCATCTTGCTGAAAAGCATGAATTGTCTACTGTCTTTTTTAATGAGAATTTAAGAATGTTTATTAAAAAAAGAAATAAATTTTCCATTTCAGCTCATTTGGCTTTGTCTGCTATTAAATCCTACATATACCCAGGAGTTGCACTGATATACTTAAATATTGTTTCTGCATTGAGATTGCCTAATGAGGCAATTAGTGGAACTCCTCAGATAGCTGGACCAAACACTTTTCGGCAGGCAGAAGAGGTCTACGCAAACAACAATGCAAAGTGCTTATACTCCCTCCCCACTTTTATTTGACAGTGTGTCTTAGAAAAGGCAAGTGGTGATTTTGGAAGGCAGACAAAACCATGCACTTCGCCAAGATGGATAAAAGAAGAGCTTGACGCCATTGCGTATGGAAACCATGTGAAAGACAAAACACTGGAGAGGAGCACTTTTTCCTTCTTCCTCTCTCAATTGCTGTCTTTGTGCATTTGCTCTAATCCACAGCTTTTCAAACTCTGGCCTTTAAGAAACTAACTCTTTTTGTCACTGCTACTGTTGTTAGCTATGTGATTATTCACTTTCTTTAAATATAAATAATCTACCTTTTTAAAATGGATTAAAAAATTTTACTAAAATTTCTTTTTAAAGAAAACTATATATTACTATCATAAATGGAAAACCAGAATCACTTGCCACAAAAAGCAGATAACTATAAAAATAAATATCAAGACAACAAAATGATATTATTTACTTCTGTTGTGATACTATCATCTGTTAAATCTCTGAGCCTGAGATACACCCTCTGTTGCAGAGGTAAATTAGCAAGGGTCAAAGAGGTGTTGAGGTCATTTCAGCACCAGACAGAGACTCCCCCTAACTTTATTGCAAGGATCAAAAGAGAATTGAAAAGGACACAACTTCCACCCTTTCTTCCTTCATTCATTCATAACAAACACATATAGCACACAGCAGGTGCCAGGCATTGTTTTAAAAATGTGCAACCATCATCTCATCTAGTCCTTTTAACGACCCTATGAGGCAGTACTATTTATTATTATCCCCATTTTGGAGATGAGAAAAATGAAACACAAAGAGTTTAGGCAATTTGCCAAAGGCCACACAGCTAAGAAGAGACAGAGCCAGTATGCAAATAAACACAGGCATTGTCACTGGGGTTTATGCTCTCAACCTGCTCCGTGGTGCCTCTGAAAGGCTCGATGCTCTTAAAGCTATGTACACACACTACTGAATATCACAGCATGTGCCAGCTCGTCCCACACCATGAGTAGCATTACTTTACCCACTGTCCTCAAATCCCACCTCCTTGACTAAGCTTCCTCTATGGCCCAGCACTCAATGAGAGCTTTGTCCTGAAGCACTTACTGTCTATTGCTCTCTTTGGGTTGTTAGCATGGATGAATTCAAATGGTTATTTGAACTCTTAATATATATTTTTCTCCACTGTTAGATTTTAAGTCCTTTAAAGGAAAGGAATATTTCATATCTCTTTGAATTAAACATTATTTGTTAGAAAATGCCTGTCTTGGTTTTCCAGGGCTGCTATGACAAATACCACATACTGGTTGGGTTAAGAAATAGGAATTTATTATTTTACGGTTTAGGAAACTCGAAATCCAAGATCAAGGTCTCAAAAGGCCATTCATTCTCCTGGAGTCTGCAGCTTTCGGTGCTGGCTTGACGCTCTCCTTAGGGTTCCTTTGCTTGCATCTCTGCCTCCATCACATGGCAATGTGCTTGATTCTCTGGCTTCTTCTGACTCTGGCTTCTACTGACTGACTGTGTCTGAATCACCTCTGTTTTTGAAGATATCAGTTATATGGATTAATGCCTACCCTGAAGCAACATGGCCTCATCTAAGTAGATTCTTCACAGACCTTATTCACAAATTAGTCCATACTTCAACTAATAATAACATCTTCAAAGGCCCTTTTTATAATTGGGCTCACACAGGAATACGGATTAAGACATGACCATGTCTTTTCTGGGGACATGAGTCAATCCCCAATGATGCTTCCAGACGCGAGTCTGCATATATAAGATGGAAGGAGAGGAGAACTCCTGATGGCAGGCATAGCATACAGGAACAGAACGCAGCCTGAATCAGATGTGAGGTCAGGAGAAAAATGGAGAAAGAAGGTTCTATGACAGCTAGTTGGTAAATAGGGCCAGAGGCAGCTGAACCTCACATAATGCACTAGCGTTTTTACTAGAAACTCTTTCAGTGAGCACACAGAAGAGCGGCTTCAAGTCCCTTTTCTGGCAGGGCGTCTTTGTTTTCTTATCTGCTCACTTCTATTTCTTTGTGCCCAGGGTATTCTTTTTAATCTTATTCTCTAGTCTTTTTGTGTCCATTACACTCTGATGTACACAAAACCATAGAACAATAGATAAGGCACATTAATGAGATACGAGGCTGAATTCACATCTAGCTGATTTTGTTACCACCACCAGCAAGCAGATCCATCTTCAGAAGGACAGCCCAAACGCACTCATTTTCTAATATGCCACTATGATTTCTTTGGAATCAAGCAGTTCCCTATGTTAAAGGATTTTTTGAGGGGGGGGAGGGGGGCGTCTGTAGGAACATTCTAGCCAGCCAACACTGAATTTATGGCTTTGTGGAATTCCCTGAGAATAGGTGAAGTGAAAAATCGTACCCATGTTGTCAACAAACTCCAAGAATAACGTTCCTGTCTATCCATCCATACAAGGAAGTTTACATGCCATAAACATATGGATGAAAACAGTAATTCACGAGTATCACAAGGAGGTGTTTTTGTAAAGTGTGGGAAAAACACAGTAAATTTAAAAACCTACTAAAAAAAGGTAGGATATTATCTTCCTGCCCCATAATTTTGCATCTTATTTCTCACTCATATGAAATATATTTGGAACACCCAATGTAAAATGTACATTCTTTAGGCTCAGGCCCAGGCAAAAACCGTTAGCATCATAATAAGAGAGAAGAACTTTAGCAATGGATTAATTTTAATGCAACATATTCCAAATGAATAAATATTAGTATTTTTCACACTTCTGTGTCAGTTTAATTTTTCAATAGTCAAGTATTTGTCCACTTGACTATTGTACAAACATGACTTTGTACAAGAAATTGTTCACAAAGAAATTTTTTAAGGAAAAACTGTCCACCTAACTCCTTTACCTTTAGCCAGTATATATGATTGACCAGAAAACATAACTTGGGGGATCTTTGTAGAATAATCAGCTATTAGCTTTCATAAATGAGCCTTTGAACGTGATATCCACCCCTAAGGGATATGGTTTTAAGACCCTCAGATATTCATGCTGATAATTTCCTGTGCTTGCAGCAAAAATTGGACTTCAGTCCAAATCTTTCTTGAAAATATAACTTAGATATTGATGAACACATTAAAAATTAAATTGTGCTTTCTTTAAATACATGTTTTAAATCTTATATTGTTCCTAATTTAAAACCATTAAAGTAGCAGGCAGCCAGTAAACATTATTTGTAGTTAATAATTATATGCATATTCAATGATTCCTCCTGCTCCGACCTTGCTAAGGTGGGTACAGCAATTATTTTCTGACCCCACTTCACAGAAGGAGAAACCAAATGGGAGAAACATTTACTGAATTTATCACCTTTAGCTTCTCTGGGAGGGGATCGGGGACTCATCATTCTAGGACATAGCCCACCCCCTCTTTCCTGTTCCCGCACTAGCTGGGGAGATAACAGCTATTTAGCGATACTAAATAAAATAATAATACTGCATTTTATTTAAAAAGCATTCATCCTCTTTGGGCATTCAAGGTGTCTGCCTTGAAGCACAGCAGTAAAACAATTAAACTTTATTGAGCTGTCTAACACCATCCCCGTGTGGATGTTGGCTCATTGTATGGCCTCACTCAGAGTTCTTTGTATAAGACTTGCGTTTTCAGAATAACTACCGTTGATTTTTTGTGTATCTCTAATTTCTTTCCATAACATCAATAAAGAGAATATTGAGGGGAGAAAGGTCTCTTCCAAACAGGGGTCTGACTCTCAGCTGTGATTTGCTTGGCAATTGGAGATTTTTGTATACAGTCTCTTAGAGCAAAAGGTGAGAAATGTAGAAGCAATGGCTTTAAAAAAAACACCGAGAGCAGCAGGAAGCCCTCTCTGCCCAATTACAAGGTGATCCCAGTTCATTTTTACGGTTTGTTTCTTTCTTTCCTTTTTTTTTTTTTTATCACATATGTTTCCAAACACAGTCTTGATGTCCTGTGGGGCTGCTTTTGTAAAAAGTCATAGCTTCTGATTTAAGGATCTTCAAAAATAGCTCTCTGTTTCTTCAGTCTGAAAGCGGCCAGTCAAGTAACGGCACATTTATTCTCTTTGAAAAATAGAAAGATGTCAAAAGCAAAGTTCATGGCAAAATTAGACTGATTTGTTTTGTGCTTCTGTGCTTCTGCTTATAGAAGTAAACAGGAAAAAAAAAACTCAGTGGTTTGTTTAATAAGCAAAACCTGCTATTAAAACGAGTTTTGTGCTCAAAAAAATTTAGCCTGGTAGGAAGAATCATCCATTATACAAGCTTTGGGAGAAGAAAAAAAGAAAAAAAAAAGCTTGACATCAACAGTCATTTTCCCTCTAGTAAGCATACAATACAGGCATCGTGTCGAGAAAAAAGACAACCTCATTAGTTTAATACAAATGATTTGTGGTTCTCAGAGATTCTGTGTGTTGGTTGTGATGGATGCTAAGCAGTAATCCTATGGTTAAAACTTACACAGGAGAAGCAGCTTTGGCTGAGAGTGGCAAAAGGGTGACCCCAATATGGAAAACTTTCAGATGTCCAGGAGGGAATCTCCAGGAAGTGGCACCCAGGGATATAAATCCATAGGGAAGACTACCCTTTCCTTGAGCAGCTTGATTTCACACTCCGCATTCCAGTGATGATAATCTGTGCTGCCTCAACCTCATGCATTTCCCAGGATGTAGCATCAGCTTATTTTCAGGGTCCTGCCTACCGCAGGCTTCTCTTAATTTGTATATATGGGACCTACAATGAAAAGGGGGAATCCAGCTGTAATCCCCAAGAAAGTAACCGTGTAATTTCTTGCAACCGATGGAAAGTGTTGCGGTTTGCTAATGCTGCCAGAATGCAATATACCAGAAATGGACTGGCTTTTATAAAAGGGATTTATTAAGTTATAAGTTACAATTCTAAGGCCATGAAAATGTCCAAACTAAGGCCACAACGAAAGGACACCTTCACTCAAAAATGGCCAAATCCTATCTGGGGTTTCTCTATCACATGGGAAGGCATGTGGCTACATCTGCTGGCCCTTTGCTCCAGAGTTTCAAGTTTCATTGCTTTTAGCTCCTGGTTCCAGTGGCTTCCTCTCTGAGCTGTCTGTCTCCAAGCATCTGTGACTGTGTTGGTTCAGACTCTCTCTCTGTGAGCTCCCTTAAAGACCCCAGTAAACTAATTAAGACCCACCTTGAATGGGTGGAATATATCTCCATCTAATCAAAAGGTCCCACTCACAGTTTGATGGGTCAGATCTCCATGTAAATAATCTAACCAAAAGGTCTCCATGGAAACTACCTAATCAAGAGGGCCTGCCCTACAATATTGGATTAGGATTAAAAGGACGTGGCTGCCCCACAAGATTGTATTAGGGTTAAATGAACATGGCTTTTCTGGAGGACCTAACAGTTTCAAACTAGCACAGAAAATTTCACAATTTCTGAAGTGATATGGGTTCAAAACCAATTCTTGGAATTCACTGGGACACAGTGTCATTTCCAATTAAAGTATACTATCCTACATTGAAATGATCTGTTGTATACAGAAACCCTCAGTTTGTTGCTGTGCTGTTTGTTTGTTGGGGTTATTCTAATGAGAGGCAATGGAAAGAAATCACACACAACTTACTGAATCTCCTGGGTTAGATCTCTATTCTAACATGTGGCACTGTTACCCATGTAAAACCAAGAAGATTTTTAAATTTCTATTATTTTTTCCATGCATATGAAATTGGACAAAGTATCTGGAAAAATGATTATGCACTCTGTAATGGTACTGAGCTTTCCAAGGTGCATGAACACTTCTTAGAAGTGCTTATTCTGTTTTCTGTTTCTCCAGTGCTCCAAGCTCCCTCACACCACAAGGCTATTGAACTTGCTGTTCCATCTGCCAAGAATATTCTGCCATTTCCAGCTTTGTCCAGTTATCTCCTGCTCCTCCAGCAGATCCCAGTCCAGTAATCACTTCTTCCAGGAAGCTACCCAGATGGCTTTTTTTAAGTATCTGAATGCTTTAGAGTACTTGATTTAATTTATCTTATTTTCTTTATATTTCATAAGTATTTTTTACTTTATTTGTGTGTTTTTCTTTATTAGAGAAGTTGTGGGTTTACTGACCAATCATGCATAAAATACATGGTTCCCAAATCTACCCTATTATTCATACCTTCCACTGGTGCGGTGCATTTGTTACAATTGATGATAGTACATATATATATATAAACTCTAGTTCATGGTTTGACTTAGGATGTACTGCCTGTATAGTGTAGGTCCATGGATTTTTTTAAAAAATTTATTTTGTTACCATGTATATAATCTGACATTTCCCCTTTTAACCACATTCAAATATATATTTTGTGCTGTTATATAATTATATACTGTTATATAATTATATGCATAATGTCATGCTACTATCACCACCATCCATTAGCAAAGCATTTTTATCATTACAAATAGGAACCCTGTACAATTTAAGCCTTAACTTCCCATTCCCTATCTTCCCCCGCTTCCATCCTGGTAACCAGTACTCTAGATTCTGACTCTACGAGTCTGCTTATTCTAATTGTTTCAAATCAGTGAGGTCATACAATATTTGTCCTTTTGTGTCTGGCTTATTTCACTCAACATGATGCCTGATGGCTTCTTATATATTCTCTTAGGAGCACGTGCCACTCCTTGACACCGCTGTTGACAGGTATAATTTTACACCATCTTCCTTTGATTAATCAATATCTCAAACAATACATGGAAACTAGAATGCAACTATTTGCTCACATGGCCACTTTTCAGTCAATCAGAGGAATACACATCAATAAAAAAAACTGACTATTTTAAGACTACATTTAAACTAAGATTTTTGATCCTCTCAATTTTATCTCTCATCAATATCTGACTTACAGAAAGAACACTTTTTTAAGACTATTTTTAAACCAAGATTTTTGGTTCTCTCTCAATTTTATCTTTCATTAATATTACGTTAAAAACAGCTAACTCACCTATGTGTTTTCACTCTTTTTTCCCAATTCATTGTGTCAGTTCTCCTAATGAATACTGATATGGTCACCAGCAACCAAGAGTATAAAGATAGGCTCCTTGAACTGGGGAATAAAAGGTGAACACCAACTGCTAGATCAAAGGCCACCAGTGCAGTGTAATCAGAGATGACCTCCAAGACTTTAGACCATCACTTTTGATAGTGTGGAGTAGAAGGAAACTCAGAAATTTTATTTTTCTCTCTGGAGTTCTAGATAAGAGCATGGATAATCTACACCCGTTCCATTTATCTTCCAGATAACCATCTGGTTAGCTAGATAGAAAGAATATATATAGGTAAACAGACAAACAAGAATACAGAAAGTAGATAAACTGAAAAATAGGCATTGTGTCTAACCCCTTAAAGCTCTTACTTCTGTTTTAGCTCAACTCTTCCATTTCCCTGTACCACAGAATCCCTTTGTAGACACACTGATATCTGACATTCCCACTGTCTATTCACCTGGGGCCAACAAATAGCTTTCCTGACTATGATTGTTGGTCCTACTGTTATGAAGCTGGAAACTGATGGAGAAACATTAGCCTGCTGATGAGATGGGCAGTATCTCATGGACTACTCTGGTGGTCTTTGTGGAACTTGTTCAGCTTCTCAAGGAGCTAAGATGATAACACATCTGTTCCGAGATTGGAGGTGAAAACCGCAAAGTACTGTAGGGTCTGACCAGAGCTCCAGGATGCAAAAGGTTTTGTATGAGAAGCAAACCCATTCCATTTGTGGCTTTTGTTAGTTTTGCACAATCAAGAAATGTATTCTTTAAAAAACCTTTTCTGCCAAGCCAGCAAAAGCCACAAATCCGATACCTTTGGTTTACATGCAAAACATGATGCCCATCTCCTGTTAGGCTTTGTACTGCATTAGCTAATGTAATAGAACTTCTTCCAAGAAGTTTCCAGGTCAATCAGTTTAACCTCCACATTTCAAACATACTTTGATTTGAGACCTCAGCAAAACATTCACAAAGTGCTGAATGGCAATGTAATCGTTGAATTTCAACCTTAAAATATTTAAATGTTGCATTTCCCCTATCCCAACATTTCAGATAAGCTCTCATGAAAATCTTGGGCCTGAGCTGACAGGTGAGTCCATCAGTGCAATAGAGCCAAGTCCACATCATAGGAACTGGAAATAACTCAGATTAGAATCATTCACTCAGCTGTGACATGGATAAAAGACATACAGTATGCAGGGCCTTGATTGAAGAAGAAATTTTAAATCTGGAAATAGTTGAAGAGCTCTAAAGGGAATGAGGGGGAACAGTTGTAAGTCTTGCTTATAAGAAAAACTTCCTCAGGCCTAGTAGGCTAGTCTTTGACCCATATAAGATTCTGAACTCTCCATGAGCGTTGGTTCTCACTATTGTTCTCCTACAGCCACTTTTGTTGTCTGAAAATGGGGTTTCCTTGGATCTTCCAAGTCTCTTTTGCCTTCTTTTCCATGGAGATTGGTGCTAGTCTGGGGTTAAGTGATGACACTATTCCTCTCTTCAGCTTTTGGGGTGACTGTATTTGTGAGGTAAGTAAAACTGTTCCTGTTATCTAGTATATAATCCATGAAGTCTCAATTGGAATATTTGGTAAGAAAGCTTTGCGATATTATGATTTTTAATTACACAATATAATTACAGAATGTATACGAAACATCTGAGAATCTACCTATTGATGCTGTTACTTATGATCCTATGATTTAAAAAAAAATCTTAGAAAGAGTAATAGTAGAAGAATTTTTAAAATATCTCTCCTTCATCTTCTAACATATCATTAAGCTTTGCATTCACAGAAGCAAAATGGCCTTAGATGATGAAGATATAGATTATGGACTGAGGGCTACATAATTAAACATGTAAGATTATCAAGGTAAAGTACCAGAATACATAAAGAGGATAATTTCTTTAGTCAGCAAATGGGCAATAACAGGAAAAGAATTTTTGTCTTGGGATAGTGAGCAGTTGTATAAACATATGATGCAAAGGCTTTTTCAAATAGACATAACATTGCCATATGTTCCATCCGAAAACTGCAGAGGGACTTGGGAAAATCAGAATGATTTAAGATCGCCTATACCGTCTCTGCCACCACTTGGTTAGCCGAGCCCAAGCAGCTAAAAGTAAGGAGTGTAGTTAAATAGGGACACGTTGAGAGACCATAGTGTGCCCCAGAGATTGTTGTGCTGAGATAAAGAAAGCCATCAAATATCCCCGACAAACTGCTGCTTCCCTTAAGATATGATAGAGCGTGTGTACTGCCATAGTAGAGCTCGGCAATGCTCTTGGAATGCTTTCCTCCAGTTCACGCAGTTGCTGCTTAACATGGCAAGAGAGGGTTAGACTGTGGGGAGCATATGGATTCGCCCCTCTTCAGTGCTTAGCTAAGAGAAGGAGACAGTGCTGCTGGAGTATCAAAAGACTAATAAAGTAAATAGATCCCTCTACATAAAAGGAAGTCAGCCTACAAAGCAGGTACAATGGAAACAACAGCACCTCAATGCCAAGTACAGGCTGTGTCTGCAAAATATCAAATCAACCAATTGAAGAGTGAAAAACTCAACACACTCAAAAGTTTTATCTGCACCTTCACCAGGGTGTTTGCTTTCTCTTTTTCACTGGAGTGACCAGTTGTTTTGGTATCATATAGGCACAACTGCTGTGTTAAAAACTGGCACCTGGAGACCAGCTGTCGAACATCGGTGGTATATACTACAACTCTCTACTTCATAAACTAAGCGGAAGAAAAAGGTTGCTGTGGGAGGCAAATTGCCACATGGCCAGCCATGTAGATGCCGATGGTCAGTCTGTTCCACAGACGTGGCTTCATTAATCTTGACATGGTCCAATTAATCAGTAAGATGATCAAGGGTTGTTCTAGTTTGCTAGCTGCTGGAATGCAACATACCAGAAATGGAATAGCTTTTAAAAAGGGGGAATTTAATAAGTTGCTAGTTTACAGTTCTAAGGCCAAAAAAATGTTCCAATTAAAAGAAGTATATAGAAATGTCCATTCACAGGCATCCAGGGAAAGATACCTTGACTTAAGAGGGCTGATGAAATTCAGGGTTTCTCTCTCAAGTGGAGGGGCACATGGCAAACACAGCGTCATCTGCTAGCTTCTTCTCCTGGCTTCCTGTTTCATGACGCACCCCGGGAAGCATTTTCCTTCTTCATCTGCAAAAGTCGCTAGCTGGTGGACTCTGCTTCTCATGGCTATGTCATTCTGCTCTGCTCTCTCTGAATCTCCTCATTCTCCAAAATGTTTCCTTTTTTATAGGGCTCCATAAACTTCTCAAGACTCACCCAAGTGGGTGGAGACATGTAACTTAATCCAGTTTAACAACCACTCTTGACTAAATCACATCATCCAGGGAGATGATCTGATTACAGTTTCAAATATACAGTACTGAATAGGGAAAGGGATTTTGATTAAAACATGGCTTTTCTAGGGGACATACATCCTTTCAAACCAGCACAATGGTGATCCTTTTGAAAGTTATTTTTCTCACCATTAGAGAATCAGATTTATTAATAGGCAGATATGTTTATTGCCTAATTTCGTAATAAAGAGAATAAGGTAGAGACTTTTCCACCAGAATTGATCAGATTGCTTTTAAAACTTCAATTTACCTGGTCATTATTTACACATTCACATCAATTTACCTCTATTACTATCTGCAGACTTTTTTTTCTCAAAAACCAAATAAAAAAATAAGTATTATTTCAAATCACTCAACCAGAGGGATAAAAACAATACCATGCAAAGTCACACTAAGATACCTTAAAATGTGCTTGGAAATATTCATGCATTCGTTTATGCATTTTCTTGTTTATTTTCATTCTGCACAGCACTTGATGGGCTCTATCAATCTGGAGTCTTTCTTCAGTTATGGAAATCCTCAGAATTATTTCTTGCAATATTGTCTCCCCTCCATTCTCCCAATCCTATTGTTCGTGTAAGCCCTACTCGATGAAGGGTGAAACCTCTAGAACTCTCCTTCATTTCTTTGAAATTTTATACTTTCCACCTTTTAATGTCATTGGGCTACATTTGGGGACAATACCTTCCGTCACTTAAATGAACAGATTCATTCTTCAGCAGTATCCAATATGCTATGCAATACATTTAATGAATTTTTTATTTCAACAATCACGTTCTTCATTCCTAAGAAGTTGTGACTGCCATGTCTTTATTCTTAATAATCTCTTATAGTTTAATAATCTCCTATTCATGTATCATGCTTACAAAAGCCCCCTTTATCTCTCTAATTATATATTATTGAGATCATTTTCAGATTGTTTATATTATCTCTCATTCCTTGGGTGTAAATTTTTTCTCCTTGTTGCACAGGTGGTCTATCATTGTGTGGTCCATCCTTACATATTGAGTTCTTCGTTGTCTGCTGTCTTATTTGGATTCCCCTCAAAACAGGGCCTGAGACAAGTGGGTAGATGTAGCTTATTTGAAAAGAATCCTAAGAAGCAGGAAGAGAAGGGGAGAAGTGAGAGTGAGATAGGAAAGTCAGGCAAAGCTACTATAAGCAGCATTTGGTGGTTGCCCAGTTCCCCCATGGCCTCTGAGAAGCTTGTAGAATGGCTCCCAGAACTGTTGGCTAAAATAGTCCCACCCTCCATTAGCTGAGGTTTGCCCTGTGCTGACATACCACACATTTGGACTGTGTTTGTATACGAGGCAGAGCAAGGAGAGGAGATTCCTTTGGTTTTGGAGAAGTCCCTGGGGCATAAAAGAGAACGACAATCACACGTGAGTCCAAACATACATGAAACCATACAAGGCTGTTACAGTTGAAATTAGAGGTGCCCAAAAGGATCTGTTACATGCACTGATATGTGGCAGAATTCTCCAGTGTATGTCCTGGGTTGTAACAGTCTCTGATAGAGCGACTTTTCTGTAGGAGTGGTCTTTGGGCCATAATATCAACCCTGGTCCTGTAGTAGTGGCATATGATTGAACCTGGCAGTGAGAGCTGCCTATCTACTGCCATTTTTTAGGAATGCTTCTTCTTTTCTAGTCCACAGAGAGTCCCATTCTTGTTTTTAGGGATGGCTATGAGTATTTTATCTTTTTTTAAAGCTATTTCATGGGAAAAGGAGATTTCCACCTGTTCTTTGTCATCTACCTAAAGTGTAAATTAGTCTTTTATTTGTCTTTAGGCATCATTTCCAAGATCACCAAAATTCCCCATTTCCCAGCTTTGGACTTAGAGAATATACCCACAATCAAAATAGCTATCTCTACCTGATTTCATAAGCACTGACCTTCTCCCTGCTACCATCCCATTTGAATTCAAGGTATTATTTGAGATGATCTCCCGAAAAGCCTTCTCACCAAGGAAATTCCCAGTCAGTCCACATGGAACATATCAAACTCAGCACCCTAGAAAACTTCATCTATTAAACGTTTGATGTCATCTCTCTCTTTCCATTATATAAGATTTCTTTTAGTTATTTCTGTTATGAATTATCCAGATTTGGCTTTAATATTGTTCAAATGTAATGAAACATTATTCTACTTTAAATAGGAGGAGTTATCATTGCCACAGACTTTAAAAACCATATATTTTTTTTGACAAACATATCTCCTAATACCCCCATGAGTATGGAGAAAGGAACACAAGAACATATAATAGACTAAGAGAATAAAAACTCAGTATAGCAAAACTTCCTTAATTTGGAATATTTTACAACTTATGTGAGAAAATAAACCAAGTTGTAGAATAGTTATTAATTTATTTTTAATTATATATACATACAGTTAAAAAATTAATCAAACTGTTCAAAGTGGTAAACAGTATAAAGAAAGTCTTCCTCCCTCCCCAACTTTCAGTTCCCAGCCGTTCTTCTCAGAGGCAACTACTATTATCTGTTTCTTAATTATCACTCCAGAGATATTCTATGGGAATGCAAACATGTATATTAATATATCCTTTTTGCTCAATACAGTTGGAGCATACATTACATACCATTTTGCATCATGCTTTTTCCACTTAATTTTGGAGATCATTCTATATCACAGGAAGGAAATATACCTAATTCTTTTCAAAGGCTGCATGATATTCTGTTGCATACATATACAAATAAATTTTCAGCCAAATTCTATTGGTGGATATTTGTTTGTTACAGCTTTTGCTACTGTAAATTAACACTGCAGTGAAAAGCCTTCTTTTTGCAACTTTGCACAGATGTGTAGCTATACTTGAAGGATAAATTGTTACGTGTATTTTAGATTTTGAAATACACTGAAAAATTTTCCTCCAAGGAGATTTGCATCAATTTCAAATCCTAGCCAACAATGTATATGAGCACTTGCTTCCTCACACTCTGAAGATATAGAATATTATATGATTAATAATCATTTGTATTTCTTTTTTTAAAACTATCTGCTCACAGCCTTTGTCCATTTTCGCAATTGTTTTTCTTAATTACTGAATAGGTTTTAAATAACTGTAGGAAATTATTTATTTCTATTTATTTATTTTTAGAATGAGTATAAGCTGAACAATATGACTCTGAGCTTGCTTAGGTCTCCTAAATTTGCCCTGTTAAACAAATAACAGGGAATAATGGAAGCATCGCTAGATCAAGAATCCTCAGTTGTATCACTAATTTGCAGTATGCCTTTAGACTAGTCACTGAAATTTCTCAAATCTTAATTTTCTAATGTGTAATAGGAAAAAGTTGGGCTGGATAATCTTTATAAACCTTTCCAACTCTGAAAAATGCTATGATTAGCCTAATCTATAATTATCAGTTTTTATTTGCATACAGTCAAAATGCTAATATAGTTTAAAACCAGAGGGTTCTCTTTAAAGAGTCAGCACTCCCTCTGCAATATTCTACATATTTCGGGCATCCTTCACGTACGTAAAACGTCATATTCCTAAAAAGAATCATGCAAATCAGTTTTTGGTAAATATGATAATATTTTTAAAGCAGATAGACCATCCTTACAGAAAAATCAGCAATTCGTAAGAGAAAAAAAAAACTGACCAATAACCTGAGAAAAAATGTTCATCTTCATTAGTAGAAATGAGATCCTCTTTGACCTATTAAATTGACCTGTTAAAAAGGTAGACTAGATCTAGGGTTGAAGAATTTCAGGGAAAACGGTCATTCTTTAGCTTGTTGATAGAAGAAAAAAAGTTCAATATTCTGGAAAGCAGGTTGAAAATAAGTATCGACATTTAAAAGGTATAAACTCAAAACTTTACTACCAACATTAAATCTAAATAAGTAAAGGAAAAAGTATAGAAATTTGTAAAAATAAAGATGTGTTTTGTATCAGCATTTCTTATAGTGGAAAACTGATTAAAATTCAGTAGCATAATCAATAGGAGATTATTTAAACTTAATTGTGAAATTAATTTTATATATGCAGTTATTATGCTAGAGATCTTTATTTACTGATGTGAGAGGATGTTTTTAAAATATTGATGAGCAGGAGAAAAAGTCATACCATATAACGGTATTTATGAGCCTTTTATATAAAATTGTGTGTGTATATGCATGTGTGTGTTTGTACAGGCAGAGATGTCTGGAACAATATTTGCCAAAATGCCTCAGTAGTTAGCTCTGATGGAAAGCATTTCTGGTTATTTTGCACTCTTCTTTATACTTTACTATATTGTTTGAATCTTCAATGTGTATATATTATTTTTGATAGTAGAGAAAAAGAAAACTATTATCATGTTGAAAAAAAAAAACACAAAGAAAATCTGCCACTTAAGGGATCTTGTTTTGTAAAGTGGAAATTCTCTCCTGGTCAATCACAGCTAACTTAAACTTATCACCTAATAATTTTCAAGTAACATTCCATTAATACTAGTGTGAGAAAATCACTACATTATCTCCTTGCATATGTTTACCTGTATTTGTAGTTTCTCAACCCTCTAGATTGTAAGCTCCTCGAGGTCACTACTATCTAATTCATGATTCCTAGCATCAGCTCTTTGTACACAGCAAGTGCTCGGTTGTGGATTGATGGGTACGTAATTGATTAAAATTGGTGCATTCAATTATTATAGAGGCAACAAACACAATCAATTTTAAAAGATTTGAAAAAGTTCAAACTGTTAGCATATTCAATTTAACAGAAAATCCAACTCTGAGGGACTAAAATAATTAAGAGAATTTGTGAGTTCACAGAATTGAGAATTCCAGAAGTTCCAGCCGTTAGACACTGGTCAGTTAGAGTAGTAGCTCCACTTTTAAGTGATTTTCCCAGGTCTGCCTCTTCTGTATATCCTCTTGGATTTCTGTCTGGTTTTTCTTAAAGTTGCAAGATGGCTTCCAGGTGAGACAGGGGTTACATGTTTTTTGTTATTGCTGGTTCTCATCCAGGGGGTAGGAGATCAAGCCATATTCCATTATCTTCAAAAAATTCCTGAGTTTGTATACTTTGAACCAATCCCTGTAGCTAGGGGAATACCAAGGGATGATTGCTCCACTATTTGGGTTACCTAATCCAAATAGTGGAGAAGAGCTAAGATGAACTCAATTGGTTTAACCTATCAGAGCCCAATCATGGAGCTAGTGTGGTCTTGTACCTACTCACTCAGTCAAATTCCTGCAAAATAAAGAAGGAATGGATTGGGTATTGGGGGACAACTTTAAAAAGTCTTTGAAAACCTAGGTGAAATTGATAAATTTGGGGGATAATATAAAATTACAAAATATTAAAATAATGAATTATAAGGAGTAGATAAAATACAAACAGATAACGACTAACAATGAAAGAAATTGAAGTAGGAATCAAATACCTTTCTTAAAAAAAACGGAATCAGATGGTTTTACATGAGTGCTAATAAGCTTTTTAAAAACAGATAAACCCTCTCTAATGTAAATTGCTCTAGTAAATTTTAAAAAAAAAACAGAAAAAAACCTTTCAATTCACTTTATAATTTTTGTATAAACGACTTTTGAACAAACTCTTAAAAGTCAAAGAAAAGGGGCGGGCCGCGGTGGCTCAGCGGGCAAGAGTGCTTGCCTGCCATGCCGGAGGACCCCGGTTCGATTCCCGGCCCCAGCCCATGTAAAAAACAAACAAACAAACAAAATATAATAAAAATAAGAAAATGTTTAAAGATGTTTCCCTTTCTTCCTCCTTTCCTTCCTTCTATCCTTCCTTCCTTCTCTGTCTTTCTAAAAAAAAAAAAAAAAAAGTCAAAGAAAAGGAAGCCTATAGGCCAACTTTACTTAGGAATATAGATTTGAAAAACCTAGTTAATTTAATCCAACGTGTGTTACAAAAATAATACATCATGATCAGGAAGTGATTACTCCAGGATTCAAGAATGGTTTAACAATGGAAAAGCTTTCAGTGTACTTCATGATATTAAAGCAATAAATGAAAAATCTGAATAACAGCATCAATTAGATACATAAACTGTATCTAATAAAATTTAAAAAACACAAATTCTCAGAAAACTAGGAATGGGAAGAATTTTCCTTGCCTTGATAAAGCTTATATACTGAAAATCTAAAATGAACATACTTAAAGGTTAAATTTTAGATGCATTCTCTAAGTCTGAGAACAAAACAAGTGTGTCCAAAATCACTGCTAATGTTTACCCTGGCAAGAGAGGTCCTGGCTAATGCCTACAGAGGAAGAATAGGAAATGAAACATACAAATTGGAAAGGGTAAGATAAAAACTTTCTTGAAAGCAAATGATATAACCATAGGCAGAGTAAACTCAACAAAATCAACAGTTAAGTGTTGCCAGAAACAGGATCAAATTACAAAAATCAAGAGATTTTTATTTTATTCACACCAGAAATAACAATCCAGACAACATGATATAAAATACAAAGGATGTGACAAAACTACAAAGATTCTAGAATTTGGCCAACAAAGAGGTCACAGACCTTTATGGGGAAACTTAAAACACTACTGAAATGCTCTGACTAAATGGAGAGATAAACTATGTTCATTGATGGAAAGACTCAACTGTAATAGATGCCAATACTTCTAAATTAATCTATGTAAGCAATAGAATTACAGTGAACATTTCCCACAGGAATTTTTTAGGAAGTTCCAAATTTATTCTAAAATATTTGTAGAAGAATAAGAGTGCACAAATAGCCAAGACAAATTTGAAAAATAGGACCAAAGAAAAAGGAACATGCTCTATAAGACAGTAATATATCTAAACAGGTTAAATGAGCAGAATATTGATATCTCAGCAAATCATGGGGAAGTGACATTGTTTAGCAGATGATATAGAGAAAAGTCACTCTGTTGAAAAAATATTAAATTTCTATATGCACATAGTGAAAGTGATCTCCAGATTGAATAAAATAAATAAATAAGTAAACTATAGAGCTACAGAAAAACTATAAATCTAATAGAGGAAAATATGCAAGATTTGCATAAAAGTTGGAGGTAGGGAAGAACTCCTTCAAGTAGATACCCAAGAAATACAATATCTAGATGTTTATACAATAAAGAACATTGTAGGCAAAGTGAACAGTTGACATTTGGGAGGAGGTATTCACAACTTCTAAAACAAAAAACAGGATTAATAATTAGAATATGCTACAAACTCCCATATATTAATAAGAAAAGAAAGGAAACAGTACAAAATTGAGCAGAGTACAACATCATGCAGTTCGCAGATGTGGAAACCTGAATAAGGATCAATTGTTGCTGGTCAGATTGCCTGCAGGCACACTAGGTGATGAAAATTGCATAGAGAAAGTTTATTAGGAAGTGCTCTCAAGATCAACACCTCTGAAGAAAGGATAGGAAGAAGGAATTGGCAGAAGGAGAAACTGGTCTGTGATGAAGTCTCAACAAAGGACTCAGCTGGCTTAAGGAGAATTCCAAACGCTGGAATCGTATGACATTGTATATTCCCAAAATGGTTACCTATCTCCTATGCTACATGCTCTTCTTATATTGTTACTCCCCTTGAAATTGGTGGACTTTTATACCAATTTCAATAAATGAAGAATAATGAAAGTGACAATGTGATGGTTAGGTTCTGGTGTCAACTTGGCCGAATGATTATGCCCAGTTGTCTAGTCAGGCAAGCACTGGCCTGACCATTGCTGCAAGGATATTTCATGGTTGATTGAGAAACTGGAAGGCTGGTGTATTAAGTCATCAGTCAGCTGATTGCATCTATGGCTGATTACATCTGTGATCAACTGAGGCATGCCCCCCACAATGATATAATTCAATCAGCTGAAGGCTTTTAAGGAAGAAGAGATACTTTTTCATTGATTCTTCAGCTCATGAGCCTCTCCTTTGAAGTTTGTCCAGACTCTTCATCAGAGCTACCAATTTCACAGTCTTTCCAAGGGATTTTGGACTCTTCCATTCCCACAGTTGTGTGAGACACCTTTATAAGGCTCACATTTACAGATCTCTCCTGTTGGTTCTGTTTCTCTAGAGAATGCTGACCAACACAGACAGTATGTGACTTTTTAAAGTTTAGGTCATAGAAGATCATGCAACTTCCATTTTATTTGCTTGAATACTCATTCTTTAAATATTTAGCTGGCATATAAACAGACTGAATGACCTAGGATCATTGTGTTGTGAGAAAGACCAAAGAAGCCTATATGAAGAAAACACATGGAGAGGTTTTCTGAGAGCAAGTGAAAAGAGAAACTGAGAGAGAGAGAGAGAGATGCTCAGGCAACCTCTAGCTGTTTTAGCTCTCTGTTCTTTCAGCTCAAGTCACCATTTGACTGTGTTCACCATGTGCCCTTCCACTTGAGAGAGAAACCCTGAACATCATCGGCCTTCTTCAATAAGGTATCTTTCCCTGGATGCCTTAGACTGGACATTTTTATACACTTGTTTCAACTGGGACATTTTGTTGGCCTTACAACTGTAAACTAGCAACTTATTAAATTCCCCTTCTTAAAAGCCATTTTGTTTCTGGTATATTGTATTCTGGCAGCTAGCAAACCAGAACAGCTGCCAACCAGCAGTACTCCCAGCAACTTGAGGAATAAGTATTTCTATCATTAAGCATGATATGGATGGCATATTCATAGCATCCACTATAGCCCACATTTTTTATCACTTAGATCTACCTCTTTGAACAGGGATTATTCTTTGTATAAGTTCTGTGAACAGCAACTCTAGAATTTTGGGAAAAAGAAGCTTAGGGAAATGATTCACAGTCTCTATCACTGCAGCTTGTCTAACATCCCAACTGATTCTCATCTTTCTTTTTCTGGACCAACTGTTCTAGATTACTCTTGATCTCAGCTAAAACCTCTCCTGGTCTAGATAACTTACCTGGTAGGGAGAGACAGCCCCTCATAAAAGAGGGGTGTGATTAGAACAAGATCTGATATAGAGGGTGGAGATTGACATAAGGGAATGGACATGAAATGCAGAGATCTTTTCACATTATGCTAATGCCTACCAGAGAGTGTCCACCATGGAAGAAGCAATGAACAACAAAGTTGGCATGATAACTTAGCCACGTGATGTGAACTAGTCTCTGTCAGCTGCCCCAGTGCTGGCACAAAGGGCAAATGAAAGAACCAGCAACAGTGGCAGGGATGGAAACTATGCAGGGCCCAGTAGCCTGGGTCCCTATTTACCAAGGCTGACCTAACTACTATTGCTGCTGAATGTTTGAGTTGCAGAGAGCAACAGCAATTAATACTGAGCCCCCTAATTCAACAACATCTTTTGATGGCAAGTTGAGTATTTTGAACTCCTCCACCATGAAAGGGATAGCAATTCATTATCATTAGAATAGAATGAAAATATTCTTCGTGGAAATTGCTTCCTCCCACTTTGTTTCTTCTTTCCCCACTATCTGAGGAATTCCTCACAGCTTGCCCACCAACATGGGATCCCATATAATATAATATCAGAACAATAGACTCTGATTCAGGAGGAAATTCTGTTACAAAATGGGATTGTTTAGTTTCCTGGCTTAATACCAAGAATTTATTGGTGCATGGTTTCAGAAGGCATAAGGCTTGCCTTCTCCTGGGGCTGGTATCTTCTGGGTGGCTGACAATCTTTGGAGTTCCTTGGCTTTTCTGCCAGATGGAAATGCACATGGTGGCATCTTTTCCTTTCTCCTCTGGGCTCTGTTGACTTCCAGCTTCTGGATGCTCCCCAGAGCTTCTTTCTCTGTGGCTTTCTTCATATGGCCTCCATACTAGGATTAAGACCAATCCTGACTCAAATGGGCCACACCTTAACCGAAGTAAAAATTCCTACTTAGAGTGGGTTCATACCCACAGGAATGGATTAAGAAAAAGAACATATTTTTTTCTGGGGTATATAACTGCAAGCCATTACAGGGGTGGAGAGTGTATTTGGTGCCCAGAAGATCTACTTGGGAATCTCTTGATATTCCCTTGCCCAATTTTGACATGCATGGATGAGTATAGCAGCCACAGTCTGAGAAAGGATTGATGATCCCTTATGCTAATCCACACCCTTTACACCAGATCTTGTTTCCAATCTTCTAAACATTCTCTTTCAGGTCCTGGACCAACCAGCCAAGTCATTTGCTACCGCACACATGTCCATAGATACTACAAACTATGACCACTTCTCTTTCTCCATAAAGATGGCCACCAAAATAAAGATGGCTTATTAGGAGGATTTCCCCTCATTATTGCATTTTAATTTTAAGGTAATCCCTGACTGGGCCGCTGCAACTTTTTTTGTTCTTGTTACCTAATACTACATAACCCAAAATTTTGTGGCTTAAAATAGTGATACTTGTTTTGCTCACAAATCTGAAATTTGGACAGAATTTTGTAGAAACAGCTTGCCTCAGCTCCATGCAATATGTAAGACAGCTTAAATCTGAGGGATAGAGTCATGTGAAGGAAGCCTTGCTTGCTTATATGTCTGCAGTTGATGCTATCTGTTGGGACATCAGTTGCTACCCTAGCCAAAACACCTACACATGGCTTTTGCATATAAATATTTAGCTTTCTAAAAGCATTATGGCTAGGCTCAAAGAATAAGCATCTCAAAAGGAAGAAAGATCTAAAAGGAAAATATAACACATTTTATGACCTAGACTCAGAAATCACTCAATCTCACTTTTGCCGCATTCAGTTCATTAGAAGTGAATTACAAAGACCAGCCTATATTCAAAGGGAGGAGAACTAGACTCTATCTTTTCATAGAAGAAATGTCAAAGAATTTCCAAAAATGTTTTACAAAAACCACACCTTGCACATATACCAAGTCTACCTACCTGTGAACCAAACTTAGTTTTTTTCTTTTCTTTGTCAGCTCATCATGAGGAACCTTCCCTTTAGCCATGGGTGTGAGCTGAAGTGTGAGAGGGACTGTGCAACAGTGATGGATGACATGGTGGTCTGGACCACTTGCTTATGAAACTTACTTTTACTTTCTGGTCCTACCTGGGATGGATCTCAGATGTACCACTCACATTTTACAAAGGATAGCTACTGGGTTTGTCCAACTTTACTATCTGGTCGATCTGACAGAACCTCTTCATTATGAGAAGTTCTGGCCACATGGGCAGGAGCTCTTTTTTGAATATTATATGATTATTCACTACAGCTGGAATCTCTTGCTTCAGAACTCTGGGGATCTGCATTGTGATTTCTCACTAGGGCTAGCCATAAAACCCACACAGCATCTTATCCTACCTCAGATACTTTGAATAGCATCTGATCTGCTAAGTCATATATCCCCAGTGAAAGGGCTACTGGCCCAGCAGCCTGGAATTACTACAGAGTTTTTTTCCTGAGCTGCACCCCATGCCATTTTAACACTGCCATCAAAATCCAGAGAGACTGACCATACACTATCCTTCTGTTTGTGGTAGGAAGAATGAGATACAATAATATATATTTATACTTTGGGAGGGAACGTCCTGGCATTCCCCATACCACTTCTTTGCTATAATTTCACTAATAGCTAGTCCTTGAATCTTCGTGGTGCTCATTTCATCCCCTCTTAAGTACATGTGTCTTAAAGTCTTCCAACATACTTGTTACTTCCTGCTACATCTGTTCAAATTAGCATAATATAGTTGATACAGTGGAAAAATGAGATGTTCTGCAGGATGTCCAGACAGCCCAGTTATCTTCAAACTATATTATGACAAAGGACTAGACTGTTAACATTTTTTTATTTTTATATGCTGTATGGCAGGGTCACATTTCATTATTTTTCCTATGTGAGTATCCCAATATTGCAGCACAATTTGTTGAATTTTTGGTTGTTTCATTTTGCTTATTTGTTCTTTGGGGAAGTGCATGGACCAGGAATCGAACCCAGCTCTCCTGCATGGCAGGCGAGAATTCTACCACTGAATTACACTTGCAACCCCCTGGACTGTTAATATTTATCATTTATAGACTGCAAATGAATCATATTTTTTGTTCCAAGTGAATGCAAACTGTTTCTTTTACTTCTTTCTAATTAGAGGTGAGTAAGAATGCATCACCAGTTCAAAGGCCACATATTACATTCCTGAGATTACCTTAATCTGCTCTAAAATATATAATATATGGTATTGCAGATACAACTGGGACTAACTTGATTGTATTTGCAGTAATTAATTGTCATTCTTCAGGTTCCATCTGACTTTTGTGGTGCCATATTTGTGAATTAAATAAAGACACAATGGGAACTACCACCTCTGAATTATTTAGGTCTTTAAGGGAGACACTAACCTCCTCCATCCCCCATTGTCAGGGTTGAAATATTTTAGAATTTATTAGTGTTGTGAGCGCAGACTCAGAACATGGCCTTTCCCCACTATGATAGGTTTCACCCCACAGAGGAAGGAGTTAATGCAGGGTTCTGCCAATTCCAAAGTGTTTCCATACCAGGGAAATGATCACCGGATGGATTTGTGGAGCCAGGGGATGCCTATGAGCCTAGCCTAGGCAAAAACTCCATTCATTACCAGGTTCCCATATGCCCCCACCCAGCAAAGAGACCATGATGACACTTTAGATCTCTAGGTAGTAACATCAACTTAGATATTTTGCCCAACATTCCTCAAAATCTTTGGCGATACTGTTTTCATCTTCATATCGTTTCCCAAATAAGTGACCATAGGTCCCTTTCAGGAAGCACTGGGGAAATGACTACTCTATATGCAGGGTCCTTACACCTGGTAATTTGGTATATCCTTCAGTCAGTGGATTCTAGGTCAGAAAACTGGTTCAGGGCCAGAAACCAGACAAAAGGATATTAATTGGTGTTACTACCCTCAACCTCCTGGATCATCCATCCTTAATTCTTTCACCTACATAGCAGTACACTTGTTGGCTTTGTATCTATCTTGCCCCTAAGGACAATGAGTTCATTAATCATCTCTATAGTTTCCCATGGTTCCCTGGCTGCCAGTCTGACCTGCCTTTCATAAAAATAATCATGTCTGACTTGCTTGGTTAAGTGCCATCACCTTAGTGTCTCTGGACAGGAGCCTCACTCGTCTATTATTTTGAGATCCTATCATCTTTATTACTATCAGCGGTCCTAGTTCTCTAACACAGTTCTAGTTATCTGTTTTTGCATAGTGATATAAAACAAGAATCATTTTCCTAACTCTCATGAAATAGTAATTTGTGGGTCAGGAATTTGGGCAGTGTTCAGTTGGGCAATTCTTCTGTTCCACATGTTATCAACTGAGGTTACTCAGTGCTGTTTGGCTTCTAGACTTGGAGGGTCTGATGTGACTTCATTCACATGCATAGCATCACAGGGGGATAAATGGGGCTTTTCCCACTTTATGTCATCTCAAAGGGTCCCTCCTGTGATAGTTCGTGCAAGGTAGCTAGACCTCCTACATGTTGGCTCAAGGCTCCAAGGGCAAGTGTTCCAAAAGGTCCAGATAAAATTTGCAAGGCTTTTATGACCTAGACTTCAAAGTCCCAAACCCTCATTTCCTCTATATTTTAATGTCCAAGCAGGTGATTAAAGCCTGCCAAGATGCAAAAGGAAAAGTATTATACTCTACCTCCTGAGGGGAGAAGTAGTAAAGTATTTGCAATCAATTTTTATATGATTTCTTTACAATAGAAGTAGTTTTACAGAAGAAAATGTGCAGAAAATACAGAGCTCCCACATACCTTCACCCTTCACACAGATTTTTTTCCTATTATTAACATTTGGTATTAGTGTGGTAACTTTGTTATAATTTATTAAAGAATATCAATATAATTGTATTATTAACTATAGTCCATAGTTTACATTATGGTTCACTGTTTTTATCTTTATACAATGTTATGTTATTTTATAGTTTATGGAATTTTTCTTTTAGTTTTTATTCTAGTAGCATACATACAACCTAAAATTTCCCCTTTTAATCACATTCAGATATGTAATTCAGTGCAGGTAATTACATTCACAGTGTTGTGCTACCATCACCACCATCCATAACCAAAGTACTACCATCACTTGAAGCAGAAATTCTGTACCAATTAAGCATTAACTTCCCATTCCCTAACCCCATCCTCACCTCTGGTAACCTATATTCTAATTTCCAACTCTATGAATTTACTTATTCTAATTGTTTCATATTAGTGAGATCATACAATATTTGTTCTCATGAGTCTGGCTTATTTCACTCAACATGATGTCTTCAAGGTTCATCCACATTGTTACAAGTAATAGAACTTCATTCCTTTTTATGGCTGAATAATATCCCATTGTATGGATAGGCCATATTTGTTTATAAATTCATCATCTATCTTTGGCAATTGTTAATAATGCCACTGTAAACACTGGTGTGAAAATGTCTGTTTGAGTTCCTGCTCTCAATTTTTTTGAGGATATACCTATAAATGAGATTGCTAAGTCATATGGTTATGGTATACTTAACTTTTTGAGGAACCATCAAACTCATTTTCCACAGTAGCTGCACCATTTTACATTCCCACTAACAATGAATGAGTGTTCCTATTTCTCCTCATCTTCTCCAACATTTGTTATTTTCTGTTTGTTTTTTTTAATAGTAGGCATTCTAGGGTATGAAATGGTATCTCTTTGTGGTTTTGATTTGCATTTCCCTACTGGCTAATGACATTGAGCATCCTTTCATGTCCTTTTTGGCTATTTGTATATCTTCTTTGAAGAAATCGCTATTCCAGTCTTTTGCCCATTTTTTTCCACTGGGTTGTCTTTTTGTTGTTGCATTGGAGGATTTCTTTATATATTCTGGACGTTAAACTCTTGCCAGATGTGTGGTTTCCAAAATTTTCTCACATTGTGTGAGTTGTCTTTTTACTTTCCTAATAAATTCTTTTGATGTACAAAAGTTCTAAATTTTAATTAAGTCCCATTTAACAATTCTTCTTTTGTTGCTCATGCATATAGTATAAAGTGTAAGAAAACTAAAGTCCTGAAAATGCTTCCCTATGGCTTCTTCTAGGAGTTTTATAATTCTAGCTCTTTATATGGAGGTCTTTGACCCACTTTGACTTTATTTTTGTATATGGTATGAGGTAGGGTCTATCTTCATTCTTTTGCATATGTATATCTAGTTTTCTTAGCACCATTTGTTGAAGAAACTATTCTTTCCCAATTGAGTGGAATTTGCACTTGTCAAAACTCAACTAACTACAGATGTAAGGGATTTGCAGCCCATTTTAATGTAACACAAGCAGCATCTTTTGCTGGTGGCACTAGTTTTTAGAAGAAAACCATGTTAGCTACAATTTTTCCTGGGTCCCTCATGTTTCTGTGAATCTTGAGATCAAAGGAACTGACTGCCTTCAATTCAGACTATCTTTTTAATTATGTTTTTATATGAATGACCCTTAGAAGACAGAAATAATGTCTCCCTCTAGGACAAAGGTCAAATAGAATTACTGCCCATTACAAAAGATTAGGGTGCCCGATGTTCAGGATTCCTCTACTGGAACCCACTGTACGTGTAGGAGTCACCTGGCATTCTTAGCAGGGCACCAAGGTAATTGGGCTAGTGCAAATGCTAATACTCTCACTACTACTATTGCTGAGAGTAATAAAGTCTTTTGCCTATCACCCAGGAGTCTTGTGTCTTCTGTAAGCATCCATGAAACTATGGTAGGCTAACTTGTTGGCTTGCAAGCAGGGTAAAATCTCAGACTCTTCAAAATTCTTGATGCCATTATTGAGCTTCTCAGAGAATTGGTACCCCTCTTACCAGCACGTAGGTCATTGCTTTGATAAAAAAGCCATCTTCCAGGTCCTCCATCAGAACATAGTCATCAGTAGGGGGAATCTGATCTTTCAAAGAATATCCACTCTACACACCTATTTCTCTCTTTTTGTGCTTCTTTCATTACAATTCTAGCATTTCTCCTCAGAGAGTGTGGGCCATCATTTTCCCTAGGCTTTTAAGAAGCCTCTGCCTTAGTTTCCTAGGCCTGCTATAAAAAATAGATTGGCTTAAACCAAATATAATTTATTGTCTCACAATTTTAGAGTCCAAACATCCAAAATCAAGGTGTCAGCAAGATTGTGCTTTCTTTGAAGTCTGAAGCATTCAGGCGTGTCTTGCTGGTACTCCATAATTCAATCTCTGCTTCCATCACATAGCTGTCTCTCACCCCACCTGTCTCCTAGTCCAAATCTCCTCTGACTATAAGGACTCTAGTTTAGCCTGATCTACTAATAGGATCTTCTGAAGTCTTATTTACAAATAGGCTCACATACACCAACTCACAGGTTTAGGACCTGATCATGTCTTTTGGGGGCACATGACTCAGTCCATAGCAGCCTCTTAGAAATGTATTAGAGCCATCTAGCTAGCCTCTTAGCAATGCATTAGAACTACCTCCCAGAGTTTATGGCTCTTCACCAGATATTAAATCCTGAATCCCAGTAAAGTTCTCCATGCCAAATTTTCCTTTGTCCAACTTAATGTTCTACTCTCACAACCTAGCATTCTCAGATCCCAGTCCCCTAAGTACTCTCTTGGTTCCTGCTGGCACATATTTTGGCTAGCTCCAACTACTCCTTCATGGTATGGTTCCTTTTCTTCCTTAGCAGACCCAACATTTCCCCAGTGGGGTTGTTTTGTACCTAGTCATTGCTCTTGTGGTCAGAAGGTGAAACAGTGAAAATCCTCATGGAGAAGACTATTGTCTTGAAAGTCAGAGGTCTCTGCATCATCTTAAATTAAATAAAGAGAGTCCTCGCCTCTAACATGAGGGAGTGGATCACTTCTGCATGTATAGAAGATTGAAGATTTTCAAGTGCATCAACCAAGATATTTCAGAATCCCATTCTTTCCCAATTAGTTCCCTGGTCTTAACATAGTAGACAAATCTGTGTTCAGAATTAAAACTTTTCTAAGATTTTTCAAATGCTAATGCTTGAGTCCTAGTCCTGAGCTTTGGCATTTTCTGTGCTCCAGCAGTCAAAATTCATACAAGCCTTTATTTCACACTAACCTTTAACTGTTGATTAATCACTCTCCACCATTCATTGTCTTTTCCAATGTATCAACTTTCCTCAGCAATAGCCATTTAATACCTTTGTTCTTATGATTACGATTTTCCCATATTTTTCCAATGTTGGATACAATGCATCCATTACTGAATCTCCTTTCATTGGTATCACACTTCATTTCAAGACTGGTAAAAGCTTTAACAGTTGCCCTACAACCTTTTGCAGGGTCTGTAATCTACTTACTACTGGTGATGAAGTCCTCCTTGCTAGCCGAAAGAGGGTAATCCAACTCCATGATATTTTCTTAGCTTCTATTTTCCCCATAATTGGCACCAACTGTTGCAAGTTGTGTTCCCAAAAAAAGCTGATTCTGATATGGAGATTAGCATGCAGAAAGTTTATTAGAGAAGTTCTCAAGATCAACATGTGTGGAAGAAAGGAAGGAAGAAAGATTGGACAGAGGGAAAAGTTTAGCTGCAATGCAACCATAACAAAGGCTTCAGCTGATCCTGTGGGGAACTCTGAGCTAAAATAGTCCTTCAGAGTTGTCCCAAGTTAAAGCAGGAGGGCTGGGCCTATGCCTCCAGGACAACCAGCTAGCTATTAGATGTAAAGTGCCTCTGGGAAAGAGACATGAACTTGGATGAGGCAGGTATTTTCCCCACGAGTAATTCCAAGAGAGGGCTGACAGCTATTAACCAAGAGCATTCCCAGATGCTGGAGGAATAATCCATTCCTGAAGGAGGATCAAGGCAATGTATCATAGCATATACTATGCAAGTATAGAAAAAGATATACACTCACTAATAATCAAACTATTTAAGTAATTAGCTACCTCTTTACAGCCATCAGAGTGATAGAGATCTAGGGAAATACGAGCCCTCCTGTACTGGTGAGAGGAATATAAATAAGTACAGATAATCTGGAAACAATCTGACAGTACTTAACAAAATTAAGTAAAAATATCCCTATGACCCAGCAATCACAAACCAATTCTCACACTGGTGTATAAAGATATATGAACAAGAATACTCATCACAATGTTATTTATAGTAATGGGAATCTGGGTAAACGAGGTGTATATCATTAGAGAAATATATAAGCCAAAAATGGTGGTTGTAACTTTGGAATGCTATGCAGCATTTAGAAGCAACAAATAAGATGTATATACAGTAACATGAAAAGGTGTTTTAAAAAAAGGATTGAGTGAAAAGCATGAAAAAAGGAAATTTTATAGCATAATACCATTTACGTAAATGAGAAAAACAAACCACACAGCATATTTTACAAGACACACATTCACATATTCAAGGGCATGTACCAAACATTTGAGAGTGAGTACCCATAGTGACAGGAGAGGTTGGGGCAGGGGAATGGGAATAAGGAAAAGAAGCAAAAAAAAAAAGAAAAGAAAACGAAGCGGGGCCTTGCCTGGACCAATGATCAACTCAACTATCTGTACCTGAAGACCAAACTGAGACCTACAAAAAACGTATTAAACAATTTGGTGCAAACTTTTATGTAAGTTTGAAATTCAAAATCCAATAGAAAGAAAGTCAAGTTATTTAGCAGAAAGGTCCCAGAGAAATCCTCTCCAGTTGGAAAGAAACATCATGAAGCTGTATATTTAGAATGATGTAGCTTCCTACCAACTTAGATACATGGGAATCCTCAATCCTAGAACATAGAGGTATTCCATAAATGTTGAGGAAAACTTCTCTCTGGTTGTCCCAGCTCCTCTGTTCAATGAGATTGAAGACGGTTATAAAAAATTATTATCTGCCTATTCAATAGAATCAGATTCCTTTTTCTTCTTTAATTATTCCATTGAAAAAGAAAAGGAACATGAGCACCCTCTTTTTTAACCACCACCCTAACATGAAGAAGAAGGTCCTTACATTCCTGCTCCCTTTTCAAGGACCAAAGTCTGATAGAGATTCTCTTGAAAATGCCCAAGGACTGCCCAGAATATTTTCCTGGCCTCTCTTCTGATCTGGTATCCTTGAATCTCTTAGGATATCAGTCTCCAGGATAATCCAGTGGGGTTCAGCAAGAAATGTTAGAACTTATTATTTTTATTATTTTTGCATGGGTAGGCACTGGGAATCAAGAACTCTGCCTGCTTAGCCCTGGGGCCTGCCCAAGAATTTATTTTTACATTCAGTTTATGGCTCTTTTATAAAAGAAAGAAGTCCATATTTGTATATGTCATATTTTATAGATACAGATACATAACTTACAAATAAATACATATACATATATGCAAAGAATGATTAAATATTTTTACTGATGGTGCAAGATATGAAAGGTCGGAAACCTCTGCCCATGGCCACCCAGGTCTGGACAAAGCCTTGCCCTATTCCCCATCCAGTTAGTTAGGGACCTTTTGACTTGTTCCTGACAGTCCCATGCTTAAGCCTTTTCATTGTGTGTTTTTGCATGGGTTCTAGACCAAATCCCTCTAAAGCCCATCCTGTGTCTTGCCAATTTCTCTCTTGTAAAGTTCTTGTCTCTCTCCCAGATTGAGAGGCCTTTGGTTCTTAATGTCCCACCTGTACCTACAAGGGCCTGCTGGGCCTCCTTTGGGGCTTGACCTCTGAGAGCCATCTGTGGTGAGGTGAATGGGAGGGTGCACAGGTTTGAGGCTGTTGTATACACCAGAAAAGCTATGTTCTTTTTCCTAGTCCAATCTTATGGGGGCAGACTTATGTTTGGGTGGTATATTTTGATTAAGTTGTTTCCATGGAGATTTCACCCACCCAATTGTGGGTGGGACCTTTTGATTAGGTGGTTTTCATGGAGATATGTCTCTGCCCATTCAAGGTGGGTTTTAAACCACTTACTGGAGTCCTTTAAGAGGGAACCATTTTGGAAAAAGATCAGAGCTGGCACAGAGAGAGACATTTCAAGATGCAGAAAAAAAATTTCCTTGGGGAAGCTGTTTGAAACTAGAAGCCAAAGGACCAGCAGACACCAACCATGTGCCTTCCCAGCTGATAGAGGTGTCCTGGATGTCATCAACCTTTCTTGAGTCAAGGTATTATACTCTGGATGCCTTAGTTTGGATGTTTTTATGGTTTTAGAACTGTAAACTTGTAACTAAATAAATCCCCTTTACAAAAGCCAACCCATTTCTGGTATATTGCATTCCAGCAGCATTAGCAAACTAAAACAGACAGGAATCAGTATTGGGGAACACATATCTGTCCTCATTTTCTTGTGCCTCCACTAGCTTCCCCTTTGATCCTCCACCCATCTTCTTGGTCCACTCATTGATCCCAACATGCCTAATCGAAAGTATGATAACCACTCTCTAAGGGGCATGTCTCTTCTTCCCTTCTAGAGGGGCTTTCCTTTCTAGATTTCACAGATGCAAATCTCTTTACTATGATATATCAGGTACATGGCACAATCTTGTATTTTTCTAGGTAGCAGAAGTAGAATCTGAGTAGAATACTGATGCGCATCTATAATAAGGAGGATTCTATTCTAGTAATTAAAGGAAGAGAAAGAAAATCACAATAAAATAGAGGCGAAAAAATTAGGACCAAGTGTTACAGACTGAAACGAAGTACTAAAAAGTAAATTCTAGTATGAGCAAGAAACTTGGGAATCTGAACATGGTGCCTTAACCATAATAGGAGCTCGATAAATATTGATTATTCCTGATTGAAAATTATTCATTCAAAGCAGAAAAATAATATCTTTTTTTATACACTGCTTATGTCTGTTTTTCATAAAAAAAGACCCATAAATGTGCCCTCTCTGATTTTCTTAAAATTAGTCATGGAGTACATAGCAAAATCAGGTTTGATTGAATTCAACACCTTCTCAGTGAGTAATGAGCTGTGTTTTGGATGGACATAGAGGCAGTATATCTATGACTTAGAAAACCATCTCATTTATTGTCCAAATTGGGACACCTTTAAGAGTAAAATGAGATACTGCCTATAAAATACAATGGGATTAAAAAAAAACAAACAAACAGGCCAAGTCCTTGATCTTGAGGTTTGCTCTTATGAAGCTTATGTATATAGGAGAGAGGCTTAGACCACTTAAAGATGTGCCTAAGAGTCACCTCCAGAGGACTTCTTTTGTTGCTCATATGTGGCCTCACTCTCTTTAAGCCCAATTCTGGAGGGGAAATCATTGCTCTCCAAGCATCTGGGGTGAAAGTCTCCCTGGGGGTGTGGGAGATGACTCCTAAGGATGAGTCTGGCCCTGGCACCATGGGATCAACAATTACATCCTGACCAAAATGGGGAAAAGAAGTATAACAAATAAGCTCTCTGTGGCTGAAAGAGTTCAAATAGAGTCGAGAGGCCACTCTGGAGGTTGCTCTTAGCAAACCTCAGTTGGACATAGCTACCAATCATAACTTGCCAAACCCCAACCAAAACCATTCCAGCCAATCCTGAAGAACATCTAGGGTAATATAATAGATTCTACAAAGGTTCCATGCACTAGGGTAAATTTCCGGAAACCTACAACCCCCAGATGGGTCCCTGGAACAGAGAAGTCCTGAAACCTAGATAGGGCCTAGCCTTTCCAGAACATCAGCTAGTTCCATCTTCTGACCCTTTATCATTGAAAAAGCCTTCCAACATGAAAAAGGTACAATGGGCATAGTCCAAACAGCCCTAAAGAGTGGGAGGAAGATGAAAGGTGATGGTAGAGTTATACAGAGAAGTTAGGGTTTAACAAATGAGTATGATAGCCGAATCATTGTATTGATATTACTTTTAGTCTCTAGTATCTTAGAGAAGCTAGGAGTAAAAACCTAAAATTGTGGAATTGCAACCCATCCCAAACTCTGAACTCTGTTCTACAACTAATTGTTGTGCTGTGCTTTGAAATTTATTGCTTTTTGGTATATATATATGCTACTTTTCACACACAAAAAAGAGAAAAACGGTGATGATAAAAATAAATATTCTTCCTGGCCACCAACAGATCCCAACAAACTGTGGGATCTATTCTGTAACTACTTGTTGAAGAGTGCTTTGAAAACTGCTTTTTTCTTTCTTTGCTTTGTATATATGTTATATCATACAATTTAAAAAGTTAAAAAAAATAAAATGGGATAACAGGCATACTGAGATAGTCTCAGACAATCTAGGGCATCGTATTTTCATCCTCTGATTACCAAATTGAAGACAATATTGGTATGAATTCAAAGAAATGCAGTCACTTTTTTCCCCAGTACATGTTTCATTGTCCCTTAGCCAATTCTAGTACTTAAGGGTGAGTCAAAACCAAAGGGGAAAAAATTAATTTGAATAAACCATTGAACTTTACCACGTTTTTATTGATCTGTAATTACAATTGGGGTCTAATAAATTTCTTTCTCCCAGAGTCAGTTACACATTTTATTATCTGATTCTCTTACTAATTTCTAAAATTGCTTATTAGTCTAAAACTCTCAGCAGCTTTAGAAACTAATGACCATTCAACTTCTCAATTTATGGTTTTTCACCTGGTTTCCAATACCAATATTCATTCTTCCCCACCCCTGTCCCACCCGTTTCTCTCCTATCTCTCTGGCCACCCTTATAAACTACTTTTCCACATATTCCTTCTCTACTCACATTTTATACAGCCCCTGGGAGGGAAGCCTCATTGGCTCTCCTAGCTTCAATTGCCACGCAGTTATAGTAGACCCTTAAATCATCATTTTCAGTTTAGACCTATATAGTGGATATCTCCACTTAAATGTAGTCAAGAATCAACAATAATTGAATATGAATTCAATGCATTCAAATTTGTATTCACCATCTCAACACTAACCCCCAATTTGCTCCTTCAGTGCTTCCTGTCTCAATAAACGTACCACCACTAAATCAGAAGCCCACGATTCTTCCTTGACTCCTTCCTCTTTTACTCTCCATATCCAGAAACCAAGTCCTGTAAATTCTGTCTCCTAAATGTTGTACTCCATCCGTCACCAGTCTCAACTAAAGTAGTACCACAGCCGCATGAACTACTATAAACAGTCTCTTAATCGGTCACTCTGCTGCCATACTTGCCTCCTTCCCACTCATTATATTGCAGCAAGAGTGATTCCTAAGAATGTAAATCTGATCAGTTTGCTGATCTGCTTAAAACTGCACACTGGTAAAGCATTTCTCTTAAATGCAGTTCAAACAATACGACATGTATGTCCCTCCACTATCTCGGCCTAACTCACCCCACTCATCACTCACTCCTCTTCCCTTTTGTATCCCATCCCGGGGTTCTCCAACACAATCAGGTTCTCACTTGCTTCTGAGCCCTAACACATACTATTGCCTCTGCTAGAGCATTTATCATTTCATATAGATCATGCCTACTCATACTAATCTTAGTAGCTCAAAAATCAATTCCTCAAGGAACCCTTATCTGATATGCTTCTTATGTGCCCCCATCAAACACTTTCTTTGTGTTACGTTGAAACACATGAAATCATCATTGTTGTGAGTCAGTAACAGTCAAATAGGAACAGATTCATGTAGTTCAAGCTAATATTTGGACCTACTAGACTATAAATTTCCTGAAGGGAGGAACGTGGTCTATCTCATTCACCAGCACATGGTAAATACTCATTGGATGTTTGTGGAATGAATGAATGAATTAACTACATTATTTGAAATGGGTCATCATTCCAACTGGCCTAAACTGAAGCTATAACAATTTTCTTTTCAATACTGTTTTTTTTTTTTCTGTTGTACAAATGCTTGCCTACTCCAGTTTGATTAAATACTGAATAAATATAATCTGAGTTTCTACTGGAGTACATTTATATGAACTGAAAAACAGTATCTTGGTCTACAGAGCACTAACCCAAACTAATTCTACAAAGGTCACCACCCACCATGAGACTGAAAGAAGGCAAAGAATCCAGGGAAAACTGGGCTCCAAAACTCTAATCAACTCTAAAATTGTTTAGCCCCTTTAGGGAATCCTATAGTGGCACCTTTGAAAATGTGACTCCTGAGGTTTTAATTTTAAAGAGACCTTAAGAATAGGATTCTTTCAATAAGTATCATTCAAAAGGCTGATCACTTCAAATATTGGATAGCCTCTCAAAAGATGAATATAGGCATGCTAGCACTTTGCTAATTCCCATTAACTGCGGTACTCCTTAGCGAATTGCTGCATTAATAAGGAAGTCATTGCCTATACAATGCTCTGCAAACAGAGGCACATATCTTTGCTTCAGTTATCTTGACAAGTGTAGTTCTGCTTTAATTATTTATGATCATGCACCACAGCATAGGAGCGCTAAAGAATATTTTGTATGAGTAATGAAGTTTTAGTAATATGAGCCTTCGCTCTATCTTGCTGCTGTTAAAGCTTACAGAGGAGCGGGTGAGAATTTAGGGTTTTTGTGGATTAGTAAACTGGGAATTAGCAGGAATCCCTAGGATAGAGTTCTAAATAATACAATGAAAATAAATATCTACAAGTACGATTCTTATTTTTTCAGGCTCTTTAACAGCCCTCAGAAGACCCAAGATGAACCACAAGGAAAATGATAAGAAATGAAGCAGCTAATGAAAACAATAATTACGATAATAATACTGCTTACATAACTCTTTATGGATATGTCTACACAAACATGTGAGATGGATGTTGAGATAATTTCTAAATAATTCAGAACAAATACCCTAAAAGTGTGGGCAAGAAGTGTCTGGGAAATGAGAGTTCATTTGGTCAGAATCCTCCAGCCTGTATCAGCCAAATTTATTGCTTTCTCACATTTCTCTAAAAAAAAATCCCAATCCTAGTATTTAATCTCAATTCTGTACTTACTTTACTTTTGACTTTGGCTGAGTCCTTTAATCTCTCTGAGAATAAACATCATGTTTAGCAGATCGAGGCAAAGAGAGCTTAGATTATCAGCAACATCTTTTCCAGCCCTCGTGTTTTGGGTCTTGCATTATTGGTGATCATAGATTCATCATTACTTATTCCTTTGATAATAATGTATTGAGCAGCACTTACATATGAACCAAGAAGAAGTGTCTAAGGACAATTATGCTGTTTACCACAAAGCCTCCCTTCACTTCTGATCTTCTCTGCCTAGCATGCAAATACACACACAACCATCCTTGTTTTGCTCTGTTTGTTATGTCAGTCAAAATCGAAGAGAAATTGTAAAGGGATTTATAGGGTAGTCCCACACCCAGGGAGATGGAAGTATGAGGTATGCGCCTTCCTTCTTACTCATTCCTCACACCAAGCCTTACTGACCTTAGCCCACAATTTAAAGTTCTCCTAGGTTTTCTCATCTAGCCAGGACCCACTGACTCCTGTTATTCCACAGCTAGAAGGGGAAAGAAATATCAGCCAAGGCTGTGAGTTTGCCACAACGACGAGTTGCTCACTCAAGACTGCAAAGTCAACCAAAGATTGTGTGAACCAAAGATTCTGGCTACAGTATACAATCTGGAGTAACTAAAAAGAATGGACATTTTGAGCTGCCCAAATGAAAGAACAAATAAAATCCAGTTTGGGCAAAAACATGAACGGAAAACACAGAGTAGGAAAAAGACATTGTAAATTACTGGATCTGCCAGATTGAATTTTTCAGTCATATTACAGTCTTAGCCAAGTAAATGAAAAGAGCAGAAGAGAGAAAGGCTGATCTGAGAAAAAATTCATTGTCTTAAGGACATGTGTTTATTCTTCACACTGCTCCTTAACATAACCTTTGAATAATTATATATTTTTAAATGTTTTATGTATTCTTTCTTTTGTTGGAAATTTGGATTTGAGACTCCTTGTTCTTACATATGAATAGTTTTAGGGCTTGCACCCATGCTTCAATCTTTGGTCTTTCTTGTAATACCAGTTATTCTCATTAAAATTAACAAATTGTTGACAATTTTTTTTAAATGGTTCCATTCAGCCATTCAACAAATATTTATTGAATGCTTATTTTGAGCCAGGCCCTATTCTTAGGTGTAGAAGATGCAGTAAGGACAAGGTAGACATGGACCCTGACATAAGGAAGCTCATGGTTTTGGGGGAAAACAGACAATAAATAAACCCAAAAACAAATAAATGATTACAATTTTTTTTAAACCCCAGGTTTTCTGAGAGAGAATTATGGGGAAGGGAGTAGGGGGCATCCAATTAAGGGAAGGCTTCCCTGAGGAAGTGACAGTTGATCTGAGACCTAAGGGATCCGAAGGAGTTAGTAGGGGACACATAATTAGGGCACATGCTCACTACCAACCATGCTGGCATTGGAATGGGCTTGGCCTATGGAAAGAAACACCTGCACACGCCAACAGAGATTTACATTTTCAAAAAGCTGCTTTGTTTATAAAAATAAATGAATGCTTGGTGATTTTCAAGCAGAAATGTACTGATCAAGTCGGAATAACTGATCAAACCCGAAGAGTTTGGCTTGTTGTCAAAGTCAAAAATATCATCTCTGAGTTGTAAGAGACTGCCTTTACCCAGATGTTTGTCTCATTCTCATACTTGTTTTTAAAATTATTTCTAATGATCTCCGAAGACTATTTCTACACCCTTCTTCAGTAATCTACTCCAATACTGAACCACCTTTTGGGCCAATAATATTTCTTAATAGCACATTTATTAAATGTTTTCTTTCTTTCTGTCCTCAATTAGACTCCATCTATTTATAAATTTGTATGTTATATATGCATACATACACTATATATTTATATAATAAAATGTAAGCACCATTTGCATAAAATTTTTCTGTATCGTTTAAAGACTGTTAACAAATTTTCCTTCTCATCTCTAGGACATTTTATGTTATAGTTCACCATGAGTGTAAAAAGTCATTCTGGAGATTTTCCCAGCTTCTGTTTCAGTCTTTATGCTAAAAATCAACATTTAAAAAATAGAGATGAAAAATTATATATGTGGCAAGAAAATAAGACAGTGAGTGAGACTGGTAACTCCACAACTTCTAGAGACTCTGAAGAGGGCTTTATCTATCACTGAGTTCACATCTTGACCTGTAAAATGGGTACACACCAACTGCTATCTATAAACCATCCCTATAACTAAGCCATGTAGAACTGCAAGGCATTATTTTTCCTCCAATCATAAGCTTGACCATTTCCCAGGGCTGTTCTCTCTTTTCCTATTCCTTTTGTTCCCCTCTGGCCTACTACCATACTTGTATTACCAGTATTTCACATTTATATTACTAGCCTAGACCTTTTGGTAATCTTTTTTCTCTCTTCTTATGAATTACCACCACATGCTCTCAACATTATTTCTCTCTTATAAATAATGATTTTATTCATTATCCCTTAAAAATCTCTCTCATTTAAAACCAAATTCTTTACCTGAAAAACAGTTAATAGAGCACAGGTGTTCTGAAATGCAATATTGCTTTGATATAATTATTTATATATGTATATAGCATTTGTAATTCTTTTGTATTTATGTGCCTGTTCAATTTCCATCTTGTTCCTATATTACCATATCTATGCAATGTGCTTATAAAAGCTGTCAAAACACCACAACATATAAACTCAGAACAGGTTCAATGAACTGTTTCAGCTGCTTTTTCTTCTCATTTCCATCCACTCACTTCAGAAATCTTTGGGCTTTGACAGTGGGAATTGCAAAACCCTCAGAGCAAGTCCCTTTGCACATCATTCTGCATCTTATTCAGCGCTGGTATCCAGAGGCACTAAGTAATTCCAAACAAGCCACTGTCACAGTGTAGCCCAGGTGATGTGCAACAGCCGTCAAATTTGTCGATCTTCTCCATAACCTCGCCAGAGTGAGGACTCAGTCATCAAGGACTCATAAGGCAGGGAGAAACTTTCAGACAGCCACGTGGTTCAGTTCCAAGTGCCAACATGCAGATAACGTAATGAGGCCCACTTTTGGGCTTAGTTACCTTCTCTCCATTTTCCACTCAGAATAAAAGAACAGATGTCAGGTACAGTAGGGTGGATTCCAGTAAATCGCAACGATAAACCTCTGGAGAACAATTGTTGGTAAACACTAGAATATGTTACGAAAGGAAGTGGAAAAATATTTTCCCTAGAGGGTGGTGGTGTTTTTGTTTTAAGTAAATTTTCTCCAGCATCTGGACTTGATGACAAATGGTCCCACTTGAACCCAGGGAAACAGACTTGATGACCTTTTTAGGTAAACCTGGCTTGCTACTCAGAGAGGCTTCTCACTGCCCACCCATTCTAATTAGATTTCTCCTCTTCATCTTTCTCTTCTTCATCCTGTTATTTTACTTTCTACTTCTAATAAGTAGAATTATGATCCATTTATGTAATTGATTGTGTGTGTATGTGTGTGTGTGTGTTTATGTGCATGTGTGTTTAAGATCTAGTTGTTACATATTTAGCAGCACGCCTCTGCTCCTAACTGTTCTTGTGGATTTCCTTCCTGCCTCCCACATAGCAACCAGATTAATCCTTTAAAAACTTAAATCAGGTCCTCTGCTCAAAACCTCCAGTGGCTTCCCAGCTTACACAGTCAAAAAAAAAAAAAATCAAAATTCTTACCATAGCTAAAAAGATACCATAAAAATCTGCCAACTCTTACTCTCTTCTCTGTTTTTCCAATCTCATCTTCCTTCTTCATTGCTCATTGGACTCCAGCCACAGGACAGCCCTGCTGTTCCTCAAACACACCAAGCCTGCTCTGCCGTAGGACCACCGCATTTGCTTCTCTTTGCCTGGAGAGCTTTCCCCAGAAAGAAGCTGCTGCCTTTACTTCCTTCATGTCTTTCCATTCTGTACACATCACCTCATCAAAACAATCTTCTTGACAAAATAGCACTCGCCACCACCAAGCCACTCTGCTTTATTTTTCTTCATAGTATTCATCACTGGTTTACATACTGCATATTAATCAGTTTATTTGCCTTTACCTCTCAGTCCCATTATCCACTTCTCCTCCTACCTGCAACCTCATTTGCTTGACTCCCATTGCCAACTGACTGTCAACAAGGGATGGCCAAAAGGAGACACTCGCTGAAGACTGGAGTGAAGAAAGAAGGAAGTGGCCAGAATATTTCTCCCCTTCTCTCTGCTTGGCGTCTCCAGCTGTAGCCGAGTCTCCTGCATGGTTTCAGCTCCCATCAGCTAGCTTCTCCCTCAATGGCTCCAGCTCCCTGTGAACATCGCTGCTCTGGGGACACTATTTCTACCTGTTAGCCCCCCAGCCCTAGTGGTGGTGGTGACTAATTTCTGGGTTGATACCCAATTGCCCCTGAGGTTTATCATCTTTTTGAAAATACTTAGAACTCATGTCTCATCCTAAATTCCATGTTATGAACCACCTGTTTTCCCAATTAGGCTTTAATGAAAGACAGACTAGAAACTCTGATGAAGGTGATGACAAAGTCCTTAGTCTGAATTTCCCACAGAAGCTGGTTGACTGGCAAATCTGCCAAGTGCCAAAGCTGAATTTGAGATAGAAATTCTTTTGACCTCTCAAACATTCAGGTTTTGCTTTTAAGACCTCCAACTGGTTGGATGAGGAGATTACCTATATTGCTGAGGGCAGACTCCTTCGACAATAGATGCAATCAACTGATTATAGATGTAAAACCCATCTCATCTATGAAATACCTTCAAAGTAACAAGTAGGCCAGTGTTTGATGAAACAATGGGCACCATAACCAAACCAAGTTGGCACATGAATTTAACCACCACAAAGTCCTAACCTCCAACACCCATGAATATAAACTTATTTGAAAACAGGATCTTTGCAGATATAATTAGTTAAGATGAGGTCACACCAAATTAGAGTAGGCCCTAAATCCAATGACTGTATCCTTATAAGAGAGAGAGATTTGGAGACCCATAGATACAAACAGAGGGAAAACTAAGGAGCACCAAAGATTGTCAGCAACCATCAGAAGCTCAGAAGAAGTAAGAAAGGATTCTTCCCTAGAGACTTCAGAGGGAACATGGCCCTGCCAAACCTTAATTTCAGAAGTGTACCATCCTCAGCTGTAGAAGAATACATTTCTGTTGTTTTAAGCCACCCAGTTTGTAGTAATGTTATGGCAACCTTAGGAAACTAATGCACCTTGTTATTTTCATCTCTTGTAATAACTTGTAATTATACATTAATTGACTTGTTCATTTGTTTAATGCCTTTCTCCTCCAACTAGACATAATAAGGATCCCATCTCTCCAAGTCAACACATTCCCTAGCTCCTGCTACAGTGTCTAACACACAGTAGATGATCTAAAAACTTTTTTCACATTCAGTAATGAATGAGTTTGGACTGGAGCCTTCATGGTACCCATTTAACACCTTGTATCAAGTAAGTACACAAATGTTTGTAGAGTTGATCAGCATATGTAATTTTCTCGGAAAAATTCACATCAGGCCAGTGTACCAAGGTTTCCATAAATCCTGGAGGATGTCTTTTTCAAGGTAATTTCCACATATATGTATACTAATCTATATTTTTTGAACATTGCTTCAAAGAGGCTTCATTCTCAGTATGCAACATGAAAGCAAATTAAGCCAGCACATTCACATGATTTAAGAGTGTTCACTTGCTCAATTTGACAAGACAAAGAGTGAGCTCAAAATGGAGCTACATTCAGAAGATGACATTAACAACAAAGTGATTCCTCTGAGCATTCTTGTTGGTGTTGGTTTTGGGTATTTTTGCATGTGTTTAGTTGATAATCCCATTATATTTTTTCCCCCAATTTAAAGTGAATTAAACTAACAGAGTAAGAACAAATTTGTGCTTGCCATTTCCCTTTTGTTTTAAACAGTTAACATGTTTGGGTTACATTATGGATTTTCCATACAGGTTTAAACTGGTCTTTGTAATGTGCTATGCTCCATTCTGTTTCTAAAGTAAAGAGTAAGCCTGGAACGAAAACACAGGAAGTCTATCATGCATCACTTTTTTTTAACTTTCCAATTTCTATTTGCTCCTTTATTCTCCATACTTCTCTGTCCTCTCTTTTGTTTAAAATCTCATTTAGCATTCTCTTGAGGGGAGAACATGAGATTACAATCTAACGATTGTAATGAGAATGGGTTAAGTTGGTGCCGTTTCCCATTTTCATTACAATCTTGGTGGCAAGAATAATGTAACAGAATTTTTAATGCCTCATATATTACATGAACATTTTCCCGTGAGCTCCTGCTCCTTTTCTGCGGACAGCACTGTTGCTGTGAGCTGGAGGACTTTGATCTTTTTATATTCCACATTATAATCAATTGCCCATTTCACCCCTTCCCCATAGATTACTGTCAAACAAGTGAACAATATTTTGATCTATAGTATAGCACTGCACCTCATGACTATAAAATCCTCTCACCTGCAAAATCCTTGTAGCCTGTGATTCCACCTGGACAGAAGGTAAAATCGAGGTGCTCTTACAGCCAGGTACTTCTCTTAAAGGCACTCTGGGAATCGTAGGTTGTAATTTAAAGCATAAACATACAGAACTTATTAATTTAAGTACCAGAACCTCTTGGAGAATTGGACTTTGAGGTCTCAGATGCTCCCACTTGCAATGGAAAGCCCCTCACAGATCCATATTACTCAAAGCGGGGTCTCCTGCCCAGCAACAACAGCTTCACCATCACCTTTGAACACATGAAAACTGCAGAATCTCAGGCCTCAACCTCTTGAATTAGAATCTGCATTTTAACAATCCCCATCCACCAGATAGAACTGCCTGTCTTTTATGCTGTAGTCCAAGTGGTGGTCTGCTCTGCTACATCCACTCTTCCAGGAAGTGTGCTTCTCCCAGCACATTTCTTCATTATCCTTTAAGGAATTATCCTTGTCTTCATGGTACAAGTTTGAGTGTAGTAGCAGAAGGCATAAACATGTCTAGAGGAGGCACACCTTAGCAACCAGGCCACATCTAGCTGAGATGTGGTCCTTCTCTAGATGCCCTGCTCCAATTCTACCACAGTGGAAGAAGGCTGTGCCTTTTGGTGGGCAGCATCACCCCTACCACGCTCACCTAGCAGGCTTATTTTAGGAGCTAAAGGAATCATGGGATATATTCTCTAGCACATCATTCAATCTGTCCATACTAGGGACTCAAATAGAAACTATCATTTTTATCATCTTACTTATTCCTCATGGTAACATATTTATAATTCTTCAAGGCTGTTCAAAACTTCAACTCATAACGCGAAAAGTGTATAAACTTTGGCCCACATCCTGAAGGGACCCATAGATGCCTCGTATCATAACACAGTGGCTTTAAGTTAGGTTTGTATGGCCTTGACCCCAACTTGGACATGTCCTCAACTCCAGAGAGGTTAATGGGTAACTCTCCCATCCATATCACTTCTACTCTCTGTAGCTGTCTATCCTGAGTTGAAGCAGAGCTGGAAACAAGGATCTGAGTGCTTATGATTTAGTGATGGGGTGTTCTCAGAAGAAAGGGAGTGAGAAAGTCTGACACCATAGGGAGCTTGGGAGCATGAACTGTATATACTGCACAACTGATTCCACCTTGAGCCAAAGGAGCCACATTTCATATCCCAATACTGGTCAGCCTGTGGCTGCAAGGGGCTTCAGAGGGTGGATAAGTCTCTCAAAAGGGAGGCAGCGCAGCACTGTCAGGTGTCAACTCTTGCAACAGCCTGGTAAAAGGGAGGCATGTGGGCCCAACAGCAATCATTTTGTTGGATATCTGCTACTTAGTTCTACTATTAAGCAAAAGTACTGGGGAGAATAAAAGTAGGGAAAAATTTTACTTAAGTCAGTAGATCAGGAAAGATTTTGGTCCTATGACCACAGACTAAACCTCTAACTCCTGACAACACTTGGCCGCAGGGGAACTAAAAGAAAGGTGAATCATGTGATGCAATTGTTCACTATTATTGGAAAAATGATTCCTACCACATTGAAAAACAAAATATGTTCAGTCAATAGGCATCCAAGCTACTGATGATTTAACCTGTTAATTTTATAAAACACTTTAGAAGCAATCTCAGTGCTTAAAACTAATGACATGCTTCCAAACAAGTGAATGGGTTGATACAAATCACCACCTTTAATAGATCTTTAGATAAACCAGTCCGAGTCATAAATAAATAAATAAAGGTCATAAATAAAAAGATAAAATAAAAAATAAAAGTAGGGTCTAGTAAGGGATTCCTTGGGAATCATTTAAGGTACCCCTAATCACCACATACTAACTTCCTTTATAACATCTCTCATATCTGAACCTACCTTTCCCAGTACCACTCTCCAAGGCCTCATCACATCACATCCTCCAATAGAGGATCCTCATTCTGGGACAAGCCCCCACAGCAGCTCCACCTCAAGTCAGCCTGACCTTGGACTGTGCTCTCAGTTACTCGGCTTTGCCTTGTTCTTTGTGCACAAGTGCACCATGTGCCCCAGTTCCGAGAACTAGATCAATGCTTTCTCTGCTGGTGCTTGCTTTTCTGCTTTAGGTCCCTACCTGATACCCCAGGTGTCTTGAGATTGGGTCCTTGTATGCCTGCATCAGTTCACAGACTTGCCTGATCACCAGTCCTGTGACTTTCTGCTGCCCAGTGACAGATTCTCTGAGCCACCTGCCACCTGCCTGCCCACCTGCCTGCCTGCATCTGCACCTATTGTCTACTGCCAGACAGCTCTCCTCCCAATGGAGTAGAAAGAACAGATGGAATATTCTTAACAAAGTGTAAAGAGAGAAAATGCCTGCTAAACTGCTGTAGAAAATGAGGGTTAAGCTTCTTTATTGGGAAAGGAGTGCTGCTAAAGATGAAGCTAAGGAAACAGAGAAGCTGCCTTCTGTGGTGGCTGTCCAAGCGGAGTCTTAAGACTAGAGTCCAAGAGTTATGCTCTGGAGCTGACTGCTGCACATCTCAGCTCACCACTCACTAACATGTAAGAGAAGCTGAATATGTCCCTCTCTCAGTCTCAGTTTCCTCATCCATAAAATAGAGAAAACACTCCTTCACAGAACTGCTCTTGTCCTTTCCAAGACTAAAAGATATTATATGTAAGTCTCTCTTACAACAGCTTCTTAGCATAAACTTGATGCACTGTCAATCCTCAACAAATATTAGCATTTATCAAATCTAGAGGGAAAGGTATATGTAGGGTAAGTTTTCGTTTGGGTGGAGAAAGGAATATTATATATTTAGACTAAAAGCTTAGGCTAGATGAGTCACCTTGTAAAAGATCAGTAAATTAAGTAAATGTGAAAGCAACAGGAATCAGCAAGATGAAACCCAGAGCTGAAAGCTGAGGTTTGAGCAGACAGAAGAATGCCAGAATGGCAGCCTTGGGATTTGGGGGGAAGGGGGAGATTAGGAGAAGTTGATGATGAGGTTGTGGTGGAGAACTGGGATTGAATCAGAAAGGTCAGAGAGTGAGAGGGAGTAAGACCCTAGCTGCAGTCAAGGGAATATATACACTATAAAATGTCCACCAGCCAACAGAGAAAGCTATTAGAAGAAAGGTAAAGGGGAATAGAAGAATATGGCACATTTTATTGGCAGGGCAGTGAACGGAGAAAGGTACAAGAAAGTATTTGGAGCTACTCAGAGAGGAAAAACAGTAGGGAAGTCCATAGAGAGAGAGGTAAACAAGCAGTCAGCTGTGACAGAGAAGAGGCAATGAAGAAACATAATAATATATAATGCTATTTCAAAACAACAGCTGGGAATAGGGAATTGATAGCAAAGCAATAAATACCAGCAATGAGGGAACTAAATACCATTAAAATGCACAATAGTTAATAACAATGAAGCCAAAGTCTGGAAGCAATTAATAAATTAATAAACAATAACACAAAGTATAAAATGAATAAAGAAAAAAAGTGTGGTTATAAATATGACTGTTTAGTGACAGCAGGGCAGGGGTTCATTGAAGGAGAGAGAGAGAGAGGGGAGGATGATTCAATTGGAAGACAGAAATACAAGTTCCAGGTTCTGAGAAGTTAAAAGATGGGAAGAGAAGATAGATTCTGACAACAGACAAACAGATGGACAGCAATGTCTATCTCAGATCTCCCATGGTGGCTGCTATTCCCACAGCTACTGCTACCACCATCGAAAATTATATGGCCCCATGGACTGACTGCCGAGGTTATGCCAGTAATGGTGTGCGAATAATACCAGGCCTCTCTCTGAAGATAGTCTCTGAAAATAACTACTAGGGAATTATTCTACAGCTGTAGGTCCTGGACCAAATCAGAGACCCCATTCTTAGGTCCAGCTTCTTTTCAGATCCCAAGTCCCCCTCCCAACTTTGTTGAGCAGTTCTAGGAGTCAACAGGAATCACCAAGCCCAGTGGGCCTCCCCAATGGCTTCATCAACCCCCAGTAATTGTAACTTCAGGTGCAGCCTTGTCATCCTGAGAGAACCTCACCACCACAAGGATGGTTTCTACTCAGCTAGTTTTCCATTGTTCTCCTTTTCTAGCATAAATATGGTATTGGAGAACTGCATTTCTGTTCCAAAACATAGATCAAGGATTCCCCATCCTTGGTTCAGAGAATATTTCCTACTGTGGTGAACACTTACAAAGCAAGAAGAAGAAAATAATAGTAATAATACTAATGATTTGTTTTGCACTCACAAAGCAGATGGGGCAAAAACCTCAAGCAACGTGGGGATATGGATGGTGTAAAGAAATGGGCAGCTGGTTAGGCTAGTGGTTATCAATAGGTCAGTTTTCCTTTTTCTTTGAAGAAATTTGCTCTGCCCCCATTTTTGCATAAGATCAGGCTGTTATTCTTAAAGCATTTGTTCAGAAATAAGTTTCCAGAAGGCTAAGACCATTTCTTATGCTTCTTTCTTGCCACACCCAGCACCTCTACTTTGTTTTTCCATTATTTTTCCTACCTTCTTCTCCTCCTAACCCCAGCATCTCCTATTAAGCCAGCTGAGACTGAGGCTATAACCTTGGCTATATCATGGACTTAGGAGCTCTAATTCTCAAAAAAAAATTTAAAAATGGACAGAGAATTCCTGAGCATCCACATTTCCAACTTTCAGCACAAGCAAGAATAAGAAAACCAGACAGAAAAGAAACAGCTGGTACACTTTACAAATAATTCCAGTGTTAGTTGGGAAAGGATACAAGAGGGAGACACACAAAAAAAGGGAAATGAAAAAGTAATTGGAGGGTGGGCCATGGTGGCTCAGCAGGCAGGGTTCTGGCCTGCCATGCAAAAGAATTGGACCGACGAAGGGTGAAAGGAAAGAAAGAGAAGACAAAGGTGAAGATAGCACACTGAAACTCTCCAAAGCTCAGTGTTAACAAAAATAGCAAGAATAATAGTACTTAACATTTGCATAAAGTGAAAGTTAATGATCACCCTTATACAATTAGAACTTGGCTATATTTGATGCACTCAAATCAAGTAATACTTATTGTTTGGAATCGATGATATATAAAATAATATCAATTGCATTCAGTAGCAATAAATGTGAAGGAATAAGTTATTGGAATTTACTGCCGCAAACACACCTTCTCTCTTAATGCTTCTTTCTCTGAAAGAAGGCAAGTCCACGGGTGCAATGTCAGCCATTCTGACATCAGTTAAGTTCCTGGTAAGTAAAAGCTTCAGCTTAACAGAGCAGATGCTGAGCTCTGTTCTGGGCCTGGCACATGGTTTCTTTGCACTGTGCATTGATCATGCCCTACTGATGATCATAATAATTAACATCAATTCTAGAGGCAGTTATTAGACAGATGGGGTGGTCTTTTCACTTCAGAATCTATATTATTTGCTATTGGATAAGGGATTTGTTTTTACTGGGTTGGACATGAATTAAATCGATTCTAGCTACTTTAATTTTGATACAGTTGCTAGTGCTATTATATTGTCTTCTTTTTTAATTAGAGAAGTTGTGGATTTACAGAACAATCACACATAAAATACAGGATTCCCATATACCAACTGCTCTAGTTTGCTAGCTGCTGGAATGCAATATACCAGAAATGGAGCAGCTTTTAACAAGGGGAATTTAATAAGTTGCTAGTTTACAGTTCTAAGGCCGAGAAAATGTCCCAGTTAAAGCAAGTCTATAGAAATGTTCAATCTAAGGCATCCAGGAAAAGATACCTTGGTTCAAGAAGGCCGATGAAGTTCAGTGTTTCTCTCTCAGCTGGAAAGGCACATGGCAAACACAGTCACAGTTTCTCTCTCGGCTGGAAGGGCACATGGCAAGCAAGGCATCATCTGCTACTTTCTCTCCTGGCTTCCTCTTTCATGAAGCTCCCGGAGAGGTATTTTCCTTCTCCATCTCCAAAGGTCGCTGGCTCGTGCACTCTCTGCTTCATGGTGCTGCAACATTCTCTGCTATCTCTGAATCTCTCATTCTCCAAAATATTTCCTCTTTTATAGGACTCCAATAAACCAATCAAGACCCACCCAAATGGGTGGAGACATATTGTCCCCTAATCCAGTTTAACAACCATTCTTGACTAAATCACATCATCCAGGGAGATGAGCTGATTACAGTTTCAAACATACAGTATTGACTAGAGATTATTCTACCTTTACAAAATGATATTTTGATTAAAACATGACTTTTCTAGGGGACATACTTCCTTTCAAACCAGCACACCAACCTATTATTAACACCTTGCATTGATATGAAACTTTTGTTACTATTGAAAAAGGCACATTTTCATATTTGCACTATTAACTTCAGTCCATGATTTAACTTAGGGTTCATTGTTTGTGTAGTGCCGTTTCACGGATTTTCTTTTAAAGTCTATATTCTAGGACCAAATAAGGAAGCTAACATTTCCCCTTTCAGCCACATTCAGTGCCGTTAATTATGTTCACAATGTTGTGTGACCATCACGGCTATCCATTATGAAAATTTGTCATTGTCTTGTTTTGTTTGGTTGCTTGCATGTATTGACTTACATATAGATACAAAATACTCCATTTCCTTATCTTTTTTTCATGACAAAGAAAACCATCTTGAACAATTTTACCATGAAATATGCCAATGAGTGATTGGAAAACAGTAATAGAAGAAGAAATAAAACAGGAGTTGTCAATCTCTTAAAAGAACTTAATAATGGGCTTCTGTGCTCCGCACTATTCCTTCTGGGAAGTACATTTAACAATAACAAAGAGTTTCTACCACAATATGGACTAAGCAATGACAGTGTTTTAGTTATTTATTTGCATGTGTGTCGCATTCCAAGCGTGCAACTTTCTAAGCCATTACATAATATGTAGATGACTACTGTGTGGCCCACAGGCAGGACAAGCAGAACGCCAAACTGGCTCAGTCTCCCTCTGCCAGTGTCCTCTGAGAACAACTATTTAAACACCTTGGGCCACAGAACAGGGAGAATCAGGAGGTTTATATTCTAGTTCTACTTCTGCCCCTTTGTTTGTAATCCAAGACAAATCACATTCAAACTCCAGCCCTTGGGTTTCCCACCACCTGTGAAGGATGGAGACCACAGACAGACCAGCACTTACCCTTCCCACCTCATGAGTGTGCTGTAAGGATTATATGAGCTGATAAGGGTGAAAATGCATTGAAAACACCATATGAGCTCCCGATACCTTTATGGTGAATATTAGAGAATAGCAACATCTGGGGGGAATCAGAGATTTTTCTCGCCCAAGCACCTTAATTTCACCAATGAAGTCACTGAGGTCAGGGTTCAAGCTCAGTCTGGGACAGCGTCCAGGTCTCCTGCTTCTCCATCCTGCATTCCAATCCTTACCTACCTTAGTATTGGTAGCCCTCTTTTGTCATCATAACACAATTAACCTATGTATCAGTGTTCAATTGTCTTTCAACAGCAGAATTATAAAAGCATTACATTAAACTAGTCCAATTATAACACTAATATTTCTTGGAATGAACAAATAATAGTTTAGGACACCAAAAAATGTCAATTCCAAGTATGCAGTGTTCCTATTTCACTTCAAAATGCCAAATGCTTGCTAACACTTTTTGAGCAAATACAATGTGCCAGGCTGTGCAAAGTGCTTCCCATTATCCTATTTAGTCTCCACGATAATCCTGTGAAGCTCACACTGTTTATTATTCCTATCTTAAAGAGGAGGAAACTTCACGGGTTGTTCCACCTGTTTGGTCTCAGTTCCATACCTCATCCTTCCCTTGTTTAGCTCTGGATGGTAGGAAAGTTAATCTCCATAACCTAAACCTTCCAGGCTCCTCTGCCAGGGCTTCTGGGTGGGTCCAAGCCAAGAGAGGCAATGCAGGGTACTGGAGGGCAGCAGGGAGGGATGATGCCAGGGTGTTGCATCTCCCTAACAACGGCTGATTCTTGCAGCTTCCAGCTCTTGCTGGACCCCTTCCTTAATGGTCCTCATTCCCACAGGATCCTGGTCTTTGTTAATACCAACTGCTTGGTTCCTCTAACCCTAGGGGTGGAAAGTGCTTCTTGGCATTGCAAATATTGAGGTTGTCTCACTATTTCTGGCTGAATGTTTCAGGTCTTCCAAACCTTTGGACTTAGTTCTCAAAACAATTAAAATTCCTCTGTTAAACTACCCGGTGTTCTCCTGATGGCATGCTGATACACTTAACGGTATTGGTCAGGGTTCTCTAGGAGAACTCTGAAGATATATATAATGCGAAAATGAGGAGAATTATTATAGGAATTGGCTCACATGACTGTGGGGAGTGGACAAATCTGAATCCCGTAAGGAAGGCTGCAAGCTGGAAACTCCAGTGAAGGTCCATGAATTCCCCCAGGAGAGGCAGGCTGGCTGAAATAGAGATGGAAGTTTTTCCTTATAACTGCTGAAATCATCAGTTCCCCATTTAAGGCCTTCAACTGATTGGATGAGATTTCTCTCATTGCTGAGGGTAATCTCCTTAGTTGATTGAAGATGTAATCAGCTGTAGATAAAATTAATTTACTGCTGATTTAAATCCATGAAACATTCTCAGTAATAAATAGGCTAGAACTTGCTTGACCGAACAAATGGACACCATAACCCAGCCAAGTTGGCATATGAACTTACTTAAGCATCACAGTAACGAACTGACTTAAAGCTGAAGAGCATAGACTGGGTTTGAGTTCAAGAAGTTTGACCACCAAATCCATAATCTTAACTTTAACAGGCTACTGTTCCTTCAGAGCCAGGGACTGAGCTAGTGGTCTCCAAACTTTCTCACTTTTTTAATTGTGTACTTTCAAAAAAATTTTTTGTAAGCATGGCCCCTCAAAACACTTACATTTATTTATACAGTATATAAAAAGTATTACTACTGCATGTTATACTAAAATTAGTCAAGCTTAACTTTTCATTTCTTAAAAAAAAAAGGAATTCTAAATTAATTTTTTCCTTTTGCAAAAGGAATTCATCATTTTCAGATCGTGAGTCTAGCAAAAAATACATCTTTAATTCTTTAGTCCTATTATATAATTTCATTCACTTTCTTATGGAGAAGTGAGACATTCTCCAAAATCACCCAATATTTTCTCCTCCTTCCTCAGTTTTCTCATCTTCTCTTTCCTTGAACTGTAGGATATAAACAGCAGAGCCAAAGAATGAGGTGGGGGAGGAAGTAAGGAGAAAACTGGAGATGGGGACAGAGGCTCCCAAATCTTCTTGTTCCCAACTTGACCAAATTACATCCTGGTTACAGATAAGGATTTGTGTGGTATGCTTTTTTTTGGGGGGGGGGATGCTTTTTTTGGTAACAGCTTTATTGAAATATAACTTACATACCATAAAAATTCACTCTTTTAAAGTGTATATATTTTTTCTTTTTAGAAACCATTTTATTTTGAAATAATTTTAAAATTACAGAAAAGTTGCAAAAATTATACAGAAGTCTGCCATACACTCTTTATCTAAATTCACCAGTTTTTAACATTTTGCCACATTTGCTTTATCCCTTTCTCCCCTTCTTTCCATTCCTACCTTCCCCGTTCAATCTCTGTATATAAAATCACATGTATACATGCAATTATTTTTTCAACTATTTGAGAGATTAGTTTGTACACATCATGCCTTTTGACTGCTGAATACTTCAGAATTTATTTTCTTAAGAACAAGGGACTAAATTGTTATGTCCTATGTAAGTGCAGTATAGTTATTGAAGAATTTAACATTGATAAAATACTATTAGCTAATCTACAGTCTATATTCAATTATTGGAATTCAAGGACATCCCAATAACGTTCATCACAGAATTTAATTTTCACTTCAGTATAGAATCCAGTACAGGATATTGTATTGCATTAATTAAGAGTTGACAATTAAACTTAAGGTGTATATCTTAATGTTTTTAAAATATATTTATATTATGCATCTAATACTACTATCTAATATTAGGACATTTTCATCACCCCAAAAAGAAATCCCATACCCTTTAGTGCTCATTTGCCATTACCCAACTGCTAATATACTTTCTGTCTCTATGAATTTGCCTCTTCTTGGCATTTCATAAAAATGAAAGCATATTTGTAGGTAGAATAGAAGCTCAGACTACCTATAGTCATGCCTAAGAGTTACTTCTGGAGGACCTCTGTTGTTGCTCAGATATGACCTCAGTCTCTTTGCAAGTAAAATCATTGCCCTCCCCTCGACGTGGGACATGACAACCAGGGATGAAAGTCTCCCTGGAGACATGGGAGTTAGCTCCCAGGGATGAATCCAGACCTGGCACTGTGGGAGCAACAATTCCATTCTGACCAAATGGGGGAAAGAAATGTAATTAATAAAGTATCAGTGGCAGAGAGAGTTCAAATAGAGTCAAGAGGCTTTTTTTGCTACCTATCATAACATGCCAACTCCCAACCAGGACCATCCTAAAGAATACTTAGGGCAATTTATAAGATTCCACAAGGGTTTCAGGTAGTAGAGTAACTTGCCAGAAACCTACAACCTCCAGATGGGTCCCTGGTCCAGTCTCTCCAGAACATCAGATAGTTCCATCTCCCTTCCCCACATTTGTGTCAGACCCTTCCAAAAGCAAAAATTTAGAACTGCCATAGCCCAAACAACCCCAATGAGAGGTATGGAAAGATCAAAGGTGATGGTGGAATTATACATAAAAGAAAGGGCTTAATAAATGAATATGAATGCTGAATCATTAAATTGACATCTCTTTTAGTCTCCAGTATTTTAGAGCAGCTAGAAGTAAAAACCTAAAATTGTGAAATTGTAACCCATGTCAAAATCTGAAATATTTCCTACAACTAATTGTGTTGCTGTGCTTGGAAATTTATAGCTTTTTTGTATATATGTTATTGTTCACAGAAAAAAAGAAGGAAAAAAAATCGATGTGAAGATAAAAAAATATTTAAGCCCTCTGGCCTTCTATGTTCTGGAGCAGCTGGAAGGAGAATATAAGAGGACTGTATAATGGTAGCCCATGACAAACTCTGGGATCTGTTCTGTAACCACTTTTGGAGGAGTTCTTTGAAAACTATTGCTTTTGCATTTCTTTGCTTTGTATGTATGTTGTACTATACAATAAAAAAGCTTAAAAAAAATAAAGGAGCATATTATATTGGTGGCATTTTGTGACTGGTTTCCTTTACTTAGCATAATGTTCTCAAGATTCATCCATATTGTGGCAGGTATTCGAACTTCATTCCTTTTTTTGACAGCCAAATATTATTTTATTACATGAATATATATCATGTTTTGTTTATCCTTTCATCAGTTAATGTGCATATGGGTGGTTCCCCCTTTTTTGGCTATTACAAATAATGCTGCTAGGAACTTTCATGTTCAAATTTTTGTTTGGACAAATATTTTCATTTTTCTTGGGGATATATATCTAGAAATGGAATTAGTAGGTCATATGGTAACTGTATGTTAAACAGCTGCAGAAATTGCCAAAATGTTTTCCAAAATGGCTGTACCATTTAACATTCCCATTATATGAGAGTTTCAATACCTCCACATTCTCTCCAATCCCTGTTATTATCTGCCTTTTTTTATCTTAGCCATCCTACTGGGTTAAAGTGGTATCTGATTGTGGTTTTGACTTGTAATTTCCTAATTATTCAGCATCTTGTAAAAAGCTAAATAGTTTTATTTGATTAACATTAATAAAATAACATTAATACAAATTAAATATTAATATTTATTTTCTGTGAATGAAATTTAAAAGACAGCCAATTTCCCTTGCACACAGAAAAGCATTCCAGTGCCCTGATAAAACACTTGAAAAATCACAATTTTAAAACTAAATAAGCACTCACATTAGAAATGCAATTGTAAATTTGGTGACTATAAATTGAAAATGCAATCGAACTGACCCACCCCGAACCTCCAAACCACGGAATCTCCAACATTTGAAAGATTCTATGGATCGTTTGATTTCTTAAAATGGTCTGTATTCTTAGCCACCAAGGCTAATTCAACCAATAAGCCAGATACTTCGTAAACATTTTCATCTCGTTCTCCTATATTTTCGTACACTGTATTTTCCCCTCTGTTTCTCATTCATTTCTTATTGAAAAAAATCATATTTTTAGTGTTAATTATTGAAAAATACCAAGCCCACCCTTGTTTAAATAGTACTTTCTTAAATAGCCATTCTTAAATGCCTCATGAAATGGTGAGTATTGTGGGCCCTACTGTCTTTGTTATGTGGATGAGGGAAGCATTTAATGCAAAGTCAGATTCCACATCAGGAGGATCAGCACTATAGTGCCCTTGGCCAGGAAGGGCTACAAACCTGTGAGCTCCAAAAACAAAGTGTACCAAGAGTTAAGTAAGAAAAAATGGCCACTTGAATTGGGTAGTACCAGTAGGGACCCCTTTCCAAGAAAGGATTTTCCAGAAGACAAAACAATTGACCTACAGGGGCTTTCTTAGAAAATGGAATGCATCCTACAGGGTTGCAGTTAAGCAACACCTGGTGATAAACCAGTTTCTCATCAGCAGAGACAGTTTATGAGAATGGACAAGCAGACCATCCTCATCACTGTTTATCTGCTCCCTGCTTTGTACAACCCCCTCCCCCATGTAAAACAGAAACTTAACATCAGCTAATCAGAACATTTCCTCACTTGCTTCCAGATTCTCCCTATCTGAGCTCCTTCTTTGCACCCCCTTGGTGGTGCTTCCTTCTCCTTTCCCAGTACAGTTCTGCCCGAGTCATGAATTGCTCAATAAAACTGTGAGATCCTAAATTGCATGAAAGGTTTTCTTTTCTTTTAAAAATTTTTATTCTAGTAACATATATAAAACCTAAAATTTCCCCCTTTTAGTCACAGTCAAATATATAATTCAGAGCTGTTCATCACATTCACAATGAGTTTTCAACCCAAGCTAAAGATTGATCTATAAAGTCATTCATTCTTTCCCAAAATACATATTTCACACCTACCATGTGCCAAGCACTGCTCAAGGCACAGAAGAGACAGTCATGAACCAGACCTTCAAGTCCTGCCCCCAGGAAGCATACATTCTAAAGAGATACCTTCCACCACCTGCTGAGTAAGGATGGGGGTGTCTGACTCCTTGCAGCCATTTTGCCTCTCTGAGGACAGAAGCCAATACCTGAGGAAGAAAGAGCTTCAAAACACAGAGAAACCCTTTTAAATGAGTGTGAATGGCTCAAGGTCCCAAAGCAATTCACTTTCAGGGGTCAGGATTTTTCCACTAATAATTCTCAGAGCTTGCTTTCAGAGAGTTAATGTCCACAGGGGGAAAAACAAAAAGCAAAAAACAAAAAATAAATAAATAAATAAAACTCACTCAGACTGTCCAGATCATGGCCCCAATTGCAGGTTGAAACTCTTCAGAGGCGTGAAAGCATGGAGAAGATATTTCTCTAAGTGGCATTTTCCACATATACCTGCTTTCCAACCAGAAATACCCAGTTTCCATAACAATGCCTGTCCCTTGGGGTCGATTCCTCTAATTGCAGATCTCCTTTCTCTTGCAGAGCTCCCAGGTAGCTAGCCTAGGGTAGTTCTAAACCTCAAACTGCTCAAAATCTTTATAAAAGCCTCAATTCCCAGGACATTTCTAGCCCAATTCTCTAAGTGTGCTCGCGCTCTTAGGGCATAAATTGAGCAAGACCACGGGGATCTCTAATCTGATACCTTTTTTGATGGCTCAGGGGGAAAGATACTAAAAAATGGAACTGAAATGGCCCACCATAAATGCAAAAACTCATCAAAACCCCAGATTCAATTAGGTTTATCTGTTAAATATTCTCCTAAAATGCAGCACATTTCCTTCATGGCATTTATCACAGCTTATTACTCAATATTCATTCATTTCTATATTTGATTCATAAAGGTAGGGATCTTATCTGTTTCAATCACCACTCTATTCCCAGTAGATGAATGGATGCGTGCGTTCATTTGTTCATTGGGCCCTGCAAGTTTTAGATGAAAAACTGACTTTTTTTAAGTAGCTCTTAAGAGTGGAAATTATGGGATCATCAAGCAAGTTAATTAATTATCCACTGCTTCCATGGCCATATTATTTGAAAATGGGGCATCCTATAGGCTTACCATCATCAGGGAACACACATACTACAATCTCTTTTCCACAGTTCCTATGGGTGTGTTAATGTTTAGATCTGCCCCTTGCATATGTACCTTCTTTCCCATGCCCTGCCGAGCTGGGAATCAGTTTCCAGCCCTTTCTAATAAGTAGATCCTTGAGGACCCATGTTGTTGCACAGCCAATCATACCTAAACATAGTTTGGGTTTATTTAATTTTGGGTTTATTTATTTTGCCAAAACTGGCAAAAGAGTCAGCCCTTGTTGGCAATATCTTAAATTTAGAATGTTTATAGAAAATAGAGTATGCAAAGTACAACATATTCAAAATACGTCTTTTTCTTCTACTGATTTTCAAAGAACACCTGAAATTGTAAGATTTGTTCCTCATTTGGATTTGAATTGGTTACTATGACATCATTAATGTTATTGGTTTTTCGAGTTATAATGTAAATTCTTTAGCAAACACTAAAAGGTAAGATCACTCACCAAGTCTTCAGTCTGGTGCTATATTGTGTCACCCTAGTCTCCTTCGGTGGATCCTTTAGCACCTTTATTTTATTTCCCTAAGAAGCTTTTCCTAAAATTCAGATGTGAAAAAATGTAAACTACTCTATACTAAACATAAGGAGAGATTTTTGTGCAACAGGAGGTAAACGTGTCCAGTGATAAACAGAACAGAGGTGGGTGCATCACAAAAGCAATGATGCCTGGGCTTTGAGGCCCCCGCCTCCAGCCCCTTCCAAGGCCCTGGGAAGGACACTTGCTTGCAATGTGCTAACAAAATCATGCATGCTTTTGCCAATTTTGGGAAAGTAAGCTATTTAAGTTTGTTTTTATTTTTAATATCAAGGGCCCCCAATTTATAGAAATTTAAACCCTGAATCTATGACAAAAGCTGAAGTTCAGAAAACTTTGATATTGATCTTTTCTTTCCTGTCTAATAAATAATTCTATTCAATTGGGAGGACTTAATTGAATTATTTTACCTGTCAGTTTGACCACTGTTTTTTAACCAAGTCATTTATGCCCATTATCTACAAAGCAGAAGAGGCTGGGAGAGTATGCTCTGTGGTTCTCTTTCCATCTTCAGTTTGTTCTTTGTGGACATGCAGCAAAGGCAACACCTATTCTACTGGGGCTAAGAATCTACATAGAGTCACTTCCAACTGATCAGCCCAGAATCAGGCATTGCATTCAAAATGTTCTACTTCAAAACAATCAAAATTGTAGATATTTTTTTTGAGAATCTATGATTCTACCAAGATCTGTAGTGAAGTACAATTATCTACTACTATTTATGAACATTCGGAGAAGCAAGAGTCTCAGTCACAGAAATATACAAACACATCCTCACACACACTCACGAACACATATATAAAATGTTTGGGAAAGAATATGTTTTGACTGCAGGGATGGATTTTGTATGAATAGAACCCTGAGGCATCTAACAGTTTAAATAATGGTTTCTATTCCAGGGAAGAAAAAATATTTTTCCTTGATAGCACTTCTTTATATTCACTGCATTGGAATTACTTTTTCAAATTTCTGCCGGTGAAGACTTATCATGTGTGGGTGCCATTGCTGTAACATAAAGATAAGGATTGAAGCAAATTCCACTCACAAGCTCATGAGCCCATAAATTGGAACTATCCTTCATAACACAAAGCATTTTACCAGTCCAAAAATTTATAAAGGCAAGACAGGAGTTTTCTCCTGCAGAATTTCCCCCTCTTCAATGGCTTGAACCTTTTCAACTGCTCAAGTCTTATTTCTTCATAGGCTACTTATAAAAGAAAAATACAAATAACTATAGCCTATTGACTATAGAGAAAATGTTAAAAAAAATGGCCTCTGGTTAATTTTTATACAAACCAGTACTATATTCAGATAAGTATCAGAGCATTTCAATAAAGCATATAATATTATTTCTATGGCTTGAGGGAAATCATTATAATCCATATAAAAACTCAATATATAACTGTCATTGATCTTCCTAAGGGAATAACTTTATCCAGAAATGTTTACATGGTGTTAAATGCACTAAAAAGCTACCCACCACCTCCAAGTTCTTTAAACCTTAGCCTAAATATAGGAATACCACTTTTTCTTACTGATCTACCCCTCCAGATGACGTCAAGTCTCCCATGAGATGGTTTATAGCAACCTGCACTGATATTTCACTGTTTGAAACAATGGAGTTATCTGTGCGGCTATTTGTTTAAATGTGTCTGACCTCTGATAAACTCTTGTATTTTGCCTACAATTATGCTTCCACTTCAGACCACATCCAAGTGAGTCAATAAACATATGTCAAATGAATAAATAAATGGATAGGCAGTAGAAATATTATATATTTCTTTCTTGGATCTGTTTATCTGAGACAGAAAAAAAAAATCAACTGAATTATATCTTTGCTATTATTTGCTATGAACTCTGACTCTTACCTTAATAGATTTTGAAGTTTCCAGGGACTCTGAAAGCCTCTGAGGAGGCAGATGGATCAGTCTAAAAAAGTTGTAAATACCACTCCCATTTTTTAAAATTATGCTCATTGCATTACACTATGAAAAAGGAAAGCAAGCTAGAAAGCAATGCTGAACCCTTTCCCACTGCCCCACACAGTACCATCAGCTGTTAAATCTCATCCAAACACTCCTACCTACAAACAAGGGAAATGTTTATAGGAGCCGTTCGAGGACTTATTTCCTTTCTCCCTAAGAATCTCATGTGTTGTTTCACAAGCTATGTGGATTTTTAGAAAAGACCTCTGCCTACACCATAGCTGAAATGCACTATTACAGAATCATGCAGCAATTTGCAAATTAATACATGGGCCACTGCTGCTCATAACACAAACGATAGTACCCACAGTCATGAAGGCTTCGTGTTACCATCCTAATTCCTTAATAATTTGGTGGTATTTTTTTCTGTTTGTACCAGAACTTGTACTTTGCTTTCTTATTGTTGGGGAAAGGCTGCAACATTTCTTTCATAAAGATAATTGTTTCCATGGGATTTGGGGCTTTCCTCCCTCCCCCATTTTAGAGATGCCTATGTAGCTGAAAACACATAAAATGGAGACGCACCTCTTCATTAAAAAAACTTTAACCTCTCGCTAATGATGATATTAATACCCAGCGTGTGATAAACACCTGAGACGTACTTTGTCCTAAACAACACAGCCTTAGAGAACCTTGTAGTCAATAAAATAAAATACCCCTTTCTCTTTAATTAACATATGAAATAAACACAATCTGTGACACCTAGTGTGCAGCAGCAATTAAGAGGCATTGCTTAGTTAAACCTCCTAATACCTCATTTAAATATGCAATTAAGGGATAATTGCCTTCAATCAATAAAAAAATTGAAATATTTCGCAGGGGCTTCAATTATTTTTTGCTGGGCTCTTTACTTTACACTTGGCCAGCACTCAGCCTGTGAGCCCAACTCCTCTGGTTAAAGTGACATTACCCCCTTTCTTGGACCTGGCTTTAAAGCATGCTATTAACATCACAAGACGCCAATAAAAATGCTAAGCCTTAGAAATCATCTCTTTTTGCCTCAGCTAGAATTTCTGTGGCTCCGAAATTACCTCTTGGTGACTTGCCTTAGGTTATGTTCTTTGTTTTTACTTAGACCAAAGACTTCCATTTTTATCTCATTACAAAGGAATCTACAGTAAAGGAGTATCAATTTGTTGTCCTTCCTACTACAGAAAAACAATACTAAGGTAATCACGTTTGTGGGTATATTTACTTAGGCAGGCTGAACGTGACCCCTCAGCCCACCTTCTCAAGGACATAAGTGTGTATGTAACAAAGTGTTACATCCATAGAAAGAAACATTTTAAACTGAATATTCAGGCAAACCCTAGGAAGTGCGTGAAGTGAATTGGGAAGTTTGATAACCATCAGTTAGGTATGAGAAGCAGCAAAGCATAACCAAATATTCACCCTGGACAGGCACAAATTAAATATGTTGGGTTGACAGGGGATGGTATGAAGTGCCGAAGCAGACTGGCAGATGCAAATGTGAAGCAATTATCTTATAAAATAAACTATAAAATGAAAGCATATCATCAGTCAGCAAGAAGCAGATACTCCACAAAGCCTAGCGAAAGATTCAGTGTCATCTGATGAATTTAGTAGCCCTGTTAACACAGTACAGGCAGCGAAAACCATGGCAGACTGAATTATCAGGATTGGTGAACTGGCACAGGCAGATTTAGCCTGAAAAGATAAACACCGTTTTGTCCTAAAGTTGAAAAATAACAATTATATCATTACTCTGGAATGCAAAATATGTGCTCATTTTGGAGCGTCTAGCCCAGAGAGCCCAAAGAAGCCATGCTGGGCCATATTTACTTACACTTAGTCCCATTGAGATGCAAAGATCTCTTCTACTGGCCTTTGGAGCAAACTTTCTCATTAATTTCAACCAAACTTCATTGATAAATAACAATAAAATAATAACCCCCAATTCTAACTGCATTGCATATCTTATTTCACGGAATCCTCAGAACCCCAAGAGGAGGGTAAATTGTTCTCATTTCACAGATGAGGAAGCTGCGGCACTGTGAGACCCTATCACTAGTAGAAGCTAAGTTGAAATGTAAATTTGACAGTTGTGCTCACAGGCTTAGCTAACACTAGATAAATTCACTAGAATCTCAATTTCCAACAGTGTGGTGTATATTTCATGGAATGATTCAATGAACTTGAAATAAGATAATTGCTATATTTCCAGGTTCCCTCTTCATGGCTTTGATGACCCTTAGAAGAATCAAAATCCTACCACAATACCACCGATTTTTAGGAAGTAGTCCTCTATTTTACTCACTCTTCCACCCTCTATCTACCCCATTTCTTCATCCAGTCACCATTTAGTGGCTTTTGTCAAGCCTCTAAAATTGTCATTAAACATCGCCATGTTAAAATAGAAGATGGAGATAAATATTCTTGCCCTCTGCTCCCTTTCCCATTCAGTGTTGCATTAGAGAAATCTATTAGGTTGAGTGATATGAAATTGTCATTATTCAACTGCTTATAACCTACAAAAACAACAACCTTGTGTAGTTTAACCTAATGAAACAAAAACCCTTTAATGGCTTCCCAATTTCTATAGGACAAAGTTCAGTTCTCTGAGAATATCAGTTTGGTCCCTGTTTACTGACCTAGGCTCATCTCTTGCCACCCACACTCCTGTCCACTTCTGCTTCTCTTCAAATCTGTAGAGCCTTTCTCATATGGCTTACACCTCAACAGGGCTTATTCCTATTTTATCTATGTTGGGAGAGACTACTTCCCTGGGTTTCCTGTGCTCCTATATATCTTGCTGGTATACCAAAAGTGAGAGGCCCCAACCACTCTTTACCTGGGCTACTTTTCAGTTGTGCTTGCAGTGAGTAATCTTGAGAGATAATATAATGTCTCCCTTTGGGACAAAAAACTGGCTTGCTTACTGCATACTATAAAACCATGGATTCTCCAAGTTCAGTGTTCTCAACTGCAACACAAATCCAACTGGGTCCATAGCATTGCCCCAGTGGCACTTGGAAGGGAAGGAAAACTGATGCACACACTGAAGCTATGCTGCTTACTCAGAGTAAGCAGAACCATGAAACCCTATTGGGCTAACTCATTAGCTTGTAAATAAGGTAAAATCATGTCCTAGACCTGATACTCTTCTAAGATTCATGGCAAACATTTTCTCTATGAAACCATGACTCTCTCAAGTGGAGTTTTTTACTCCATCCTTTGTTCCACCATAGTGCTTAGTGGGCTTCCTTATTGAACTTAATAATACAACTATTGATTAGAGGAACACATAACTACTGAGCAGTGAGTTCCATGACAGTAGGGGCAATGGTTTATTTTGTTGTTGTTATGCAAAATTCCCAGCATGGTCCCTGAGAATTAGTGATCATTCAAAAAATATTTAACTTAACTGTTGAATGCATAGTTCCTGCCCTTTAGTTGCTTATAACCTAAATTTGTATTTATTAACTTTTTATTTGTTTATACAGGGTGGTTTTTTGTGGGTGGGAGATGATTATTTAAAACTATAAAATTATGTGAATCAAAAGAAGTCCCTATTCCCTTCTACCAGTACAATACTTTACATATAGCTGCTGGTTTGGTATATGGCCTTCCAGATGTTTTCTATGCATATTCAAACCTTTATGTATATTCATTTTCTTTACATAAATTAAATTACACTATAAATATACTGATTTTTTTTTTTACACTTAACATATTGTGGAGTGTCAATACATGTCTCATTATTTTTAATCACAGGGTGGTGGTTGTTTACTTGCTTAAGGTTATAGGCTGCATAATTTATTTACCTAATCCTCCAAAGATCAACATTGGGTTATTTGCAATTTTTTGCTATTATAAATAATTCTGCACTGAATGCCTTTATTTATACTTCTCTGCCCAATTATAAATATACCTGTGAAGGAAATTTCTAGAAGTACAATTGCTTGGTAAAAGTATATGTGAATTTTAAGATTTTATATATATATGAATAGATAGATAATATGGATATATATCCAAATTGGTCTCCAAAAGAATTTACCAATTTATACATCCACCAAAAACGTGTGAGTGTGCTTGTTCCTCCACACCCTTGCGAATACTGGGCATTGTTAAATTTTTTGTATTTTTCAATAGAATATCACAATCTATTTTCTATTTAGTTGATTTCTATTTGAGCACATTTTATGTATTTATTGGCATTTGCATTTCCTTTTCTGTGAAACACCCATTACCTTCCTTTCTGTCATATTCTGGTTTTTTTATGAGTGCTTTGTAAATTAAGAAAACTTGCTCTTTTGTAAGTTTGTATTCCAAAAAGTTCCCCTAGTTTATCTCTTGATCTTGTTTATGGCATTTTGTTTCTATAAGAAAATTTAAAATTTTATATATAGCAAAATTTGTCTTCCCTTTACAACTTTGGGTTTTTCGTTGTCATTATTGTTTTTATTCAAACCTTTATCCCATTTTGACTTTGTTTACAGCTTTAAGTTAGAAATCCAAATTTTTCTTATTTTTTCATATTACACCTTATATCATTAAATAAATCAATATTATTTTTCCTAAACATGAACATTTATGATACCTATATATTTCCTTCTCTCTCATCATTATAAGAACAATGTTAAAATGAATTTTTCATAAAGAATATTTGTGGAAATGGTTAGTATTACTACAGAAATTGATAGAGAAGATTATTATCTTCTCCAAGACATTTTTAGATTTTTTGGGTTTCCTTGAATGGACTCTTACTTAAAATTAGTGAGCCATTGTTTAGGATTTGGTGCTGACTTTGTCCCACAGATAACTCCTTGCAAGTGCTGTTAGATCCTTCTTAAGGTCACCAAAAGTGATAGTGAGATTCAGGAGAAGGAGCTAAGATTCTTAGAGTCTGGAGTCTGGTTTTACGTTGGGCACATAGTGAACTAGTGGTTCCAGCTGTTACAGCAGGAAAGAAGCTAAAAATGGACCCCAAAGGAAGCTGGATGTCTGGAAGTAACTAAAACCCATCTTGTGAAAGCAAAGCACTTGGGATGGGACCACAAGAAGTGATGCCAAATCCCAGCTGAGGAGAACTTGAGAAACACCATATGAATTGCTAAGGATCCTGAGGGCTGGAGACTCAAAGAGACCTGCCTGGGCCTGTCTGTGTAGGTTCTGCTCCAGACTCAGAGTGCCCTACCTGAGTCTCCTAACCTTCTGGGCATCTGCGCCCCATCAGTAAAATGTAAGAAAAAATGTATTTATCAAATACATAAAATGTAATTTATGTATTTGATAAATAGGTATTGAAAGCTTATTAAGTGCAGGTACCATACTAGATCTGGTCCAAACCTTCTTAGAGCTTTCATTGTACCAGGAAAGGTAGATATTAAACAATGTATTTTATCATTCATTTTTTAAAACTATTTTTTTATTAGAGAAATTGTTTACAGAATAATCATGCATAAAATACAGGATTCCCATGCACTACCACATCACCAACACTTGCATTGGTGTGGAAAATTTGTTACAATTGATGATAGCACTTTTTAAATTCTACCTTTTTTAACAGTTACATTTGTTACAACTGATGAAAGATTATTAAAGTAGTACTATTAACTATTGTGCATAATTTATGCAGGAGTATTTTTCCCCATATTCCTAACCTATTATTTTTTTATGCATATCTTTATTTTATTACTCATCTACTCCGTACACTGGATAAAGGGGGAATTAGTCACAAGGTTTTTATACTTGCATGGTCACAAGTTAAAAGCTATATAGTTACAAATCATTATCAAAGATAAAGGCTACTGGATTAAAGTTCAACAATTTCAGGTATTTCCTCTAGCTACTCTAATACACTAGAAACAAAAAAGAAATATCTGTATAATGACTTGTCATATTCATTTGTTAAATCCTAATGTCTCAGTTACAACTCCTTCCTCTCATTTAATCATTCTTTCAATCTTCAGGGATATCTGGGCAATGACCATTCTAACTTCTTCATATTGAAAAGGAGTGTCAACATTATGGGATAGAGAAATGCGAATGGTTGATGTTCTTGGAGAGACTATTACCTCTGGGTTTCAGAGCTTATCTGCATAGAAACAATCAGGAGGCTGTAAGTTTCTGAAAAAATAAACTTAATAAAAAAAACTTTTATTGAGTCTTAGATAGAGCCCAGGGTATTCTTTGGGGTTTTCAGGAATTCTGCTGGTTCGGGTTCAGCATACTGTGGCAATGTGCAATATCTAGCAGAAGCTTGCATAAATGTAAGCTCTAGAGTGACCTCTCAACTCTATTTGAAATCTCTTAGCCACTGCAACTTTATTTTGTTTAATTTCTCTTCCCCCTTTTCGTCAAGAAAGCCCTGTCAATCCCAATGTGGCCAGGCAGACTTACACACCTGGGAGTCATGTCCCATGTAGGGAAGAGGTTAGTGAGTTTATTTGTAGAGTTTGACTTAGAGAAGCCACCTCTGAGCAACAAAAGAGGTTCTCTGGGGGTGATGCTTAGGCATAATTACAAGTAGGCTTAGCTTTGACATTACAGAAGTGAGTTTCATAAGGAAAGCCTCAAGATCAAGAGCTTGGCTTATTAATTTGGGAATCCCTAATGCTTAAGAGAATATCAGGAATTCCCCAGGTGGGGAAATTTAATAGTTCCGCATTTTTTTTCCAGTCCCTCAAGGGGCTTTGCAAATACTTTTTTCGTTTCCTGCCCAAAATATTCTGGAGTGTATAAGCGTATTATATTAATCTGCACAGAATAACAAGTTCTCATTCCCTATCCTTGGCACCATGTAATTAGGTTGTTTACATAAACTGACCAGACCTGTTAAAGTAGACAGTATGTTACAGAAAATTTCAATTTTGAACAACAAAATAAATACCTTCCTTTGCTCTCACACAGAGTTAGAAGTTTAAAATACAGATGCTATCCTTTACCCTGAATTACCACAGTCCTAAACAGACTAGCTTCATTCATATCTCTAATTGAAGTCTGATCTCTTTCTCATGTTCTTTAACTGTTGCTGTGTGGAGTAAAGCTGACATTCAGATCTGCAGAATGCTGTCTTGGATGTAACACAGATACCTAAAGTTCCAGGAACTACTAGGTTATACACAAAGAACACAGCATATCATTCATTTTTAACTACAACAAAAGAGAATAAAGAGTGCTATGGGAGTAGCTTTCTGTTCTGAAGTCTCAGAAAGGCTTCTTTAGTGAGCTGAACCTACAGGATGAACAGGGATTAACTAGCTGAGATGAACGGGTGCAGCTGCGGGAATCTGGGAGTCAGGAAGAAGCATGAATGACGAACTTCAGGAAGGGTGAAAAGGTCCACGGGTTGTGGCAGAGAAGGAAGGAAAAAAGCTGAATGTGGGCAGAAGTCACGATCTCAATTTTAGTCTATGGAGACCACGCTCATAAACAACCTAACCTAAGTAGGGCTGGGGGTAAGTGCATGTGCTTTTAGCATATGAGGGGTGGGGGTAAAGCAAATAAAGGGAATATCCACTCAGTCTCAGCAGTCAAGGAAGGCTGGGCCAGAACATGCAGGCTTTTGAATTTTTCAAACCTGGAATTGAATGTTAAATCTCCAGATTTTAACTGTTGCTTAAATTGAAAACAAAAATAAAAATACTGGCCAAAAAAAACATGCATATCCTCAAACCTACGTGCCTCTAGTTTACAACCTCAGGATTCGGTGTTTTCCCACCTGACATTTTATGATCCATGATTTAACAATATATTCTGGCCTTCTCCATTGTAGGAAGAAAATACTCATTGCTTCCCCTTCCTCCAACAGAATTTATTTCAATATGTACCATTTCTGAGTAAATATCTCGGCTCCTATTTTTGATAGCTTGAATTTGGCATTGGTTTTTATCAGGCTTCTTTAGTTTAGTAAATCATAAAGGTCTCTTAGAAGTTAATTAAGCATACTAGAATTTATTGAACTAAAATTTTTAATAACTGGGAGAAAAGTGAGGACATATTTTCATCTCATGGCTGAGGTATTGAACAAGAGACTCTATCATATTAGGACTACTTCTTAAGGTTTCACCATCTTAACTACTTCACATGTACTTGCACATTTGTTCCATTTAAAATATAATAAAAAATTTTTTGCCATTTCTAAAGTTATTCTTTGAGTAAGTAATTCTGTATTTGCAAGCCACTTATCTATACTTTTATACTATAGTTAACTACTGTGTTGACAGTGTTGCATTTGGACATATGGTTAATTTCTTTTAAACCATTAACCCATTTTAACAAGTTTAAATGTATATGGTGGAAGTAAAGTAAAGGGTGCATGTCAAAATGGCTACATTATTTGGGTTTGGATGAAGTTTTGCCCCCCTAAACATTATTTTTAATAATTTTGGTAAAAAAGACTAGTAAAAAAACTTTTAAAATATACAAAAGTCAGTTGAAAGTAAGAATTACCCATAATCCCAATATACACAGACACACAATAATTGATAGTACTTTATGAGCAGCTTTTTTCTGCTTTTTCATATAATCTTAAGCCATAAGTATTTCTCATGTCACTAAAAATTGTCTTAAAAGAGAAACTTTTATTCCAAAGGCATACATTTTATTCTATAATATTACAGTGCATAGATGTACCATTCCCCTATTGTTGGTCAATTAGGTTTTCAGTTTTCTCTGTTATAACAACGCTATGGTAAACATATTTCAACAAAAACATTTTCTGAAAAGGTTTTTGAGAACAGATCTCCAAGTTATAGTGGCAAAATAAAAATACAGTACAGAAAAAAATATTATGCTGATTAATTTTGCTATTGTTCTTAAATAAGACAAGTACACAAGTACACTATTTGGGGAAATTAGAAAGGAGGAAGGTGGAACACAAAAGGGATGATTTCAAAAATTGCCAAGCAATGTCACTTGGGAAGATAAATAATACTCTGCTTGTGTATTTTGTTTTCCTAACTTCCTTTGACAAAAACAAACAAAAAATCCAAAATGTCCTGTTTCTAGTTTTGTTATATTAAAGGAACACAACATGTAGATTTATATTAGAAAAGAAAGCTTCCTGGTTGTTAATGTTCCAGTTATTGACCAACCATAGAACATTGTTTTATGACTTAACATGCCTCCAGTTAAGTTGACAACTTAGTTATTATTATGGATTAAATGGTACCACCCAAAATGATATATCAAGCCCTAAACCCTGGTCCTGTACCCTTATAAGAAGAGAGAAATTTGGACACAGACACACAGAGAGGAGATTGCCATGTGGCAAAGGAGTCAGAAGTGAATTACTCTAAGTCAAGAATTTGCCAGCAAACCACCAGAAGCTAAGAAGAGGTGAGGAAGGATTCTTCCCCATAGGTTCCAGAGGGAGCAGACACCTTTATTTGAAATTTCAGGCCTCCTGAATTATGAGAGAATAAATTGCTGTTGTTTCAAGCCACTAGTTTGTAGTAGTTTGTTATGACAGCTCTAAGAAACCAAGAAAATTACATGGTAATTCATTCTTCTGGTGACGGTGCTTGGAGAGACTCCCAGGCTCCATGCCAGTCTCTAATGGACGACTCTGACCTTTCACTTGATGCCATCAGAAATGAGACCAGGTCCAGCCACCATGTATGTAACTTGCCCCATGTGCTTCTAATCCCTGTCCTGTCCACTGTACCTTCTGCTCCCTTGCCAAGTAATTCATCAGGCTTTCACACAAAACAGGGAAGAATCAGATACTCTATACTTAACAGTAAACTCTTCATAGCCACCAACATCCCAGCCTCCACTATTGCTCTTATTATTCCCAACACCTTTTGAAAGTCATATCATATTTGTTAGGAATAGTTAACATCGTACAGGCTTTAAAACATGTTCATTTATATAACTACTGTAACAAATGAATAGTATCTTCTTTAAATACACACTTAAAAAATTGTCATACAGGATTTCTCATTCAAATTAATGTTGCATCAAAGGACTTTATCACAAAAGTAAATTAAAAAACCTACACAATGAGAAAAAATATTTAGACCCCATATGTCTGATAAGGGTTTAACATCCAGAATATATAACAAACCCTCTAACTCAACCACAAAAAAAGAAACAACCCAATTAAAAATCGGCAAAAGACTTGAACCACAATTTTTCCAAAGAAAATATACAAATGGCAAAAAAAAAAACCAAACATGAAAAGATGCTCAACGTCATTAGCTATTAGGGAAATGCAAATCAAAGCCACCGTAGGATACTATTTCACATCTGCTAGAAGACTACTATAAAAAAAAAAACAGAAAATTACTAGTGTTGGAGAAGATGAAGAGAAATAGGAAGATCCATTCATTTTTGGTGGGAATATAAAATGGTATAGCTGCTGTGGAAGAGTTCAGTGGTTCCTCAGCAAGCTAAGTAAAGAATTACCATATTACCCAGCACCCCAAAAGAATTGAAAGCAGGGACTCAAACAAATATTCACACACCAATGTTCGCAGCAGTGTTATTCACAATTGCCAAAAGATGGAAGCAAGCCAATGTCCATCAATTGGTAAATGGATAAATAAAATGCAGCATATACATACAATAGAGTATTAGCTCTAAAAAGAAATACTTTTGATACTTGAAGACATCACGGTGAGTGAAATAATCCAGATACAGAAGGACAAATATTGTATGAATTCACTAACATGAAATATTATAATAAGCAAATTCAGAGTCCGAAATTGGTATAAAGGTTACTAGGGCCTGTGGAGGGGATAGAGTTAATGTTTAAATTGTACATTCTATTTGGATTGATGGAAAAGTTTTGGTAATGGATGGTAATGATGGTAGCATAACATTATAAATGCAATTAACGTCACTGAATTGTATATCTGAATGTGATTAAAAGGGGGAAATTTCAGATTATATATATATGTTACTAGAATAAAAATGAAAAGTAAAACATATAGGACCATATAACACAAACAGAACGCTAATGTAAACCATGGGCAAAGAAACCATGTTAATAGTATGACTATAAAAATGTTCTTTCATCAACTGTGACATGTACCACATTAATGCAAGGTGTTAATAATAGGACAATATATAGGAGAGCTGTATTTTATACATAAATTTTCTGTAAATCACAGCTTTTCTAATAAAAAATGTATTAACCTTTATCTGGTTAAAGATGTGCCTTTCTTGTCCTCGATTTCTAAATTATCTTTTTGTAATATTTTAATCATAGGTGGTTATTGAATTTTTTCATCTTTTGAGATATGATTTTTTCTTTTTAGTCTATTATGTAATATATTCCATTTATTAATTTTCTTCTGCAAAACCACTCTTTCATTCCCAGCATAAACTAAACTTGGTCTTGGCGTGTTATCTTCATATACCTTGCTTGATTTAGTTTGCTTTTATTTCATTTAGGATCTTTACGTCCATGTTTATAAGGGAGAATGCCTCTAATTTTTCCTTTCTAGGGCTGTCTTTGACATAACTTAGTTTTAAAGGTTTTACTGGCCTCATAGATTGAGTTGGAGACCATTCACCTTTTCTCCATGCACTGAAAGATATTTTATAAACTGGAATAATCTTTTCCATTGATTGTATAGCTGAATTTTATCGATAAAACCATCTGGAACTATTTTCTTTTGTGAAAAATTTTAACTTCTGCTTGATCTCTTCAATAGTTATAGGAGTGTTCATGCTTGTAAATTTTTTCTTATTTAAATATTATTTTCCAAGAATTTGTCAATTTTGTTTAAATTTTTTGTTTAAATTTTATGCCAATTTTATTGGCATAATTACTCATAGTATACTTTGTAATCTCTGCTTTATCTGAAGTTATATAGCTCTTTTCATAACAATACTACTCATTAGTGCCCTTTCTTTAATTAGTCAGCCTTGCAAGAGGCTTTTTCAATTTTCCTATTCTTTCAAGGAACCATTACACTGATCCTGTATATTGTATTTTTGTTTTCCGTTTATTAGTCTTTGCACTTATCTTTATTCTTGCATTCTATTTCCACTGGGTTTGTTCTCTTACACCTCTAACTTCTTAAGCAGAATATAGCTCATCCTCAGCCTTTCTTCTTTTCTAAAAAAAAAAACTTAAAATTATAAGCTCTCCTCAAAGCACCACTTTCACTTCACCCTGCAAATTTTAACACAGAGTGAGTTATTGTCCAAGTCTTAACATTTCTTATTTCCATGATAATTTAGTCTTTGACCCATGAAGTGGAGTGATTTTTAACGTCTAAGTTATGAGGATTTTTATTATTGATGTTGACTTCTAATGTAAATGCATTTTTAACAACTTTATTGAGGTGTAATTTACGTACCATAAAATTTATCCATTGTAAGAATGCAATTCAATGATATTTAGTACATTTATAGCGTTGTGCAATCATCACTACCATCCAGTCTGGGAACATTTCCATCATCCTAAGAAAGATCCCTCATGCCAATCTGCAGTCAAGTTGTAATTGCATTTAGAAGAATATGATCTAAAATTAAAAACTATGTTCTTCAATCTCACTGGGCCCATTTAAAGTGTTCAATAGCCACATATAAGAATAAGTCTAGAACTCTTCAATTTTCATCAATGTAGATATTTCCACAGGGTAGCACTGTCCTAGATAGATCTACCAATTCTTTCATTCTCTTTTCAGTTGGGTCTAGTCTGTTACTTAATTCCCCCTTTGAGTATTTTATTTCTTTAAACATTCCATGAATAGCCTTTTCTATGATCTCTAACAATTCTAATTCTCACTGTCTTTGGGGGCCTGAATCTCTTGTTTGTTGTTTCTGATGATACTTACTCATGATGGCTTGTCCCCAGGTATGTTTAATGATTTTTTGCTATAAACTCATTACTTGATTTCTAAGTGTGGGAATCCTATGACACCCGCCTCCCCCCCCCCCTCCCCCCCACCAAGTGATCCGAGGTGTCCACAGAAATGTGTACATCACCCCTTCTGGTGCAGGACAGAACCGGGATTGGGGAAAGAAGGAGAATGTGCAGCAGGCTGCAAACCAGCTCCCCCTGCTCCACCATGTTTAAGCAGGGAATTCCCTAAGAAGTCCAAGAATCTTCAATTAGAACACAGTCTACAAGTCATTATAAAGGGATACTTTTCAGAGCAGCAGAACAGAACAGATTTTATTTAACACTGAGCTGTGGGCCTCCACTTGTTCTCTTGCCCAGGCCCCATAAAGGGGAAAGCTACTGTGCTTCCCAGTGCAAGGAAAGAAGCCCTTTACCCAAGGAAATGGATTATCATTGAATGGTTTGAGTAAGGGAGCCATGAGAAGATGGGAGCTTGTATCAACACCCCCACCCCACCCCTGCCATTCATCCCTTGGTAAATTCAGGCACACTAGATACACAACTATGTACAAAGTTCTGGGCTCTGTTCTTTCATTTACAGCTTTAGCTGCATTCTATCCTGCTCCATCTCTCATTTAACTCAAACATACTGAGATGGAGTCAGGCATACCAAAAGATGAGAGGGCCTGAGAGTACAAAATCCCCCTGGTTTTGGGAGCTCCCCTTTAGTCCAGTTTGAAGGCATATCCCTGTACTTTAAGATGCACAGTGCTGAGCTGGCACACCTGTGAGGCTTCGTGTCTTCCTTGGAAGGTAGTAACTCACCAATGGAAGTACAGGAGATTAGCTAGATGTTAATCACCTACTTTTCTTACCTGAAGTCATTTGCCACCTGGGCTGGTGGTCCTGCTACCTAGCTGCAATTGTAATGAGCCAAAAGAATTTTCTAAACTCACAAGTTTTCAGACCTTATCCCTATTCCAGATTCTAATTCAGAAGGAGATTTATGGTAGAGTCAGAGGAATTGTTTTGTGGTTGCCATTATTGGTGGTGGTGGTGGTGGTGGTGTGTGTTTGTGTGTGCCCAAGTGCATGTGTTCACTAAGTTTACCAGGTTATTCTGACACTCAGGACTGAAAATCTTGGATTTAGATTTTATGTTTCTTTTTTATGTGCACATGCCTTATTTTCCTTGGTAGATATTAAGCTCCTCAGAGGTAGAAATTGTGCTTTACATGTCTATATAATCTGCTCAGCTCCGTAAAAGTACATTGAGGTAGAAACGAAATCTGGATCCTCCAAGGCAAAAGCAGTAGAAATTGAGCATCACCACACCCACATGCCATTCACAACATTACCTGTTGCCATTTTCCCTTTAGCTCCACATGCTTTAGTGCCATGATGCCGAAATCCTTAGAACTGTGTGGTCAGCAGAGCCTTCCCCAACTTGCAGCAAACTGGCAGCTTCAAGCCCAATCTCTCCAACAGCCCTTCATTTTGTTTGCTTGTTGAGCTGAGTTTAAATCCAAATTCAGCTGTGACTCATTAAATGGGGGATTTTTCTTAACACCAATGATTTGTCTTTGGACAACTGGCAGCCCTGGCCCCTGCTTGAGCCACGTTAATTTCAGTGAGAGTTGTTAGGGAAGGAGGAAAGCCAGCTGGGGCTGCCAGCTTTTAACTCTTGCTCAGAGAGCTTAAAGAGGTAGTCCTGAGGTTCTTGCAGCCATGTCTCACTTTAAAATCAATTAAAAAGAGCAAAAAGTGAAAGCCCAATTGTAGGAAAAAATACCATTGAGACATCTCATTTCTTGCATGGGGAGAGCTTTCCTTTTCCCCACGTGTGTGGGAGACAATGTCTCCACCTGAATCTGATCTAGGGGAATGATTTGAGGCATTCACTTTAGTGAGAACTTTTGTTAAACAAAAATTGGTCCCTTTGCCTCCTTATTTTTTTTTTCTATAAGTATGCTTTACTTTCTCTATACTTTTAAATGGTACTTATACATACACCTTATTGATGTTTTATTCATGTCGACAAACTGCTTCCATTATGTGAGTGTACAATAGCTGGAAGTCAATGGAAAAGAAACAGCTAAAGCTCCAAGCAATGTTTTAAAAATTGCAGGACCAATAATAACTTATGAGACTGCCTGTGTTGAAGTAGATTTGGTCAAACTTTATACCTCAGTGTACAATGTACATACTCATGCTCAAAACTTGAAAAAGGACTCATCTCCCTCTCTTTCCATAAATAGGATGAACCTCTGATCTGTTCAAGAGAAGAGCAAAAAGTCCTCATTTCGTCCTGCCCTGTAGCATAGGAAAAGGCAAGTAGACTTGGTCATCTACGCGCCAAGGAGTATCTGCTCCATGCAAGGCCCTGCACTGGCCTCAGAGGTGATAAGACAAGGCTCTTACCCTCACAGTGCCCTGTTTGGACAAGGCATTCATTTCATTTATCCTATGGTATCTCAGGAGAGAAGAAAATAGACCAGGGTTTCAAGGATAAAAAATCCTTAACTACAATACAGGTGCTATGTAATAGCCCCACAAAAGTTGTCCCAGCAGTTTGGGAAAGAGGAGAAGCACAGAATATTCACCTAAATGCAAGGATACTTAGGGGATGGGGAAAAAAACCCTGCAATTTCCTAGGAAAAAAATGATTAAGACTTTTAAAGAGCCTAAGAACAAATTAGATGTGTTTAAATAAGACTTGTCTGGACATATCATGTCCTCAAATAAATAAGTACAAAAAAATTAAAAACCTCTATTAAAAAAATTATAATAGCTATCAGATATAAAATCTCTGGTATATAACCCTAAACTCACCCTGGTCAACCACTTCAACATTGCCAGCCCAGCTACCGCCTTCAGGGCTCCTGTTCATGCCCTCCCCAGAATCCTGTTCAGGGTTCCCTTCTTTGAGAGGCCTCCCATCTGTAAATCCATCTGTAAGCCTATTCAGGTTCAATGTCTTGCATTCCGTCATTCCCTCTAAATACAAGCAAACAAGTATACATTGATTTAGTTACTTACTTGCATGTAGTGACATTGATTTTTTCACTTGTTTAATTTTTTTGGTATGCTTATACTTTTTTGTTTTTCTTTTGTATGGGCAGACACCAGGAATTGAACCTGGGTCTTCCAGCATGGCAGGCGAGAACTTTGCCTGCTGAGCCACCATGGTCTGCCCCCTTATGTCTTTTTTTATGTGTTTCAAATATTGCTGCATCAAGCATTGGGTTGTTGGAGCTTCAAGAGTAGAAACAGTGTATGCTGCTTCTTTCATATTTCTCCCATAGTATTAATTGTTATTGGTTGACTAAAGGAGAAAATAAGGATGGAAAATAAGCCTAGCAAGAAGATTAATTCTTGAGGTGGGGATTTCAGCCTATGAAACGTGGTTATGTTGAAAATGGTGACAACATAATCTTTATTAAGTTGTATAGGGAATGAAGGAAGGGAAATGAGGACCCCAGGCCAAAAACAAAACACCATGGAATTAAACTTCTACTGTAATTACAGCAAAAATGATGGGATTCCATATTTAGTGCTCGGATAGCTAAAATGTTCAACAGACATCCAAAGAAGCTAAGCATTAGAGCTGTCAAGGAATCCTTTGCTAGACTATGGTTGCTGGTTTCCAGTATCTTAACAACTTCCAGAAAAATGCTCACAGTTGCCAGACCATTTTGGCCCCACCAGTGTGGTTGCTTAGAACTGAAGCAGCATGTACACAGCTCTATCCAGACATCAACAGGTGTAGCACTGGCATGCAAACCTACAAGCCAGTATGGGAGCTGCCATCATTCTCCAGGGTCCCCCTCTTTGAATCCTGTTTCTTTCCCTGATCCTTTGTTCCTGGTTGGTCCATCAATCCTTAGCTACTACTCTGGCTCCCTTCTCAGGCTTATTACTCCATAAGTCCCCTCCACACACATAAATAGTTAGTAGATCAAGAAATAGTTGATAGATAGATGACAGATATAGATGATATGGATGATAGATTAGCTAGGAAGTAGGTAGATAGAGATAGATTAGATAGATAGATAATGGTGGATGGATGTAGAAAGAGTGAACACTTGAGCATGGGCATGCATGAGAGAGAGATTAGATACAATATGGATTACACATAAATAGAAGATAAATAGCTAGAGATAGATGGATAGATAGATAATGAGCAGAATATATACGGTTCAATGACTCATCATTATAAAGCTTCTCTGAAGACTTTATGTTCTAAGCACTGTGACAGGTACAAAGATGAAAAAAAACATCTTTGTGAGCTACAGAGGGAATGATTGTATGAGACCCTGGCTTACCAGGAAATGAAATCCCATGGGCCACAATTTTTCCTTAGAGTCCTAAGCCATAGCACAAGCTTTTACAAAAATTCAACACAGGAATGTATTCAGGTGATCTCAAAAGTACTCAATAATTACTTTAGAGAAAATTTAAGTATACAGCAGGAGGTGGCAAACTATAGTTCACAGGTCAAATCAGGCCCACTGACAGTGTAAATAAAATTTTATTGAAAACAATCCAGGCTTATCATTTGCATATTGTTTGTGGCTGCTTTTGTACTGTAATGGCAAAGCAGCTGTGACAGAGACTATGGCTCACAAACTCAAATATTACTATCTGGCTCTTTAGAGATTTGCCAACCTCTGCTGTACAATATGACAACTCCAACTTACCCATTATAAATATAGCTGGGATGTTTCTTAAAAGAGCAGATTCCCTAAGATTTAGAATTTCCACTGGAGGGACCTGGGACTTAGGGTTAATAGGCACTACAGGTAATTCTTAGTATCAGGGAAGTTTGGAGAACTCTGGGATAGTTTTTAAAAGCTTAATCTTTAAAATCTTACAGCTCTGAATTTACATCCCCCTCCACCATTTCTAATTCTATCATCTTGGGCAAGGTTCTTAGCTCTCTGAATTTCAGGGTTTTTTCATTACAAAATGGGGAACAACTGTCGTTTCTTCAACAGAGTTGTTTGAGGGGGATTCACTGAGAAAATACTTTATCAAAACTTGTGGATCATGGTACCAGTTTCAATAAATGTTTTATCATCACTGTCAGCATCATCATAGTTATTTTTTCATCCTTCTCTTCTTCTTTATCGTTTTGCATCACCATCCACATGATCGAACCATTCAGGAAGTTTTTGTTGTGATTCTACTTGAAAGTGGTGGATTAGTTTACCTTTAGGAGTCCCTGAATCCTGAGTATTACCTTCTCTTTTTTTTTAAGTTTTAAAAACAACCTCAACCAATAAATCTTTAAATGATTTATAGCATATTTTATTTAAAGAGCACAAAGTACTTTACAAACAAGTAAGTGTGATGGGGGAAAATGGAAAAGGTAAATTGAGCTACCCCAAACCGCACAGCAAATCTAGGAGTAGAAAACACAGCCCAATACCTGAACTCAAATACCTATACACCTTTCTGGTTTAGTCTCATTATCATTTATTTATCATCATCTTGCAGATAGAATAAAATAAATCTATCAGCCAAATACCTTTTACAGACCCACAAAATGCTCACAAGCTTCTCCACCTTTACTGATATCAGAATGCTGATGAGTTGAAGGAAGTGAATTTCACTTGGCAGAGGAACTCCAAGGTTGTTCTTTTGATTGTGTCCCTCCCTTTCTCAGAACTCATCAGTGGGCCCCGGGTGCTTCTCAAACATTTAAATTTCTCTCCCTGAGCTTTAAATTCCATCTCTCTCCCCTTTCTAACCACCTACACTCTCACTCATTTCCATCTCACCTGTGGTATCCACCCTAGCCCAGAAAAACTACCACAGCCCAGCTGAATAAATCTCATGCATTCTCCTGGATCTTAGATTCCATTAAAAGACTAAAAATGCCCTGAACAAGAGGGATGAGGTCATAACTGTATTCTGACATGAGTTAAGAACTACTTTAGCTTGCTTTTGGTATTTTATGATTTTTACCACCCAGTGACTTCAGGAACATCCATTGTGTGCCCTTATAAGTATCAAGGCTCTTTAAAAGTGCAGCACCTCCTTCTCCCCACCAAGGCTACGATTAGGGAAGCTAGGAGCACCCAAAATAGGAAGCTCCAGAACAGATTCAGCGCCCAAAAGGTACAATGATGGGGCAAGGGAGAGTTCTCAGCCCCTTTCTCCTCATGGCTGCCAGCCATGGTGACGTTTCAGGAAGCAGCTTCTAGAAACACAAGGGCCACAAATCTGCTAAGTTGAAAGAAAACAAATCTCTAGGGCAAGGTATTGTGTTTAGTTCTAAACAGCACCTAGCACATGGATGGCATTCACAAGCATTAATACAGCCATAGTGCAAATCAACATGGGCCTGCAGGCCGGGAGCTGAGGGTAAACCCTGAAGAAATCAGACTGTGGGCAAAAAGGGATTTCAATAAAATTATCAAACCTTATCCACTAATACGTACCATTTCACTGAGTAGTCTCTCAGTTACATTGAGTTCACTCTCTAATATATAGAACTGGTCACCTATCTCCCCTTCTTTAAAACCTCCTGGGGTTCCTCACTGCTTATACTACCAAGGCCAAATATCCTAGCAGGGCTTTCAAAAACCCTTTGAGTTTGTCACTAACCTATCCATCTAACTCCTCACTGCCTGAACTCTGGAAACCATAGGGAATTTCTTTCGTTCCTGGAAAACACCATGGTCTTTCAAATCCTCACCTCTCAATCTTCTTCATCTGGCTAAGAAACCCCTCTCACCCTGAGGACCAGACTTCCCTAACCCTCCAGGCCACCTCTGTGCCCACCAGAATTTTGTAACACCTCTAGTACTAAGTTTGTATCATGATTATTTGTTTTCCACATCTGCATCATCCATGACACCATGGGTTTCTTGAGGACAGAGATTATGTTTTATTTTTCTGTGCATCCCCAGCATTTAGTGCCAGTTCCAATAAACAGTAAACTGTCAATATTTGGATTGAATTAATAAAGGAAGGAAGAAAGGAAGGAAGGGAGGGAAAAATCTAACCAGATCCAGGATCCTATTAGCCTACCTGAAATCCTGAACCCATTTCAGGACATAGAGTTTAGTGTAATAAATGTAGATGATTAATTTTTCATTTTAATTCAATCAAAGCTGAGCCTGACATCCTATGCATATTTTTAGTGGTACTTTATTAAAAGAATCATATCTAGCTCCTCCCATCAATATATAAATCTACCCTTGAACCCTCTGGCAACTTTCCTACCTCCATAAATACCCAGATTCTGCTCTCTAGCCTTGTAGATGTGTTTTTGTTGTTGCTGTTTTGTTTTTGCCTGTGAGATAATGATTTCTGCCTATTTTGTTTATATTTACTTGTTCATCCTGTCTCCTTCTTTTACACTTTAAATCTCTTTCTGGAAGTACTGACTTCTTTTGTAGCTCATCATAGTATAACTATACATGGTTGCTACTAACTATCCATATTAGTAGATAATGTTTGATAATTTTATTGGAATTCCTTTTGCCCACAGTCTGATTTCTTTAGGGTTTACCCTCATTTCTTTCAGCTCCCGGCCTGCAGGCCCGTGTTGATTTGCATTATGGCTGTATTAATGCTTGTGAATGCCATCCATGTGCTAGGTGCTGTTTAGAAGTAAACACAGTGCCTTGCCCTAGTGATTTGTTTTCTTTCAACTTGGCAGATTTGTGGCGCTGTGTTTCTAGAAGCTGAAATTGTCAAGACTCTTTTAATGCACCTCTTTGTTTGGGCAATAGCATGCCTGGTAGCTTTGAGAATAGCTGTCGTTTTGAGACTAGCATTTGTAGACACAACTGCTGCTGAAAGGAGAAGCTCTATATATGGAATATTTCACTGGGAACAAAGCAGCAAAAAAGAAACTATTATACTCCATTAAAAGAAAAAACAAAGGCTAGTGTATCAATCTCACCATAAACATGATGAGGCATTTTGCTATCAATTTGAGCGAGGTTGTATCTATACTGTCCATGTCAGTGCAGTTCTTCTCATTCCAGTCAATGTTTGTGCTCTCCCGGCAAAGCAGCCAGTGTAGAAGATATCTGGCCTCTGCTTCAGTGAACTTTTAAGATGGCTTTGAGTGCACAGTACTAGCCATAGAGTGAAACCTCAGGTCCTTGTTATACTTCAGGGTGTTGTAAGCCCAGGCAATCTCAGCATCATAAAAACCACAGATAGCTACAATCCAAAAGAAACAAAGACTTAGGATACCTCTTAGAAACTTGGATTTGTGCCACTACAGTTTAGCAAAAGTTGGAGATCGTGAGGGCATGCTCATCCTTCTCCTGTTGGGGAACTAGGACCTCTCGGTACATTTGTTCACAGCTACGTTCTGTCTACACAGGGATGGAGCATTAGGCATTTGCCATTTTTTTGCTACACTGAGTGTTCTGGCTCAACTAAATGTGCCAGATCCCTTATCACATGCCATATTAAAACTTAAATTCGCTGCCTGTCTCCCTCTATAGAACAAGTACACATCTAATACATAAGTCTCGAGTAATCCATTCTAAAAACTGACTATGGGCAAGGAAAAAAACAAGGCATGACTTACTCAATAACAGAATGAATAACAGGTGAGAAAGAACCTCATGCTAATCCTAAGGTCTAGTCATTTACTTGCCTCCTCACAAACATACCCAGTCTAGGTATATCAGTAAGGGTTCTGAAAAAAGTAGAAAAGGAATCATATAAAATTTTACATGTACACAGGCTCAAAGACATGGCCAAAACAAAGTTCAAAGAAGGAAGAAATATACACCTAGGAAAAATACATTCTAAAAACAAGATTTCTAAGTCCCCCCCAAATTAATTAATTCGAAAGGAAATAAGAAGGGAAAGCGGGAAATTTATTGCCCTTCGCTCAAAAAAAAAAAACAAAAAAACAACGAAAGAAACTAAAAACTCACTAAGAATGAAGGAAGAGCACAGATAAGTCAGGGAATATTCTAAGGGGTATAATAATCAGAAAATCTTTGCATGTTTGCTAATTTGACAAGCAAAAGATATGTTACATTTTAATTTGCAGCTCTTTGGTCACCAGTAAAATTCAACATTTTTCCTGTATATTTTTCTAACCAACCTATTTTCTCTGTTGAAAACTGTTAATTATTAACTAATGCTCACTTATGCTTTACCAACTTTTCTGAGCTCTGTTTACAGTAAAGGTTGTTGTATTTACTATGCCCAGGAAAAATCTCCACTTGATAGCATAGTTGTAAGCAGGGGAGAGACAGAAAGAAAGCATAGGTGTGATATTATTGAAGGACTTCTAATTTTGATTCATTTTGCATTCTCATCAATAAATCAGGAATATTCTGGTAACTTAAGTTTTCCAATAGGTCAACTATGAATTATTTCATGTAATATAATAAATGTGTAGATAGTGGCAACTTGGGGCAGTATCTGGAGAGTAGAGTTCAATCAGTAAATGTCCTTGGTATATTGAAAAATGATCAAACACACCAAAATGGAGTTAGTTAGGACAAGGAGAATATTCAGAAAAGCCATTAGCAACTTGATAAACATGGGAGCCATGTGCCATAGTACATGTTCAGACACGAGATGAAAGTATTGAGAGCCATATCCTGAATTCAGCTTTATTCTTAATTTTTATTGCTAGTTCAAAAGCAAACACTGAATATAGGATTCCTGGAATATGCTTGTTATAGTCAGTGCTGAGTCACAAGCTTCAATCCTATTCATCATTCTGCTGTGTAGTTGACCAGTTTTTAATGAATCCCTTCTATATGTGACAGACTCTGGGGTAGGCATTGGATACATATTTATCCATAAGACAGTCAAAGTTTCTGTCCTTGGGGAGCTTACTATCTGGTGAGAGAGGGACAATCAATTAACAAATAAATGGAGAATACAAGTGGTGATTAGTTAGAGGAGACAGAGTACAGATATAAAAATAACATGAACACACATACGTAAAAAAACACATATATGTGTACACACATACACACACACAGAGAACAACAAAAGAGTTGGAAAATAAGATCTGTGAAGAAAGGCTAAAGAAGGAATATTCTTTTTCCTGGAGGACCAGAACGTGAGAAAAGACCTAAAAATGCTTTTGAAGAATTTAGAGGATTCTCTTTTCGCCTTGAAGAAGAACAAGATAAAGTTAGATAAAATAGTAATATATTAAATTATTAGTTACATATTAAGAAAATATGTTCAAAAGGAGGAAGGTTAAAGTAGTTCTTCCCTGATAGTATTTGAAAGGGGGAGATTCTCTTTCATCTAGGATTAGTTTCAAAAATTAAGAGAGGGACATATGATTTTAAAGTATCTGCCAGCTCAGGGCTTATTTTCTATAAGTTTTTCCCTTGTTTTTCCTTCTCTTTCCCTTTGCTCCTTTGAACAATTATTACATATAATCCTTTAACAGGAAGAAAAAGAAAAGCCTGTTCAAGTGTCATGCAATAGGGGGTGGGGGTAGGGGTTTCTGGGTTCCAGAATCTTGATTATAATTTTCAGTTGCCTCTATTCTATTCAGATATCCTGCTTAAATATTTCCTCAAAGTATTCTTTTAACTCAGAATTCTGTAGAGACAACCAGTGACTAGCTGAAAAGCAATGAAGTTATACTGCAGAATAAACAATAACTGAAGCATATGTATTTGTCACCTAATTCTTGTTCTAATGTGTGTATATTATTAACTACAACTGTGAGAAGACAGATCAAGATGTGATTTGGGGATTCCCCCCTCCAAAAAATTAGGCGATATATATTGACCTTTTTATGAAGCACATTTGCATGGAGTGTCAGGTGCATGGAAGGAGAGAAGAGACATACTTCTAAGTCCCATTATTAAAGTGAGAATATTAAAGTTGTGGGGTTATCTAGCTGAATGTTCTGAGGTGATTTAAAGCGAGGAACAGATTACAGATTTAATTCTCAAGGCTTTAGCCTCTAAACAAAGTAAATGAGTGGATGCCCATTTCCAATTGGCCTGGAGAGTCTCCAGGGTTTAGGGCTTGGAATTTTGATTTAAAAATTGTAAAGTAAAAATCCTTTGAAAACATAGTTACAGCACTCTAATTAATGTGTTCCAATGTCCTTCCATTTCAGTCACCTCGAGAGCCTAAGATTGTTAAAGCCACTTAGCTTAGCTTGGCAGTGCTCACCCCTAAGAATAGGAGCCTGGAGAACTTTCTGACAAGCCAAGGCATAGATGGTGTGTCTGCTGACATAAAAAGGTTCCTTCTGTGAAATGTATTTAACACTCAGTGCTTTATTAAATGATTTTGGGCATTCTTTCTCTATCCATCACTTCCTTCCCAGTGACATCCAATTTTTTTTAAAAAAACAAGGCTGCTGTCCAGAACCATTATCAGTCTCAAATTTTGTAATTTTAAATGAGTTCTCTGCTGTAGTTTAAAAGATAACTCATTCCTATTTCCAACATTTAATGTATTTTCTTTTTTTTTTCTGAAAGCAATATACGTGTGTAATTAATAAACAATTTAGTATGTGGAGGAACCTAGGAACTTGGCAAATGTTCTGGGGATATGAAATCTCAAGAAAAGCAGCACATTATAAGAAATCGTAAGTAATTACTTATGTAAGCTTTCTTTTTAAATTCTAAGAACATTAACTACTAATTACCTACTAATTACCAGTACTTCAGCAGGTGTTTGCACTTAACTGTAGGCTAAAGCCCCTGTGAAAAACAAACCCCTCACAGCCTCTCTCAAGATAAAAGCTGAATCCCACTGGACCTCAAGCTTGCCAGAGGTATGGCAAAGGCAAAACTGGTCACAAGCCAAAGCTTTATCCACTTGGTTGCTTCAGGTGAAAAAATAAATTCCTGCTAGTCAATTTGCCTTTCTCTTTTTGCTCAAAGCAGTCATTATCAACTAGTCAGAAAATCTGGCTTGAATGGCAATATCAAGGTATCTGCGGTTAAATTCAAACTATGATGAAGAGGTCGTCATCAGAAATTCATCCATGTCACGTCCACAAAGGAAGCCAGGCTGTGTCTGATAGTCCTATGGCATCATCAAACCAACCTCCCACATTTCCCTTGCAATGAGCGAGGCCTTACTTCATGGATTTCCATTCTCCTTATCTAAGATTAAAATAGTGGTTACAATGTCTCCCAGCTGAAAGAGTATGGGATTCCCTGATTCTCCAATACCACAAAATTTCAGGAACCAAAGATGAGTGACAATAACTAAAGAGCCAGGATAACACCACATTCTGCAGGTTCCTACCCCGAAAATGACAGCCACAGGCAGGATCGCCATGTGCCTTTTAAGAGCTAATAGTAACTTCAAGACACATCAGTCAAACTTGTGTTGCATCATGTTGATATGGAGAAGGGAAGCAGAATCCAAAAGGAGATACCTGACAGCCCAGTGTCATCTCACATCTGCTGCCAGGTGTTCAGCTCTAGAACTGCATTCTAAAGCAGCCCATATTTGTCACTTCAGTCCCTACACTGCTTTCCTGTGGCTGCCACAACAAAATACCAGCAGCCTGGTGGCTTAAACAACAGAACTTCATTCTCTAGCAGTTCTGGAGGCCAGAGTCTGAAGTCAAGGTGTCAAGAGGAGATTCCTTTTCTTGTCTTTTCCAACTTCTGATGGCTCAAAGCACCCCTTGGCTTGTGGCTGCATCACTCTGATTTCTTCCTCTGTGGTCACACTGCTTCCTCCTGTTTTCTATGAGGTCTCTTATAAGGACACCTGTCATTGTATTTAGGGCCCACTCTGATAATCCAAGATGATCTTATGATGACATCCATAATTTTTCACCTTCAAAGACCCTTTTTTCCAAATAAGGTCACATTTATAGGGATTCCAGGGACTTGAACACAGATATATCTTTTGGGGGGCCCTCAGTCAACCCACGAGAGTACATTAAATGGTCTCTCATCTATTAATTCAGTTTTTTCAACACATTTTCTTAAGCCTTACTAAGTCGTAAACTTTTTTTAGGTGGGGATCAATCCTTGAAAAAGATAGTCAAGGTCCCTTCCTTCACAAGTACTTAGATACTATATTCTCCCCCGCCCCATTATTTTGCCCATCCATTTCAGATATATAGCATTTCCTTAAAATCTATGTCCCATTGATATTCAAAACACACACAACTCTTAGAAATCTTTTTAAATCATAGCATGTGAGCAGATTGAGGAAACGGGACATGCATGAAAAGTTTCTTTTCAAGTTTTCAGGAGAACAAGAGAGAGAAAAGCATAGATGTGCAAATTTTATAAATTCATTTTACAATGTAATTGAAATGCCAAAAGATCGAAGAATTCAACATTGATGAAGAAACAGATATTAATGCTACAAAGAGCAACTTTGTCTTTGTCAGTCGGCAGCCTTTTACGTGTCACAGGCTGTCACTTTCTATTGCATTTCAACTGACTAATTACCTCAGTTTATTAAAACTGAATATGAATTCATGTATTTTACTTTCCCAGCCTTCAAGTGTTCCTGTTATCAAGGCTATTGCCTAATGGCATATCCCATGGTTAGGGGGTTTTTCGAGTGAGGAAGTGAGGTCCAGCAGACAGCTGGAGCTGAGGGGAGTTGTCTGCTGGGGTGTACGTTAGTCAGAAGTGAGGCAAGCCAGAGCCTGCAGCCATTAGTGAGAGCTGGGTATTGCCACAGCCAGGAAGAGGTGGTGAGGTGGATGGGACTGACAGAAATGAAAACCATGCCTCTAATGGAGAGCTACCTTCCTATCAGAGGTAGACCAAAGGTAATCAAAGGAAGAGACCATACATTAGTTATATCCTGCAGTGTCCAAGAGCTACATCAAGTGCAATTTATAAACTTAAATTTTAAAAGTTCGTTGGGGCTTGGGCGGGGAGTTAGGGAGTCAGGTACCGTGGGTGTGTCCTTGGTGGTGATGGTATTTTGGGTGGGGTTATTGTTTTGTTTTCAATCTGGCGCAACACTGGAGTACACTTAAAGATGGGATGGACAGGTTATGTTAGATGAAATCTAAGTCAGCCTCATGACAGAGCAAAACAAATGTCACCATTCTGCAATTGTATCTATGTGATTACAGGTTTTAAAAGCACCATTGTCAGAAATGAGGAGTCTAAAACCAAATAATTAGCACTTTGGCCTCCAACGCGGTTGTGGCACGTTCTTAATTTCACTGGGATTGTACCAAATAACATCCTGGGAGGAGCATGCGCGGCCACGTAAGTTTCCAAAACCCTATCTGGACTTTTTAACTGTGACTTTCTGATGCCATCATCCTTTCTTACTGAGATAGGTAATATGGGTGGGTAACCAAAATTCTCAGGAACATTTTCATAATTTGCCAGAGGTAATCAATGTTTGTGGAAAAAAACAAAACAAAACAAAAATATAGCTTTGGAAGTTATGGAGATATGAGGAGCTGGCAATGAATGAAATACCAGGCCACAGAGGAAAATGCTACTTGCCCTTAGCTGAAGTCACAAATAACAAGAACACAAGACTCAGGAAAAGGAAAGGGGCTTGTTTTTTCCTTAGCAGATTCTGTTTGTTTTGAAAGGTAGTTATTGTATACTTTTCCATGGTTTCTTAGGCTACCTTGGTCCAATTAGAATGTGCCTATGTTTCAAAGTTTAGGGGGAAAATGCTCAACAGACCCCGGTGCAGCCTTTTCCTCTGGCCCGGACAAGTTGGATGGGGCTAAGTGCTTCTCCTTGGCAAACCTCCCCAAAGTCTCAAAGCCCTTCCCACCCTTTCCTATTCACTCATTCACATGGTCGCAGCCCAAGGGCTATACTTGCCCAGGGTACTGTGTGCTTAATAAAATGAGTCAGTATTTTAAAAATCAGAATATTCAACCATAAAAATCTAGATTTCCACCAATTTTGGAAAAACATGAAGCTCTCACTCCACTGAGCCAAACTTCCCACAGAACCATCAGCTAAGTGGCAGCTCCCCTTTTTAACAGGACAAGCACACTTAGCTTGCTGCCAACTCATCCCCCACACTTCACTTAGTAAGGTCGTCTGCCTGGCCACAGTGGGCTTTTGAAGTTACGAAGTCTGCATACATTCGGTTGGCCCCACAGGTCTCACCAAGTCCCTCTCCAGACTCCTGCAGCCTCCCTTTTAGAATATGCCCTACCTAAGTTCTCCTGCCCAGAGGCACTGATCCCTGCTCTGTCATTCCAGGCACTCATTGCAGACTCTACCCTCCAAGCCTGGTGAGCTCTCCCCACTCTGAGGGTTCAGGGCACCCAGTGTGCACTAGGGCTGTTAGAGAGTTTCTCACCAACAAGCTTTTCTCTACAAATAATATTTTATCTGGAATTCCATTTGTTAAACAGATAAAGGGAGAGCTACTTTGCTTGTGACACAAGAGGGGACCAGAGACCTGCCCTCCCTAGGACCGCCGTAACTGCCACACAAGGCCCTCATGCAGCCTTCAAAGCATCTCAGTCAGTGGAACCTCCAGGATTCCCCAAAAGAGTTTTATGTCTTTCATTAGTATCTTTTACACACTCCTCTGGAATATTGGTTCTCTATTATTTTATATATTCTCTTCTGGTAAGGAGACTGTTCCTAAAGATTGTTAGCATTGTTCTTAAAGAACTGTGTCTAAATGCTTATATTTCACAATGCGGTTTTGCACAGAGAAAGTGTGTAATAACTATTTGTTGACTTATTCCCTGTCATGTTTTAGAATAGCCGTGACACCAGAAAACTGAGAGTTCTCTTACCAACAGAACCACCTGCTGAATTTCAGTGCACAGAGTGACATTAAGACAGCTTCCAAGGCAGGAAGGACACACCCCATCATTTGCTCACATCCAGGGTAAAGATTGACAGTGGGGACTGAGAAAATGAATCCACCACTGTGTTGGTAATGTTTTGTTTTCTGATCTGCTTGTTGCTTATATGGATTTGTTCAATTTGTGAGAACTCATCAAGCTCCACTTAAAGATTTGTGCAATTTTTGTATATATGTTTTATTCCATTAAAAGTAAAACAGAAAAGAACATTTTTTTTTTTAAAAAAAAACCCAGTTGACTGTGAATCTTGTATGTAATGTTTCCTGGATTGAGAGGCATCTGTCACACCCTAGATTTTCCCATGACTGGGGAAGGGCTGAGTCTTATTCATACATTTATTACCTTCATCTCTCACAGGGCCTGGCACATAGTAAGGGGTCAGCACATTCTTGCTGGATGAATGAATGTGGCCTTGGCATAGCTCAGGCAGTGAGACTCACCCTGCTGTCTTCTCCATGCATCTCTCTTTACCACACAAGTATTCGCACAATCAGTGACCACATACTGGTTCTCCTGAACCCTGTTGTCTCTCCTGAGGAATAAGTAGGTGTGACAGAGTTCTATCCTAAGTCAACGCTTTCTTAGAGCTTTATCCTTTACGCAAGTGTGCACCAGAGGCTGCATGGGAGTCAAGAGCACAGAGACAGACACACTGTATGTTGGAAGAAACATCCATAGAAATAATTGTTAGAGCCATGGGATACCCCTCATTGGGCCAATGAACAAAGGACTGTAGGAACAGCTCTCTGATTTAGAGTGGCCCAGGAAATTTCCCAAGAAGGAGCTGACATGTGACATGAGCAGGGTTTATCAGGTGAGATGGTTTGGCAGTTTCTGTTTATCCTTGTTTATGCTGTGGAAGTTTTTCCATTGTTCTCAAAAATGCTTCCTTCTACCACTTCTAGAACAAGAGAAAATCATCAAACTCTGCACCAAATCTAGCTCATAATTGTGTCACAAGCATTTAAAAAGGTTCCAGCCTTCCTTAACCTCCAACTCCTGATTGGTGAACATATATGATAAAGTTACTTTTGATTTTTGTCATTTGTGAGAAAGCAGATTTTCAAATAGATCAATATTCCACTATTTCCTCAAAACACCCTGAAATAAAAGGTGTGGTGGGCAAAATAATGCCCCCCTCCAAAGATACCCATGCTCTAAAACTTAGACCTTGTGAAAACATTAATGTTACATGGCAGAAAAGACTTTGCAGATGGAGTTAAGCTACAGATTTAACATAGGGAAACTATCCTGGATTATCTTGGTGGATATAATTTAATTGTGCAGCCCCTTAAAATGGAAGAGAGACTGGGAGCCTGAGAAAAACTTGACCTGCCATTGCTGGATTGAAAGATGGAAGAAGAAGACCATGAGCTAAGGAATGCAAGTGGCCTCTAGAAGCTGGGAGCAGTCCTCAGCTGACAGCCAGCAAGGAAATGGAAATGGTTGTCTTATAATTAATGAATTCTGCCAGTAATCTGAATAAGCAAGGAAACAGATTCTTCCCCAGAGACTCCAGTAAAGAACACAGCCCTGCTGGCTCCTTGATTTTAGCCCAGTGAAACCCACATTGGAATTCTGATCTAAAAAACTGTGAAGTAATAAAATTTTGATTGTTTTAAGCAACAAAACTAAATTTTTTGTAGTTTGTTTCAGCAGCAGTAGAAAACTAATAGCAAGGGAAACCTCATAGCAAGTTGGGCTTCAAACAACAGGACTGATTGTCTTGGAAGGAGCGCTGAGATTGATCCCTGCTGGCTCCAATGGTTCCAACGTAAACTTGGCCAAGCCACTTCCCCTTTTCTGAGCTTCAGTTTCTGCCACTATAAAATGAGATTAATAGCACCTACCTCCAAACTGGATCAAGTATGTGAAAGCACCTAGCAAAATGCTGGGTATACAAAAGGGGATCAATAAATGTTTAAAAGAAAAATAAACCATTAAAGTTTTTTGATCATTACGAATCCCCATTCAGCCCATGGGGATTGTTCTATATCCATTCTGGGAAGGCTTCACAAACCTGGTCCCAGGCAAAGGGATTTTATTGTTGTCTTTATGCAAAAGAGACATAAAGTGCAGAAGTGGCAGAACAGCAACTATACATTATGCAAAGGTGGAAGGAAGGGGGAGTTTCAGGAAAGCCTTACATTCTCCCAAACGTAGACCTGGACGGTGGTTGTGATGGGGCTTCTCGGGTGATGCTGCTGCACCAGAGCCTGCTCCTCTCCAAGTCTTCTCTTCTCTCGCCTTCTCAAGGAGTACATTGCAAGTCTGTCTACTCTCCCCCTCCTGAGTCAGCAGCCTCTCCCTCCCTTTCGGATCATTCCTATCAACACAAAATGCATGCTGGAATCTCCCATCTTTAAAAAACTGCTTTTGATTCCACATTTCACTCCAATCCCTGTCCCCAGGTTGCTCCTTTTATAGCAAATTTCTTGGAAGCATCTCTGCCTTCAATTCCTCACCTTTCATTTGTTTATCCATCCATTTTAGCTAGGTGTTTGTTTCCAATTCTTCTATTGTCAAATCTAGCAGGGTCACATTTCTATCTCCAACTTCTGTCTCTCAGAAGCATGTGACAATTGACTTACTGACCATTCCTTTCTTTTCTCTTATTTAAAATACTTTTATTGAGAAATTTTCACACATACACAGTCTATCTTATACAATCAATGGCTCACAAGATCATCATATAGTTGTGTACTTATCACCATGATCATTTTCAGAACATTTGCATCACTCCAGAAAAAGAAATAAAAAGAAAAAAGAAAAAACTCATACATCTAATATCCCTTACCTTTTCCCTCTCATTGACAACCAGTATTTCAATCTACCCATTTTTTTTACCCTTTATCCCCCCTACTATTTATTTATTTTTATCCTTATTTTTTTCTCATCTGTCCATATCCTGGATAAAAGGAGCATCAGACACAAGGTTTCTACAATCACATAGTCACACTGTAAAAGTTATATAGTTATACAATCATCTTCAAGAATCAAGGCTACTGGAACACAGCTCAACTGTTTCAGGTACTTCCCTCCAGTCACTCCAATACACCATAAACTAAAAAGGGATATCTATATAATGCATAAGAATAACCTCCAGGAAAACCTCTCAACTCTATTTGAAATCACTCAGCCACTGAAACTTTATTTTGTCTCATTTCTCTCTTACTTCTTTTGGTCAAGAAGGCTTCCGCAATCCCATGATACCATGTCCCAGCTCATCATGGGAGTCCTGTCCCACATTGCCAGGGAGATTACACCCCTGGGAGTCATGACCCATGTAGTGGGGAGGGCAGTAAATTCACCTGCTGAGTTGTGGCCATGCTTGATGCAATCTTCTCTTGCTTCAGTGACAATGTGGCCCTCTTGGCTGTTTCCTCCTTCACTGGCCTCTCCTTCAGGGACTTTCCCTCCATGCTCAATTGCTGTATATTTGAATGCCCAAAGGCTTTGTGCCCAGACCTTCCATACTTACACAGCAACAGTTGTTCCTCAGGGATTGTGCTCATTCAGCCCCTGGGCTTAAATATCATCAACTGAGCACTAGTTTCAAAACTTATCTCTAGTTTTGATGCTGCTACTGATTCCAGACATTCCTTGGATAACTAATAACTATATCAAAACTAACACTGCCAAATAGATTCTTGATTCCTACCCCAGAATCTGTTGTCAGTGCTCCAATGTTGAACTAGTTGCTCAAGCCAAAAGTCCAGAAGTCACCCTGATTTCTCTCTTTTTCTCATCCCCACATCTCACCATCACTAAGTCCTTTTGTTCTACCTCCAAAATAAATCCTTTAACTGTCCACTTCTGCACTTCCACAACCTCCCAAGTGCAAGCCTCTTTTCTCTCTCACACCTAGACCACTGTAATAGCCTCCCAATTGGTTTCCTTGGTTCTGCTCTTGCTCCATATCAGTGCCACTCTATTTCCCAAGCAGAAGACAAGAATAAACTTTCAAAACTCTCAGTTAGATCATTTCCTCTTTCTGCTTAAAACTTTTCAGTGACTTAATGTTGCCTTTAAAGTAAAATTTGAACTCCTTATCATGCCCCCTGCCTTTGTCCTTGGCCTAGCCATCCTGTCCCAGGTCCTCTAGCCTTCCCTTGCTGTTTACTATGCCTCCAAGAACACTTTTGCTTTAGGAACTTTGTGTTTGTTATTCTTTCTTCCTGGAACTCTCTGCCTCCAGAACTTTGTATGAACTGGTTCCTTTTCATCTGTCTTCAGCTCAAATATCTCCTCTGTAATCTACCTGCTTGCTCTGTCACATAATTTTGTTTTATTTACTTCATAGCAGTTATCACAACCCAGGATTTTCTTGCTTCTTTACTTGTCTACTTTGTCATCTCATCATGATTTAAACCCCTGTGAGTGGAGACTTCTCTATCAGGTTCTAAGGCAGAGCTTAGGCTCCTAGAACAATGCCTGGTGATAAAAGATATGCCATAAACAATTTTATTCTTTCACTCAATGAATGTTTTATGCAACAGATATTTATTTAGTACAGTTCTAGGCTCCTTGTATATGGTAAGGCACAAAATTCAGTCCCTGCTCTTCAGCAAGTTTAGCTACTAACCAGGAGAGACAGAAAGAGACCAAATAAGTGAATGGGATATATTGTATTAGGGATGATGAATCCAATGAAGAAAAATAAGGCAGGGCAAGGAAATACAAGGTGATGAATAATGGTCTTTCATAGAATTTGTAAGGAAAGCTTCTCCAAAAAAAGTCATTTAAGCTGATACCTGAAGGAAGGGAAGAATCCAGCTTTGTGGAGGATCTCAGAGGGTAGGAGTGGAGGATATTCTGGGCAGAGGGATTTTAACAAGTGCAAAGGTCTTGTTGCAAGCCTAGATGAACGGCATGTGCCCATGGTTCTTAATTGTGAGTTTGAGTTTGGTCTGTGTGATTGCTATCCTGTGCTGTTACTCCTATGAACAGGTTATGTTACATGCCAACAGGACTTTGCATATGTCCTTAGGGTTGCTAATCAATTACCTTTAAGATAAGAAGATTATCCTGGATTATCTGGGTAGACTTAATGCAACCACATACATCTTTAAAACCAGAGGCCAAAGAAGCAGCCAGATTGAAGCCTGAGGCCATGCCAGAGGGGAAAATGATTCATGCTGTTGCTGGCTTGGAGGATGGGAGGGGCCAAGGACCTCAGTCCTATAACCACAAGGAGCTGGATTCTGCCAACAACCTGAGTGGGCCTAGAAGTGGATTTTTTCCCCAGATTCTCCAGGAAAGAACCCAGGCCAAATGTCACTTTGATTTTGGTCTTGTGATACCTGGAGCAGAAAAGCAAGTCAAGCCCACCTGGACTTCTGACCTATAGAACTCTGAAATAATAAATGGATGTTATATTAAGCCACCAAGGTTATAGTCATTTGTTAGCAGCAATAAAATTAATTTGAGAAGTTTTATCAGAAGAAACATCATATGGAAGAGCCAGGGAAAACAGAAAACCGAGGACCATCTGAGCAGAGACAGCCACATGCTGACAGGGGCCATGGAAAGTCAGTGTTGGCAAAGCCCAGGGGGAGTCAGTGGGGAGGGAGTCCAGCCTAGTCCTCCTGCCAAGGTGCCTGGCTTGTTCCCTGGATCTCACTGCTAAGAGGGTATAAGGTTAGGAGAGTTTTCTGGGTACATGTGAAGGGTTAGCACACAAAGGGGCAGATATTGCTATTTCTTGTTTTCATCAAGGGGAAAAAATGTGAGCAAAAGAAGGAAGAAAGGTGATTGGTCATATAGGCCCTTTCACCTTATCTATGTATATTTCCCACAACACTCCCCTCTTTACCATTTTTTTCCAGTTCAGTACTGTGCCTGGCATATATATTACATGTTCAATAAATGTTGAATGAGTGAGAGAATGCTTAAAAGGAAAGCTATGCAGAAATACTTATATGCACACTGACCAGTAAACAAAACCTTTTTTACCTGCCTCCCTCCAGTTAGAAACACTGCAAAGCTGATAGGCGAGTAAGAGGTTACCTGCCAATGGAATTTGAAGCATTCACAAAGGGCTTCTTGCCTTGAAAAATGTTATCCAACAGTGAATAAAATTCTACCAACAGAGATTAATTCCCTCGGATTCTGAAGAGCCCTTTTGGGAGGGACCCATGTCTAATGTTGGCATCTGATAACTCCTTAACAGGATTGCTTTCCAGTTTGGCAGCTAGAGAAGCAGGCAAGGACCATGGGCGTGGGATATAGGATGCCGGGTGAGAAAAAGGACAAAATTAGCATAGTAAGGAGAGGGCAAAAAAGAACATGGTACTTGTCTCATAAATTCTCTTGTAATCAACTGTATATACAGATTTTATCAAATTCAAAGCAAGTGAACAGGGATGCTAGAATCAATGTGGTTGCACTTTTTTTTTTTGCTAGTCTTCCCACTCAGAGGCAAAGTGGGATTCCCCTTCCCTTGAATCTGGGCTGGTCTTAGTGACTTCTTTGGGCAATCAATTGTGGAAGAAGTGATACTGTGAGATGGCCAAGGCCAGATTATAAGAAGACCTGCCACATTCTCTTTGGGCTTTTGAAACACTATTCTTGGAGCCCTGAACCACCATGACAAATTTCTGATGTGAAAAATGACCACTGTGATGTCATGTCTGACAATCCTGACACAGCCAAGATGGACAGGCAACACTATCAGCTGATACCAGCCTTCCAGCCATCCCTACCAAGGACCCAGGCATGGGGGTAAAGCTGTTTCCACCAGCTGCACATCACCAAGTGGCCTCAATCACTGCCACATTAGTAGAAGAATCACCCAGCCAAGTCCTTGCCTGAATTCCTGACCCACGAAATCATGAGGTATAATAAACTGGTTCTTCTTGTCACTTACTTAATTTGGGGTAGTTTGCTATGTAGTGACAGATAACTGAAATAAAGGGCAAGCCTACATTATTCCAGCTTCATTTACGATTTAGAATTAACTGTCCATTTGAAACCAGAATATCTTCCATCTCTTATAGGAGAGAAATAGAAAACACAAACCACTTTTTCCCTGGTGTGGACACTCTGAACGGGAATGTAGAGGAGAAGAGAAACACAGGAGGGCTCCCCTTAGCCCTTGGAATCCCTTCCAGAAACACCAGCTAATGCTCTTACTAGCTCAGAGAATTAATGGCATCAAACAAAACTTGCCTTTTAAGTGATCCATCCCCTGAGTGGGAACCACCCGGATTCAGAATCTCCATCCTCACAGCACAGGGCATGTAGGCCAGAACACCACAGATGCCCTCACATACATGGGGTACATTATCCCATGAACAATGTTTGGTAAGCCATTGACTTAGGATATATCTTGGATTAGACTACCTTTCATGATTCTGGCCTAGTCATTTCAACTGTTAAATAACTGGTGACAAACTGCAGGATTTCCTCTATGTGACAATTACAGGGCACTGTGTATTCTTGTACCTGCTGAGTTCTCTGCTCCTTTGTGCTATTTGCGCCTGAGCACAAGGCTCCTTTGAAATTTCATGAGGATGTGTGGGGTTTTCATAACTGACATGGTCATAGGAAAACTCTGTGAAACAGATTATCAGACCTGTGAAGGGGGATGGGGTTCCCACTTAGAGTTGCATTAACTGTGGGCTTCTCCCTAAATAGCCTATTCTTTAAACATCACTGGCCTATTTTAGAAAAATATTAACTTCTAATCTAGCATTGGTACCTTTACAATGCATAGCAGTAAATTGCCTAACATTTTATGAAACCCTGAGGTCACTGTTATTCAGTTCAATATTTGTTAAGTGTCTACTGTATGTAATTAAGACAGTTTCCTTGCTCTTAAAGAACTCACAATCTAGTGGTGAGACTGTCACTTAATATGGCTCTCTGAAAAGTCTTTGCTTCCTGAAAGCTTTCAGTTCTCAAAAGATTGGAGACTGTAGAAAAAGAGGAGAAACTTGGGCTGAGAGTTTAGGTAATTGTCATCTAGTGTTAGCCCCATTACTAATTGTGTGAACTTTTCAAGTCACCTAAATTCTCTGGGTCTTATTTTCCTTTTTGTCACAGAGAAGCAGTGAGAGCCAAATAAGATGTTGGTGGTAATTGTCATCTAAAATGTATAAAGCTCTGAAAATGTAAGTGAGAGCCTAGTGTGACCTAGCAGATGGCTAATTTAAAGTCAGGAACCCAGATTCAGCATTAACTCTTCAGTTAGTCTTTCTCCCAATTCAGCTAGTGAGTACATTCATTCATTCATCTATTTAATAATGTGCCTTCCTGTCATTTTCATTTTCCATGTCACCTTTCCCTTCTTCACTGTCCATTTTATATTAAAAATATCATAAGATGCTCAGATGTGGAAGGCACCTGCCGAGCACATGCATATGCATGAGGCAGAGCTCTTGCCCCCTTGGAGACACTGATGTCACAACTCTGGGGAAATGGCTAAGTAACCATGACAACACGGCTCAATGTTCTATGCTGCTTTGGGGAGTTCAGAGGATGGCTAGCCCGTTGCACAGGCAGGATGGTAGCATCCCCTCGGCAAGGAGTGCAGAATGTCCAGGAAATGGCACCCAGCCAGTAGTGACAAAGGGCTATCCACGGTTTCCTTCCATCTGTTCTCCCTCGTCCACTCTGGTGACTTTAGGAGCAGCATGTGATTTATCAGGCCGAGTACCCCACTCAGGAGCAACGCATTCATTGAGAGCAGCCAAGGAGGCTGGGAAATACAGCTGACAGTCTTAAGAATTTGGGTCAGATATTTGATTTTTGTCAATTTACTTTCCTTCTTAACCAGTTACCAATGATCCTAGGGTAGCTATTGGGAAGATTTTAGTATTTTAAAGCCATTAAGTAGAGCAAGAAGACTTGAAATATGGGCAAAAATGGAAAAAAGGAAAAGCTCTGGATCAAAATCCACCAACAAACATATTGTAAGTACTGAGCACGTGAGTTGTTTGGTTTTTTAAATCACCTTTATGTCAATAATAATAATTTAGTCACCATGTTACTTCTAAAGTAAACTTTCTCAGATAAACGTCCCTCACCACTGTATTTTCTAGATTTAAAAATATATAAGTATGTGTTTAGTGCCCCCATCATGTACTGCTGAGACTTTGGAACCATTTGATCCCATTTTCAGCCCCTCCTGCTGCCCAAACGTAATAATATAGTGAATACTCAGCATGTATACATTGTACCAGTCAATTTCAGAAACATTTTCACTATTAAAAAATAATAATTTAATGGGGCCTCAGTATATGAATGTTACCTATTGTTCAGGGCTATAATTCCAATAGCATTTTAAAAAACAAAGCCCTCTCACTAACAGGATGTATATTGAGGGCTTTATTCTAAATGCTGTGCTCAGACAATTCATGAATGTGTGAAAGAAAAGAAAGCAAACCACTTTAGCAACAACAATAAACAATACAGTGCATTGGCAATTGTGGCTGATGCCCAGGATGTGGTCCTGATACCATCCAGGCTGGGTTGCTTTGTGTGACCTGCTGCATCAAGGCCCTTTCTCAATAATATCACACTCTATTTCCAAACCTGCCTTCTGAGGGCCAAATGCCAGAGCCAGCCAACAGGCCCAAAGTCATAGAAAGTACCAGTTACAGGTGGCACCCTAAAGTCCAAGATCAGAAATGCTTCTCTGGCCAGAAGAATTCATTTCCCTCTATACCCCCTACCCTCTGCACCACCACCCCCAGTTGTTGCCACTGGTCATTGGTGCTGGCTGTCCTTTCCCCATCCTCAGCTGCATAGCCATCTGATCCCTGCTGCTAATCAACCATCCACGAGAGTGATGTTCTGACTCCTGGCCAACTGCCAAGAGATCAACTTTTGGTTCCATGCGCACAAATGTCAGGACAGTTAAGCTTTTTTTTATCACCTTATAAGAAGGAAGATTCACAAATAAATTCACAAGCGAAGGTACTATTCACAAGTATGGCAAAGTCACAGTTGCTACATGGGCAAATACCATAAGGACCATGTTTATCATATTACCATACACTGTGGAAAGCTATAGACATGAAAAGATTAAATTCCACAATGCAATGTTCCACACTGGGGAACAGGAAATCATGTCAGCTGCACTGGACACTTTCTTTGTTTAGAACCTGAGGCCACTGCAACAGCTGCTTATAAGCAGCACAAATTCAAAATTAGCCAAACGGTAAGTACAAGAGCCATTTATCACTTCTCATCCCTTGAGATATCTGAGAAAGATGGTTTTCCTGACACTGCTGCTGATGCTGATTTAGTATGCTACCTAAACCCCTACAAACCAGGAAGGTTAGCAAGAATTGTGGTCTCGGCCTAATTAAAATGGCCAAAATATGAGAAATTACATATCAGGGTTCTTAGTTACAAGTAAAAGAAGTTTATTCTCATTGATAAATTAGAAAATAATATTGTTTAAGGATACTATGTAGCTTACCGAATGGCGGAAGGAGTAGAAAATGAGGCTTGAAGCTAGCTCCGGGAAAAATGCTCTGAGCAAAACCCTGGACAGATTTGATAGGAAAATTCCCCTCCCCTGCTGCTATCAATAAGCAAAAGACCTCCATTTGCACTGAGCCCTCTTCAGTATTATGAAGTTGAGTTTACCAACACTGATGCCATCCTGTACCAAGAACTCAACCTTACAGTCACCATTCCTGCCAGCATAAGTATGCTAACGTTTTGTCCTTAGGCTTGTTGCCTCATGGTCACAAGATAGCTGCCATTGCTCTAAATACAATCAAGCTCAAAGCAAGAAGAAAAGACAAGGGGGAAGTATCAACAACTTTCCCTTTTCTTCTATAATTTGCCCCTTTTGTCAGGAAGCAATAACTTTCCAGTAACTTCCAAGCATACTTTCTTTTACATCTCATTGATCAGAACTGAATTATGTTCCATGATCTGTCTCAAGATTATCGGGAAAAGAGGATGTCTGGCAAAGAGAAATGGATGAGGCACATTGGCAGTCTCCACAAAATTGGGGTTCCATTGCCAAGTATGAAGAATAAGCATAATTTAGCAGCTGTAATCATAAAGAAACTTTATTTTCTCTCCCACTGAGCACTTGAATTTATTCACTGGTGCTAGTTCTGCTTGTAAACATAAGAAAAACTCAATCCAGCAGACTTCTCTCATCACTTGTGGCACATTACTTCAATTTGCACTTAAAATGCCCAGTTCCATAGTAAAGTCAAACCAAACCTTTCGTTATGTTTTGAATTTTCCCTCCTCTCCATTCTCTCATCTGACCTGCAGAAAGCACTCATGTATTCCTTACACTAGCAAATTCTAAGAAGAAGCCTTAGAATAATGCCATGTCTCCTCTAACTTGCCCATCAGCATGTTCCAAGCCCTTCACTCATGCTTTAGGTTTCTAGAAAGATTCACAAGTTCCCTGGAGTTCAGAAAATGTTAATCAAATGCTACAACTGGCCACATTAGAGTCCTTCTCACAAGGTTGAATGTGGACAAAATATCTCCTTTCTATTTGGTAGAACTTGGACTCATAGCATATCCTTAACTCCCAATAAAAAATATCTTAAGAGTCACGTAACTGGTTTATGGTTGTCTCATTTTAATCATGTTCTACAGGGAGATCTGTCTTCCGACTCATTTTGACATCTGATATTTTCTTAGGGTTTCTACTAAAAATTCTACTTTAATGTCTTGTTATACATGGAGGAAAGGTAAATGGTTATTTGGTTAAGACTGTCTATCACAGGTTTTAAAATGGAGCATATTATTCTACTTCCCTTCATGAAGAATTAATTTCTAAAGGAATAGGTCCTTCTGTTATAAAAAACAGAAATCTGAATAAAATATGTGAAATACCTGCTTCTAGACATTAAACAGAGGAAAAGAAAAACTTTGATCCCTGAGATAAAAGATACAAACAAGGTGAGCCCTGTGGTTGCACCAGCTTACAACCTGCATGCAATTTCCAGGTCAAAGATAAGGAAGAGGAACTTAAACGGAATCTGACAGTGTTGCTGAGTTGAGGGAAAACTAACTAGAGTTTAGGGAAGTAAAATCACTAGAATTTGCAGGACAGAGGAAGCTATTCATATAGAATTAGTTCCAGAAACCTGAATAGGTGTCCCCATATGGCTTTCATTTATCTGCTCATGCACAGGGCAACATCTCTTGAGGCCAGAAAAGAACAATTATTGGGGAGGTATAAGATGAACAATTCAAGAGTTCAGACAAGACTGGAAATTTTTCCTACTTACTACCCCTCCCCCCCCCCCCCCGGAAAGGCCATACCTTAGAAATGAGTATAAATTAAAACTATAAAACATGCTACTCTGGTCTCATACTTTCAAAGCTTAAAAACAAGCCTTGAAAATATCAGTTAATCCCAACTAAGTGCCAGAACAAAGTACATTCCCCTTTAAAGGGATAAAACAAAATATGAAGCATAACAACATAAAATTTAGTGTCCAGCATCCAAAAAATCACTAGACATACAAGAAAAGAGAAGTGAACCATAACCACACACACCTACAAAAAAAAAAACTCAACAAAAACAGACTCAAAAATGACAGACATGGAATAAGAAAACAAGGACATTTAGAAATTAGAGTGAAGATAAAATCAAGAATAAAAATACAATAGAGAGAATCAATAAAACCAAAAGTTGGTTTTTTGAAAAGAGCAATAAAACTGCCAAACTTTTAGCTAAACTGACAAAGAGAAAAGGAGAACACAAATAAAATCAGAAATGAAAGGAAGGACATTACTACCAATAACACAAAAATAAAAAGCATTGTAAGAGGATACTATGAACAGCCATATCTCAACAAATTAGATAATCTAAATGAACTGGACAAATTCCAGAAGCACAGATATTACTTATATTGACTCAAGAAGAAATAGAAGATTTCAACAAACCAATAACTAGTAAGGAGATGTCATTATTAATTAAAAACCTCCCCCAAAAGGAAGTAAAGCCACGACAAGATGGCTTTACCAGTGAATTTTACCAAACACTCCCAGAGGAATTAACACCCATCCTTTTCAAACTCTTCCAAAAAATTTAACAGGAAGAAACACTTCCTAGCTCATCATATAAGGCCAACGTCACCTTAATACCAAAACAAGATAAAGACACCACACGCAAAAAGACCAGTACACTTTTGAATATACATGTAAAAATCCTCAAATATATTAGCAAACTGAATTCAGCAGCATATTAAAAAAACTATACATCATGATAAAGTGGGATTTAACCCAGCTATGCAAGAGTAGTTCAGCATAAGAAAATCAATTAATACAGTGCACCACATGAATAAAATGATGGTAAAAAACATACTTGATGATCTCAAATGTAACAGAAAATTCTTTTGATAAGATCCAGCACCACTTCTAGAAAAAACTACTTGGAGAAATGGAAATAGAAGGAAACTTCCTCAACATGATAAAGGGCATATATGGAAAGCCCACAGCTAACATCATACTCGATGATGAAAGCTTAAACCTTTCCATTTACCACCAGGAACAAGACAAGAATGCCCATTTTCACCACTGTTATTCAACAATGAATGGAAATTCTAGCCGGAACAATTAGGCATGAGAAATAAATCAAAGGTATCCAAATTGGAAAGAAGTAAAATGTTCTTTATTTGCAAATGACATGATCCTATATACATAAATCCTGAAAAATCCACAAAAACCTATAAGGGCTAATAAGTGAATTCAGCAAACAGAGGAGTACAAGATCAACATATAAAAATCTGTAGTGTTCTACACACTAATAATGAACAATTTTGAAGAAGAAATCAAGAAAAAAAATCCATTTACAATAGCAATTAAATGAAACAAATATCTAGGAAACAATATAACCTATGATGTAAACGACTGAAAAAATTACAAAACATCGCTAAAAGAAATCAAAGAAGATCTAAATAAACACAAGGACATTCTGTGTTTTTAAATTGGAAGACTAACTAGAGTTAAGATGTCAGTTTTACCCAAAGTGAATTACAAATTCAATGCAAGCCCAATAAAACTTCCAGCAGTCTTCTTTGCAGGAAATTGGTAAGCCAATCATCAAATTTATATGGAAAGCTGAAGGGCCTCAATAGCCAAAAACATTTGAAAATGAAGAACAGAGTTGAAGGCTCATTCTTCCTGATTTTAAAACTTATTAAAAAACTATAGTACTATGTGGGATGTGACTCCCAGGGATGTATATGTACCTGGCAACCTGGAAAGCACCCCTGGGATAAACCAGGATCCAGCACCATGGGATTGAGAAAACCTTCTTGACCAAAAGGGGGAAGAGAGAAATGAGACAAAATAAAGTTTCAGTGGCTGAGAGATTTCAGACAGAGTCAAGAGGCTATCCTGGAGGCTATTCTTATGCATTATATTGATAGCCCTTTTTAGTTTATAATGTATTGGAGTGGCTGGAGGGAAATACCTGAAGCAGCTGAGCTATGTTCCAGTAGCCCTGATTCTTGAAGATGATTGTATAACGATATAACCTTTACAATGTGACTATGTGATTGTGAAAATCTTGTGTCTGATGTTCCTTTTATCCAAGGTGTGGACAGATGAGCAAAAAATACGGATAAAAGATAAATAAATAGTGGGATAAGGGGTTAAATATATTAGGTAGATTGAAGTACTAGCAGTCAATGAGAGGGAGGGATAAGGGATATGGGATGTATAAGTTTTTTCTTTTTATTTCTTTCTGGAGTGAAGCAAATGTTCTAAAAATGATCATGGTGCTAAATACACACCTATGTAATGATATCATGAGCCATCAATTGTACATCATGAATAGACTACGTGTGTGAAGATTTGTCAATAAAAATATTTTTTAAAAAGCTACAATAGAGACTTCCGGGTCAAGATGGTGTCTTAACAACATGCGCGTTTTAGTTTGTCCTCCAGAACAACTACTAAATAACCAGAAACAGTACAGAACAGCTCCTGGGGCCACGATAGTGACTGGACACACAGCATACCCCAGTCTGGACCAGCTGGACCTGCTGCGAGCACCCCCCAAAACCGTGAGTTTCCAAAGCTGTGGTGGCCAGTGCCCCTCCCACACAGGCCGCTTCCCAGAGGGGAAAGGAAAGGACTTTACCAGCAGCAGGGACCGGGCACAATCAAACGCCAACTGTGGAACTAATTAACAAATGCTGACTACTAAAAATAGGCCCCCAGCTTAGGTGAACCTGATCAAAGCGGAGGTTGCTCGTTTTTGCAACGACACCAAGGGGGCAGGACTGACAGAAAAAGGGAAAAAAAAAAAGAAGGAAACAGAGATTTTTGTGGCTGTGTATCTACAAAGGCTTGACTGCCTCTGGATACAGCGGCAGGACTTTTCAGGCTGCAACTGCCCCAGGCATAGGCAGAAGTGAACTCTTTTGGGGGCTTGTCTGGAGCCTGTGCCTTCCCCAGGGGAGGGGTGAAGCCGAACTCAGGTGGAATCCCTCTATCAAGGAATTCAGACACCAGGGCTTGGTAATTTGAAGCCATTAAAACCAGCCTACAACCTCTCCTCTGTCTCCACCACGCCCCCAGCAGGGAGTCGGCCAAAGTTAAAGGTACCGCATCATCTTATGCTGGTGGGACCTATAGTCAGACAAGCACCACACACAGGGCAGGATAAGAAAAACAGAGTCCAGAGACTTCACAGGAAAGTCTTTCAACCTGCTGGGTCTCACCCTAAGGGAAAACTGATGCAGGTGACTCTTTCCTCCTGGAGGAGGCCAGTTTGGTCTGGGAAAATTTAGCTGGGGTCTATAATATCTAAGTAGACCATCCTAAGTGTGTGTGGGGGGAGGGCGCCACACAAGCAGGGCAAGAAACAAGAACTGAAAAATTCTCCTCTGTTAAACAAAACTTAAGCTAAAGGTCCAGATAAAGCTGAACGGAATGTCAAAGAACAGATAGACAACAAATTCATCCAGCAAGAAAACCCTAGATAAAAGAAGATATCTCTTACCCTAGATAAGGTAATTAAATGCCTAGACGCCAGCAAAAAATAACAAATCACACTAGGAAAATTGAAGATATGGCCCAGTCAAAGGAACAAACCAACAATTCAAATGACATGCAGGAGCTGAAACAATTATTTTAGAATGTACAAACAGACATGGAAAACCTCATCAAAAACCAAATCAATGAATTGAGGGAGGATATAAAGAAGGCAAGGACAGAACAAAAAGAAGAAACTGAAAGTCTGAAAAAACAAATCCCAGAACTTATGGGAATGAAAGACACAGTAGAAGAGATGAAAAAAACAATGGAAACCTACAATGGTAGATTTCGAGAGACAGAACATAGGATTTCTAAACTGGAGGATGGAACATCTGAAATCTGACAAGAAACAGAAATATAGGAAAAAAAATGGAAAAATATGAGCAGGGACTCAGGGAATTGAAAGACAATATGAAGCGCATGAATATACATGTTGTGGGTGTCCCAGAAGGAGAAGAGAAGGGAAAAGGTGGAGAAAAACTAATGGAGGAAATTATCACTGAAAATTTCCCAACTCTTATGAAAGACTTAAAATTGCAGCTCCAAGAAGTGCAGCGTACCCCAAAGCAAATAGATCCAAATAGACATACTCCAAGACATTTAATAATCAGAATGTCAGAGGTCAAAGAGAAAGAGAGGATCTTGAAAGCAGCAAGAGAAAAGCAATCCATCACATACAAGGGAAGCCCAATAAGACTATGCGCAGATCTCTCAGCAGAAACCATGGAGGCGAGAAGACAGTGGGATAATATATTTAAATTATTAAAAGAGAAAAACTGTCAACCAAGAATTCTATATCCAGCAAAATTGTCCTTAAAAATGAGGGAGAAATTAAAACATTTTCAGACAAAAAATCACTGAGAGAATTTGTGACCAAGAGACCAGCTCTGCAAGAAATACTGAAGGGAACACTAGAGACAGATACAAAGACAGAAGAGAGGTGTGGAGAAGAGTGTAGAAAGGAAGACTATGAGTGAAGGTAAAAACAAGGAAAATTAGATAAAATCCAGAAGGCAAAATAGTAGAAGAAATCCAGAAGGCAAAATAGTAGAAGAAAGCAAAATAGTAGAAGGCAGAATAGTAGAAGGTAAAAAGAAAGAAAATTAGATAAAATCCAGAAGGCAAAATAGTAGAAGAAAGTACTACCCATGCAGTAATAACACTGAATGTTAATGGATTAAACTCTCCAATCAAAAGACATAGTCTGGCAGAATGGATTAAAAAACAGGACCCATCTATATACTGTCTCTACTCAGAGGACACGAGGCCAAGGACACAAATGGACATTTACACACCAATGTTTATAGCAGCATTATTAACAATTACCAAGAGATGGAAACAGCCAAAATGTCCATCAACAGAGAGTTGACTAAACAAACTGTGACATTTACATAAGATGGAATATTATGCAGCTGTAAGACAGAACAAAGTTATGAAGTATGTAACAATATGAATGGACCTTAAGGACATTATGCTGAGTGTGATTAGCTAGAAACAAAAGGACAAATACTGTATGGTCTCACTGATATGAACTGACATTAGTGAATAAACTTGGAATATTTCCTTGGTAACAGAGACCATCAGGAGATAGAAATAGGGTAAGATATTGGGTAATTGGAGCGGAAGGGATACAGATAGTGCAACAGGACTGAATATAAAAACTCAGAAATGGACAGCACAATACTACCTAACTGTAATATAATATAATTATGTTAAAACACTGAATGAAGCTGCATGTGAGAATGATAGAGGGAGGAGGTCTGGGGACATAAATGAAACTCAGAAAGAAAGATAGATGGTAAAGATCGAGATGGTATAATCTAGGAATGCCTAGCGTGTATAATAATAGTGAAATGTACAATGTACAAATTTTAAAAATGTTTTTGCATGAGGAAGAACAAAGGAATGTCATTATTGCAGGGTGCTGAAAATAGATGATAATTAAAACTTTAAAATGTCACCTTATGTGTGAGACTAAAGCAAAAAATGTTTATTTGTTACAAAATTTATATTTTGACTAGAGCATTTCCTAATATAACTCATGTAGATAGTTTGACTGAATGTCATAAGTATTTGGAATCTCAGTTAGGACATGAGATTTTGTTGGTTTGTCCAGAGTGATGCCCCAATGAAACCCAGAGTGATTTGATCAGTGACTGGAAAAGTATTTGCAAGCCCCCTTCGGGGAATGGTGAGAGCAGGGAGAAATTCAACTTCCCCAAGTTGAATTCTTGATATTCTCACAAGCAGTGTGGACAACCAAAGCTATAGGCTGAGCCCCCAGTCTTGGGGTTTGTTCATATGAAACTTAACCCCACAAAGGATAGGTCAAGTCTACTTAAAATTTAGGCCTAAGAGTCACCCCCAAGAGAGCCTCTTTTGTTGCTCAGATGTGGCCTCTCTCTCTAGCCAACATGACGAGCAGTCTCACCACCCTCCCCCTCTCTGCATGGGACATGACTCCCAGGGGTGTGGAACTTCCTGGCAATGTGGGACAGAGATCCTGGAATGAACTTAGACTCAGCATCAAGGGATTGAGAAAAACCCTAGAATGAGCGGAGAATTAACATCAAGGGATTGATAGAACCTTCTCGACCAAAGGGGGAAGAGTGAAATGAGACTAAGTGTCAATGGCTGAGAGATTCCAAACAGAGTTGAGAGGTTATCCTGGAGGTTATTCTTATGCAGTAAGTAGATATCACCTTGTTGTTCAAGATGTAGTGGAGAGGCTGGAGGGAACTGCCTGAAAATGTAGAGCTGTGTTCCAGTACCCATGTTTCTTGATGATGATTGAACAATGATACAGCTTTCGCAATGAGACTCTGTGAATGTGAAAACCTTGTGTCTGATGCTCCTTTTAGCTACCATATCAACAGAAGAGTAGAACATATGGAATAAAAATAAATAATTGGGGGAACAAATGTTAAAATAAATTTAGTTTGTAATGCTAGTGGTAAATGAAAGCGAGGGGTAAGGGATATGGTATGTATAATCTTTTTTTTTTTCTCTGTTATCATTTTATTTCTTTTTCTGTTGTCTTTTTATTTCTTTTTCTGAATTAATGCAAATGTTCTAAGAAATGATGAATATGCAACTATGTGGTGATATTAAAAATTACTGATTGTATATGTAGAAGGGAATGATATCTTAATGTTTTGTTTGTTAATTTTTTTAATTAATAAAAAAGTTTAAAAAAAAGCTACAATAATCAAAACAGCATGGTTCTGGCACAAGGACAGAAATATAGTTCAACAAATTCAAAATGAGAGTTCTGTAACAAACCTGCAATCTATTTTTGAGGAAGGTGCCATGCACACTGTGTGGGGAAAGAAGAGTCTCTTCAACAAATGGTGCTGGAAAATCTGGATGTACATATGCAAAAGAATGAAGGTGGATTCTTACCTCATAACATGTACAAAATTAACTTAAAATGGATCAAAGGCCTAAATATAAGAACTAGGACTAATATATTCCTGGAAGGAAGCAACTTCAGGATTTTGTGTTAAGCAATGTTTTCTTAGCTTCAAACCACATGTACAATCAAAAAAGAAAAAATTTACTTTGTCATGGAAGTAAAAATACAGCCAAGAGAATGGGAGAATATATTTTGAAGTCACATATATGATAAAGATATTTAATTTCTAGAATATATAAAGAAATCCTATAACTTATCAACAAAAAGAAAAGTAACCAAATATAAAAAGTGGCAAAAGAATTGAATAGACATTTCTCTAAAGAGATACATAAATGGTAAAAAGTACATGAAAATATGTTCAACATTATTAGCCATTAGAGAAATGCAAATACAAACCACAATGAGACACCATTTCATACCCTCTAGAATTCTTACTACTACTACTAAAAAAAAAATAACAATTGACAAGAATGTGGAGAAATAGGAACATTTATTCATGGTTGCTGGGGATGTGCAATGGTGCAGCCATTGCAGCTGCTGTGGAAAACAAGTTTTGTGGTTCCTCAGAAATTAAGTATACTATTACCATATGACCTAACAATCTCACTTCTAGGTATATACTCAAAAGAATTGAAAGCAGGGATTTAAACAGATCTTTGCACACCAATGCTCATAGTGGCTTTATTTACAATTTCCAAAAGATGGAGGCAACTCAAATGTCTTACATAAACAGATGAATGGATAAAGAAAATATGGTATATCCATACAATGGAATTTGATTTGGCCATAAAAAGGAATGAAGCTCTGTTACATGCGACAACCTGGATGAAACTTGAAGATATCAGGGTGAGTGAAGTAAGCCAGAGAGAAAAGGACAAACATTGTATGATCTCACTGATATGAAATAATTAGAATAAGCAAATGCATAGGAATCAGGAACTAGAATGCAGGTTACCAGGGGCTGAGGTAGCAGTAGGGAATGAGGAGTTAATGCTTAACTGGTATAGAGTTTCTGTTTGGGTGGATGGAAAAGTTTTGGTAACAAATGGTAGTGATGGTAGCATAATATTGTGACTCTAATCAACTGCACTAAATTATATATCTGAATGTGGTTAAAGGGAAATTTTCAATTGTATTTATGTATAGAATAGAATTAAAAAACAAAACAAAACATAGGACTATACAACACAGTGAACCCTAATGTAAACGATGTACTATAGTTATAAATTATAATAATACTGTTTCAACAATTGTAACAAAAATACCACACTAATGCAAAGTGTTAATTACAGGGAAATGTGCACTAATGAGGGGGATATATAGAAACTCCGTATTATATGCATAATTTCTCTGTAAACCTACAACTTCTCTAATTATAAAAAAGGAAATACATTTAAAAAAACAGTTTTTATAAATATGTTCCATATGCTCAAGGAGATCAAGACTGTGAACATGAGAAGGAGAGTCATAAAAGATATGAAAAGATCCAACTGGAGCTTGCAAAAATTAAAAATACAATATTTAGATTAAAAAATACAATGGCAATATTTAACAGATGATTAGATACTGCAAAATAAAGATTAGAGAACTCAAAGACATAATAATAGAAAAGATCTAAAATGAAGTACACAGAAAAAAAAGACTGAAAATAAATGGTGTTAGTGTCACATGGGACAAATATGAAATGGGTCTACCCTATGTATAATTGGAGTATCAGAAGCAAAGGGAAATTGGGGGGAGCAGAGAATGAGAAAAATTTGAAGCAATAATGTCCCCAAAGTTTGCAAACATGGTAAACACTATACATTTAAAGGTACAAGATACAAGAAGAGCAATGATCCCAAGCAGAATAAACAGAAAAATGTAGTACCAAGGCACATCACAAGGAAATACATGAAAACAAATAATTTTTAAAAGAAAAAAATCTTAAAATCAAGGAGAGAAAATGACACATTAGTTACAGTGGAGGAGTGTTAGGAATTAAAGCAGATTTCTTGTTAGAAAATAAGCAATCCAGAAGACAATGCAAAGACATCTTTCAAGAACTGAAAAGAAAACAACATCAACCTATACTATTCTATCTGGTGAAAATAGCTTAAAAATAAAGACTATATCAGACAAAAGCTGAGAGAAGTCATTGCAAAAAAGCAGAAGGAAATTAAACTGGACTGAAATCTGGACTTAGACAAAGAAATTAAGAATGCTTGAAATTATAAATATATGGGGAAATATAAAAGACTTCATATTTTAAAATTCTCATTTTTAATATCTTAATTTAGTTTCTTCAATTATCTATCTCAAAAGATAATTAACTGTAAGTTAAAAATAATGACCATATATTATGGGGCTTATCACATATGTAGAAATATTTATGACAACAATAGCCCAAAGGATGCGAAGGAAGAAACTGAAATATATTATTGGAACATTCTCAGAATCTTCATGAAGTCTTATAATATTGTATTATATATGCAGATTGTGAAAAACTAAAATTGTTTATTGTAAATTTTATAGCAACCACTTTTAGAAAGTGAAATAAAGAAGTATGGCCGTTTCCAGGAAGATGGCTGAATAGAGTGGCTTGAGATTAGCCCTGCTCTATGAAAAAGTTAGAGAAGGGACAGGAGGGCAACTGAGGTAGCAATTCAGGAGTGCAGCTGACCTGGGAGAGCCTTCTGGTTCAAGGGAAAATCCTTGGGAAAGCCAGCCCTAGTTGCAGAGGCCAAAGAATCGAGAGGCAGAAAGCTAGAGCCTGGTGTGGAGGTACAGAGCCATGGAGCACATGGAGTGCACGGACAGGAGCCCGAGACCAGAAAGTAAGCCAGGCCATGTTACTTTGGCACACGACCCTCACCAGCACAGCCCCATGACTGGTGACTCACCCCACACTCCACGCACCTAAAGCCCATCACCCACTCTCATTCCCCATGCTCCAGGCACCCCCACCCCACCAGCCCCCAATGCACATACCTGCCCCACATCCCCCCCATAAGTGCAGCCCAACCCACCTCCCCTGCACCCCTCCCAAGCACTACCTCCCACTCCCTGTTCCCTGCAGGCTGTTGCCTGTGCATGAAGACTGTGGGCACTAACCTCCATACCTAGGTTATCCCTGCCCATAGTGTCACACAACCTCACTCCACCCTGCCTGAGCTCTGTGCATCCATTTATGGCACTCCCAGGCCCACACATTTGCACAACCCCCCAATCACATCATTCAGCTCTGGGAACCACACTTTACAGCAGTCCTAGAACCAAGCATGTGCACAGCCCTCAGCCACAATTTCCAGCTCTGAGTAAGTGCTGACCTGGGCAGCCAGGCCACATCTGCCCCCAATCCACAAAGGCATAATGCTGACCTGCTGCAACAGCTCTACACATGCGCACAAAGGGCCCCATGCCTTAGACCAGTGCATACCAGGGTTACGACCCCCAGACTGGTACACCCACATAGCTACATTCTCCCTGGCCACTGTGTGCCCTCTTCACAAGCATCAGCGTAACATCCCCAACATATGCCTACACCTGCCCTGAAGCAAATCAATGCATAAGTGCCCCAACTGTGCCAAGTTCCCTGCTGTACAACCATCCTGCAAACACAAGGTATTAGACTACTGAAAGAAATCAACTCCCAAAGCAAATCAATCAAGATATTTATATGCCATGAAGACAGCAGAAGATCATTAAGCATATCACAATGCAGACAGATATAGCCCTGCCTAATGACCAAATTAAAACACCAGAAGAGACACAGACGTTGGAACAAATAATCAAAGATGTTCATACAACTCTACTTAATAAAATAAGTGGGATAGTACATGATAATAAGGAGATCAAGAAGACAGTAGAGGGTGGACAATTGTGGCTCAGTGGCAGAGTTCTTGCCTGCCATGCTGGAGACCCAGGTTCAGTTTCTAGTGCCTATCCATGTAAAAAAAAAAAAGAAGAAGACAGAAGAAAAGCATAAAGAGGAATTTGAAAGAATAAATAGAAAAATAGCAGATATCACAGAGATTAAAGACTCTGCTGACCAAATAAAAAACATACTAGAGGCACACAAAACCAGATTTGAAGAGACAGAAGAAAGAATAAGTGATATAGGATAATTGACTTCGAAGACTCAAAACAGCAAATGGCAAAAAAGACAGAAAAACTTGAATGGGAACTCAGGGAAATGATAGGCAAAACAAAGTGCACAAATAGAAGAATCACTGGGGTCCCAGAAGGAGAAGAGAGGAGTAAAGGGCCACAAAGAGTACTTGAGGATATTATGGGAGAAAACTTGAATATTTATGTCATAAAGGACATAAATATACAAGTCAAAGAAGCCAAGCGAACTCCAAACAAAACAAATCCAAATAGGCCTTCCTGAAGGCACATACTAATCAGTCTGTCAAATGTTGACGAGAAGCAGAAAAATGCTGAAAGTAGCAAGAGAAAAACAATCTACTACATACAAGGGAAATCAAATAAGGCTGAGTTCAGACTACTCAACTAGCACCCTGGAGGCAAGGAGGCAGTGGTATGATATACTCAAGATGGTGAAAGAGAAAGACTTCCAACCAAGAACTCTGGACACAGCCAAACTGTCCTTCAAAATTGAGGGAGAGATTAAAGTTTCACAGACAAAGACATCCTGAAAGAATCTGTCAACAAAAGACTGGCCTTACAAGAAATACTAAAAGGAGTTCTGTCAGCTGCAAAAAAAAATAAAAATAAAAAACAGGAGACAGAGGTCTTGAGGAGAACATAGAATTGAAGAGTACCACTAAGGGTAATTATAAGAATACAAAGAGAAAGAGGGAAAAGAATAAATAGATCTGATAAATAAAATAAAAAAGATAAGATGGTGGAATAAAGAAATGCATTTTCAGTAATAACTTGAATGTTAATGGAATAAACTTACAAATTAAAAAATACAGATTAGCAGAGCAGATTAAGAAACATAATCCAGCTATATGCTGCTTACAAGAGACTCATCTTAGATGCAAGGATACAAATATATTGAAAATGAAAGAACAGAAAAAGATTTTCCACAGAAGTTGTAACCAAAAGAAAGCAGGAGTAGCTATACTAATGTTGGACAAAATAGACTTTAAATGTAAAGACATCATAAGAGACAAAGAAGGACACTGTATACTAATTAAAGGGTCAATTATTCAATTAGTCATCAAAAATCTTCCTACCAAGAAAAGCTCAGGGCCAGATGGTTTCACAGGGGAATTTTATCAAACATTCTATAAAGAACTAACACCAATCATGCTCAAACTTTTCCAAAAAATTGAGGAAAAAGGAACTCTACCTAGCTCATTTGATGAAGCTAATTTAATTTTAATAGCAAAACTGGGAAAAGATGCTATAAGGAAGAAAAACTACAGGCCAATCTCCATAATGAACACAGATGCAAAAATTCTCAATAAAATATTAGCAAATCGAATCCAGCAGCACATAAAAAGAATTATACACCATGACCAAGTGGGGTTTATACCAGGAATGCAAGGATGGTTCAATGCAAGATAATCAATTAATGTAATACAGCATATTAACAAATCAAAAAGGAAAATCACATGATTATCTCAATTGATGCTGAAAAAGCATTCGACAAAATTCAACATCCTTTTCTGATAAAAACACTCCAAAAGATAGGAATCAAAGGTAACTACCTTTATATGATAAGGGAATATATGAAAAACTGATAGCCAGCATTGTACTCAATTGAGAGAGACTGAAAGCTTTCTCCTTAAGATCAAGTACAAGACAAGGATGCCCACTGACCACTATTATTCAACATTGTGCTAGAAGTTCTAGCTAGGAGATCCTGAGAAATCTACAGCAAAGTTATTTGAGCCAATGAAAAAATTCAGCAAGGTGTAGGGATATAAAGTTAATGTGCAAAAATCAGTAACATTTCTATACACAAGCAATGACCTAGCTGAGGAGTCAGTTAAGGAAAAAATTCCATTCAAAACAGTAACTAAAAGAATCAAATACTTAGGAATAAACTTAACTAGGGACGTAAAGGACTGGTACACAGAAAATTACATAACATTGCTAAAAGAAATCAAAGGAGATATAAATAAGTGGAAAGATATTCCCTGCTCATGGATAGGAAGGCTAAATATAGTTAAGATGTCAATTCTCCCCAAATTGATCAACAGATTCGACACAGTACCAATGAAAATTCCAACAACCTACTTTGAAGATTTGGAAAAGCTAACCACCAAATTCATCTGAAAGGGAAAGAGATCTCTAATAGCTAAAAGCTCCTAAAAAAGAAGAATGAAGTGGGAGGATTAACACTCCTTGATTTTAAAAACTATTATAGACCACAGTAGTCAAAACAGCATGGTAGTGGCACGAAGATAGAAGCATTGACAAATTGAATCAAATTGAGAGTGCAGAATTAGACCACCAAATCTATGGTCAACTGATTTTTGACAAGGCCCCCAAGTCCTCTGAACTGGAGCAAAACAGTCTTTTCAATAATTAGGCATAGAAGAACTGGATATCAATAGCCAAGAAAATGGAAAAGGACCCCTATCTTACACCCTACATAAAAATTAACTCAAGTGTGGCTCAAACACCTAAATATAAGAACAAGCACCATAAAGCTTTTAGAAGAAAATGTAGGGAAACATCTTCAAGGCCTAGTAATAGGAGGTAGCTTCCTAAACTTTACTCCCAAAGCATAAGCAACAAAAGAAAAAATAGATATTTGGGAACTCCTCAAAATCAAATGCTTCTGCACCTCAAAATACTTTGTCCAAAAGGTGAAGAAGCAGCCAACTCAATGGAAGAAAATATTTTGAAATCACATATCAGACAAAGTTTTGATTTCCTGTATATGGAAAGAAATCATACAACTTAACAACAAAAGAACAAACAAACAATTATAAAATGGGCTAAAGATATGAATAGGCATTCTTCTGAAGAGCAAATACACATGGCTCAAAAGCACATGAAGAGATGTTCATTTTCATTGGCTATAAGGGAAATGCATATCAAGACTACAATGAGATACCATCTCACACTTATAAGAATGGCTGACAATAAATAAACAGGATACTATAAATGTTGGAGAGGATGTGGAGAAACTGGGACACTTATGCACTGCAGCCACTATGGAAGACTGTTTGGCAGTTCCTTAGGAAACTAAATATCGAGTTGCCCTATGACCCAGCAATAGCACTACTCAGTGTATATATATACCCAGAAATGCTGAAAGCAATGACACAAACAGACATTTGCACACCGATGTTCATAGCAGTATTATTCACAATTGCCAAAAGAGAGAACCAAACCAAATGCCCATCAACAGACGAGTGGATCAACAAAATGTGGTATTACATACGATGGAATATTATGCAGCATTACAACAAAATGATGTCCTAAAGTACATGACAAGATGGATGAGCCTTGAGGACATAATGTCAAGTGAAGTTAGTCAGACATAAACGATAGATACTGTACGATTCCACTCTTATGACCAGCATAAAGGTATAATCAGAGGCTTGTAATAAAGAATATAGCGGACTTAGAGAAACATAGAAGCTAAAGATGGTTGAATCGTTAGCTAATGAGGTTGAACTCCAATATAAGGGAATAGATAGGAGTGAAGGTGATTCTCTAGTGGGTCTATAAGTAAAATTCAAAGATGAATAAGATTGAAAGGGGTTTTACAGACCTATGTGTCCAACTGATTCACACTAGAAATATGAATTAGTTAGCACAAGAATTACTTCAAAGATATGATTCCTGTAATAAAGAGTGTTTAAATCCAGGGTAATACAGGGGAAAAACTGCTATTGCATGCATTGAGCTATGTTCGAAAGGAAAACTACCACAGCAACAGCAGAGGTAAATAATGGGGGAAGGGACAAGAGTTAAGAGGAGGTTTATTTTACCCTATTTGGCAAGGGCGTGTTTATTGGTTTTCTTTTTCTTGGGAACAATGAAATTATCTAAAATTGAGAATGCTGATGGATTGTGGGTTTTGAGCCTTCTACATGATGCCCAATAAATGCAGATGGCTGAAGGATGCACTGACAAGAGAAGCAGAATGGCGAATGATGGTGTATACTTATGAATGAAGGTTGTGCTGCTACAAGAAAGAACAAAGTCATGAGGCATGAAATGATGTGAATGAACATGTGGAACATCTAGTGAAACAAGATAAGCCATAAAGGAAAGAACACCAATTATATGGTCACCTTTAGAAAATGCTTATAAGAAAACAGGGGCCTAGACTGTAAGCTTTTAGAGCAGACACATTAAGTCCGGAGTGGTGATTATTATTTCTGGATTGTGAGAGTCCAGATATATATAACCTGATATTTAGAAATAAGAACAAAGTCAAACAGGTTGGGGTTAAAGTAATTCAGAACACAGGGATAAGGAAGACAGTGTCTATATTTTAGAACCACACATACTCTTTGAGACCAATGGAAGAAAGGTTTATTTGATCTGGAACTGAAATTTTCTATAGTGCATAATCTAATTCAACTCATTTGAACAATTGAAACACAGGGAGCACAGAATAAGAAAGAGATCCTTTAATCCTGTATAGATTATGGTATTGCCTGGAAACATCCTAGAGTATATCAAGCAGATAATCAAAAGGTATTGGCAAAGTCCCCTGAGGGAGGGGAGAAAAACTATGTAACTATTAAACCTTACCATCAGGGAATCCCCTGATACTTTGTCAAACTTTATGGACAGCCAAATCAATAGGCCATGTCCTCAATCATGAGGCTTACTCTTGTGAAGCTTATGTAGGTAGCATAGAAGCTTAGACTACCTATAGGCATCCCTAAGAGTTACTTCTGGAGGACCTCTTTTATTGCTCAGATATGGCCTCAGTCACTGTAACCCCAACTCTGCAAGTGAAATCACTGCCCTCCCTCAACGTGGGACAAGACATCCAGGGGTGAAAGTCTCCCTGGTGATGTGGGAGATAACTCCCAGGGATGAATTCAGACCTGGCACTGTGGGATCAACAATTCCATCCTGACCAAAAGGGGGAAAAGAAGTGTAATGAATAAAATATCAGTGGCAGAAGGGTTCAAATAGAATCAACAGACTGCTCTGGAGGTTGCTCTTAATGCAAGCTTCAGTTAGACCTTGCTACCTATCATAACCTGCAAACCCCCAACCAGGACCATTCCAGCCAATCCTAAAGAACACCTAGGGTAATATGTAAGATTCTACAAGAGTTCCATGCACTAGAGTAACTTTCTAGAAGCCTACAATCTCCAGATGTGTCCCTGGTCCAGATAAGTCCTGAAACCTAGCCCAGCCTCTCCAGAACATCAGAGTTCCATCTCCCTACCCCATATTAGTGACAGACCCTTCCAATATCAAAAATTTAGAATTGCCATAGCCCAAACACCTCTAAAGAGAAGGATGAAAAAATCAAAGGTGATGGTCGATTTATACAGAAGATAGGATTTAACAAATGAATATGAATGCTGAATCATTAAACTGATATCTCTTTTAGCCTATAGTATTTTAGAGCAGCTAGAAGTAAAAACCTAAAATTGTGAAATTGTAACCCATGTCAAACTCTGAAATATGCTCTACAATAAATTGTGGTGCCATGTATAAATGTTATTTTTCACAAAAAAAGAAGGAAAAAAGTCGAGTGTGATGATAAAAAATATTTAAGCCCTCTAGCTTCCTATATTTTGGAGCAGCTAGAAGGGAAAATAGGAGGGGATCATATGGTAGCCCATGACAAACTCTGGGATCTGTCCTCACCACCTTTTGAAGAGTGCTTTGAAAACTTGCTTTTTTATTTCTTTGCTTTGTATATATGTTAAACTATACAATAAAAAAAGTTTTTTTTTTAAAAAAAGAGGTATGGCCAATAAGGAATCATGCAGAAAGATGAAACATATTCCAAGAACTAAGTATTTCTTTAGGGTGTGAAAAATAAGTTTGTTCCCTTCAACCAAGCACTGTAGATTCTGTTGAAGGACCAATACTAAACTTCTCAGTTCTATAATCAGTCTATTCATACCTTTAGGTCAAGACTGGCCTTGATAAAAAAGAGAGTAGCATATCAACTTATACAAATATATGAGATAATCCCACTGGGTACAGTGACAAATCAGAATTTTTTTGGTTGTGAGGTCCAAGGCTTGAAGATAAGTTTAGAATTCTGTCAGTGAGAAAGAGAGAGAGACAGTGGAAAGTCAAACAGGTGCTAAGGTTTTTTCTAAGCTTGAAGAAGGAAGGGATTGTATTTGCTTTGTTCACCACTAGACACCATCACTGAATATAACACCTGGCACATTTTAGGTACTAAGTATTTGTGGAAAGAAGGAAGGAGGCAGAAATGTAAGAGGAAGAGAGAGATCATTTATGAGGGAGAGGATCAGGGGATAGTTCCTAGAGCAATATGTCAACACCAGAAACCTATGAGTTTCTGGCACTTCTTACATGCAGTAACAACAACAAAATCCTGAAACTAGAGCTAGGGAGGAATAAATGACTTTTATGAATATGACAAAGAAAAAGACCAGAGGAAATCCTAAAAACAGCCAGATGCATCCTGCACAGAGGCCTGAAAAGATTTTCCTTGACTTAGTTTTGTGCCAAGAAACATCCATTTACTCTGACTGCTCAGCTAGCATGCAACGGTCTGACAATTGTCCTAAAGATTGGTATATAATATAATCAGGAGTGTATAGCCACACAAATTGAGAGGTGTGGTTCTTACAATACAGGTCTTAATGTACATCAGAGGTCATGCATCAGGCAGAATATTCAATTTAGAAATCTATTGTCACCTAGATACATTTGCCAATAAATCACAAGAGAGAAGCATTTATATTGAAGGCAAAATACTTTGCCTTATGGTTCCTCCTAAGATCTTTGAAGATAAAATGGTTTATCCTCAGCATCTTAGTTTAAATGGCAATAAAAACCTCACCTAACATGAAGGTCAAGGTAAGTAGGACAATTGACATACATGCCAGTTCCTCACGAAGGGAGAATGCCTCTGCTCAGTATCTGGTAGGGTTTAAGAGAACTGATGTTATGCAGTCACAATCTCACAGGTCATCTGAACACATAAAAGTATGAAGTTTAAAATGGGGGACTACGTGGCAACTCAATACCCAGAATTTTCTTGAAAGAGTAAATGAACCAGAAAACCATTAAGTTTGTTTTATAAAAACATTGACTTGTAGCAAAACCAATCTGGTCCAAAATATAGCAGCACCACACCACTACTAAAGCTACTATACACACACACACACCCAATGTACACATACACATGCATACATATATACATAGATATATGCACGTATTATATAATTTATCTGACCAATTTTCTATCGAAATAAATTGAATTTCTTGGAAATTGCCATAAATTAAGAGAAGAATCTTTATAAATATGATACCTTAGCTTCATTTCTCATCTCTACTCTCTTCCCTCTCTTTCCCATCTTCTTCTCCTTTTCCTTTTTCTCCTTCTCCTCCTCTGTCTCCTTCTTTCAACACACATCCACACACATGCAAAACCCTCATGCCATTATCTTTTCTGTGAATTATTTCCTACATTAGCCAAAAAAGTGCTAGCCTTCCAATACTTCCTATAAAAACATACTGTCATAATATGACTAAATTAGGATTGGAAGGGGAAAGGGAAGTGTATTAGCAGCCTGCTGGGATAAGCTATTATTCTGTACCTCTCCCCAGCAAAGCCTTGCTTTCATCCATTTCCATTCTAAGAACTCTACACTGTTCTCAGACATATCTATCTGAGTCAGTGGAGTAAATTCTATCCCAGCAGCTCCTGCCTGTAGGGGACTGGGGAAGGAGGAAGCCCAGCTCAGTGGGATATCTGTTTATTTTGTATTCGACAAAAGGGAAAAGGTTTCTTTCAAAAAAAAAATTGGGGCTTGGGAGCACCGAACATGAATGTACAACACTGACCTAAGCTCACCTCAGTAACAATGTTAGCTGACAACCACCTTGGGAACGAAAAATAAAGTCCCATTCCAGCTCCCTTTGACTGATCTAAGCTCCTTTTGCTGTCATTTAATGCCATAGATTTGATTTAATTTGATGAGACTTCTAAGACAATTCTGAAACTTGAGCATTTAATACCAGCCCTAATCATTCCTCTTCCACACATTTTCAAAGGTTCCCTGGTTTATAGATAAAAAGTGGAATGAGATGTGTGGGTAATAACAACACTTTGTTTTTATACTTTTTAGTTTGTAAGTAAAAGTTGTCTTCCAAAGAAAAGTTCAGGAGGAATGAATGAACGGAAACCAGAGAAAAACAGGTGAGCATCAATCAGCATAAGGAAGCACTTCCTAACAACTAAAGCTATCGCAAATGGAAGGATGTCTCAGAGACAGAAATTTTCCTGGCAGAGGAGGTTTCAAGCAAGATTGGGAGGGGTGGGGAGAGAACTACGCAAGGGTGAAATTGCAAAGCCTCTGACGTCCATCATTGCACCTTACATGGTTCCAAAATAAGCCTTTTTAGTTACAATAAGGTGGCATTTCAGCAACAGAACATATGGGTACAAACATGGTAAATTACTGCAGTGTCCATGCTAAAAAGACAATTTGACTATCTGTAGTTAAAAAAACGACAGATAAGATATTAACAATCTGTATGTCTAAACTGCAACTTGGGTGTTCCCCCTTGGTATTCTCACTAAAACTATGAAATCATAGCTAAAATTCAGAACTTAGTTACACTGGGATGGAGGGGGTATCATTGTAATTGCATGTTTTCATTAAATATTCATTATGAAATTTTCCTTACTGTAAGAAGCAGGATATAACATTTGTTGTTCTATTGTCAGAAAAGAAACCTGTACAGTGATTTCTGCTACTGGGCTAATTGCTTCAATTGAACTGAATTTTGAGACTTTAAATAGTTTCTGCAAAGCAAACACCTGGAGGCCAACAACTGCCGAGCCCCACCGGGGGCCCAGTCTGGCAGGAGAACCAGAGCCCCACTGTGTCTGACTGAGGGGGAGGGGCCGCCTCTGGTTTGATTTCCCCCGTGACCCTGTCCTCCCAAATCACTCTGTCACTTTGGCAGGCGACTTGGAGCTGCTTGTGACACCTTTCCTCAGCAACAACAGCGGGTTACTCAAGATCCCTGTATATTTCATTCTGCATTCACCGCCATGCATCTTGCCTATGCCATCACCATCTCTCAACTGGATGAGATCACTGCAAAAACTTCCAACACACTCTCCCTGCCTCCACACCCTGATGCTCCCCTTTTACAGTGACGTCTCCACACAGAAGGCACACTGATGCTAATGTTGATCCTGTATTCCTTTTATAACCTGTATCCCAACTAGAATGAAAACTCCACAAGGTCAGGTTTTCAGTTTCTTTTGTCCCTCACTGTATTGCCAGCTCTTGGAACAGGGTGGGACACACTACAGACATTTAATAAGCAATTGTGGTGTTCAGAGAAATTTCTACTTGTACCCTCAGTTGCAGGAAGATATCACAATTAGTTTCACCACATCTATCCTAAATGAGCTAAGCCCGATAATGGGACTGTCAACTTTGAGTGACCTACTACATTCAATCCTTATTAGATTCAACTGCAGACCTTTTCCTATCAGTGTATAGGGGGTTTATTTTCAACCAATCTGGTACAGACTTATGGACTCATTCTGTCCTATCCAGAATAGAATGGCTTTCCTTAATGAGCATAACCACCAAGAAACCTCTTTCTCACACTTGACAAGATCTGACTTTTCCTCCTCAGCAAACTGTTCAGTGAATTTGTTCATTGCCTTGCCTGGCAAGTAAACAAAACTTTTTTTTTTTTAACTCTGGTATTGTTGGTTTTATTCTTTGACATCTGAATGAATGGATGAATGAAAGACCCTCCGTGAATGGTCGGTGTGTCCTGAGACTTGGGCAATTATTAACTACTTGGCACAAGCACAGCCAACACTGACTCCCATTAGAAATACCGCACCGGGCCCTAATGAGAGTTCTTAAGGAAAAACTGATTTGGAAGTATCTCTGTGGCCCAATGGTAAATAACAGCAGGTAGGTGTCTACAAATAAAGAAGCATACATCTGTTGCCAAACATAGGCCTGCATGGTCTAGAGTGGTGTGCATGGAAAGCCTAGGCTTCTCAGTCAAACAGAACTGAGTTTGAGTCAAGGCTCTACCACCTGGGGAAAAATTCACTAAACATTGCTGAGTCACAGTTTCTTCCTTGTAAAATAAGACCTGCCTTGCTAAATCCTTGTGAGAATTAGAGATTATGAATACAAAGCACTGAGAACAGTGATGACTGGAGTAAGTGCCCCATATATTATTTATTGTTACTATTATTCACAAGTGGTAACAGTTGTTTGTCCAGGTTAGATTCCAACTAAGGACTCTGCTACCTTCCTTAGGAGATGCTATACCCATTTTCTATTGCTGTGTAACAGACTACCAGGAATTTAGTGGCTTAATATACATTATCTCAGTTTCCAGGGATTAGGAGTCTGAGCACAACTTCACTGGGATCTGTGCTCAGAGCTATAGAAGCTGCAGTCAAGGTGTCAGCCAGAGTGAAACACCCGCTTGTCTGAGGGTTGGGGTCCTCTTCTAAGCTCAAGTGACGATGAACAGAATTCATTTCCTTGCAGCTATAGAACTCACGGTGGCTTGTTTCTTCAAAGTCAGCAGGAAAGTTTCTTATTTCTTTCATCTCTGACTTCTAGACCCACTTTCAAAGGTTTCTCCTGACTAGGTAAGAACCACCCAAATAGGTAAACAGAGTTGCCCAAATAGCCACCTTAATTACATCTGCAAAATCTCTTAACCTTGACCAAATAATATAATCACAGAAGGCTATCCCATCACCTTTGCCTTATTCAATTGGTTAGTAGCAGTTTCATGTCTAGCCCACACTCAAGGGAATGGAATCACTGGGCACCATCTTAAAATTCTGCCTCCTACAGACACATTTCCACGAAATCAGATCATCACTGGCTGACCCAGCGTGGTAATAGAATGAAGTCTGTGAACACCCCATTAGCATATTTTCTACTCCGCTGACAACCCAAGCAAACCTGACATAAGGGATGTGGCTATGACAATCAGTAAGCAAAAGGTCAGCAGAAGAAAGTTAAGACCTATCACAGGTTAGTTTGGAATTCAGTACTGCCCTCCCCTTGTCCCTCCACCACCCAATCAGGAGAGTAGCATGGTAAGCAGTGTGGAAATGACTGCTACCTACTATGGATTAACCAGAATCAACTGGTCAACAGCATTTGTACTCTAGGAGATAATTCATGATAGACCCATGTGGGAAGACTTTATTCTTGAAGGAATGCATCCATACATGTCAGCACCCCACCCCACCCCTCCATCCTCCCACCCTGCCTCAGCCTAAACAGCCCAGATGTGTTCAACTGTATTCAACTCAGGGATATCAGTGTCAGTGTAGATTGGGGGTGGGGAGAGGGAGGGAGTAAGACTGTGTTTTCATGTGTGTGGGCAAAAAAAACTCTTCTCTGCCACTAAGATGAGACTGTCCAATGTAGTTCCCTTCATATGTGGTCTCAGAAACGGGAGCTGTCCCAGGAGGATTAGGGCATCACCTAGTTAGGCCACATATAGCAGGCCCGGTGGGTGAATTATAATCTCCTACCTCAATAGCTGTGCCCAGGATTCAAGAGGACCAACTGGAGTGTAGTGAGTGACTCACCCATGCACAGGGCCGGGTCTGCTGAGGCCCCTTCTGTTCTGCTGGCCACCGCAGCGTGTGCGAGAATTGAGTCTGAAAGAGAACTACTCTAAAAATCTCAGACACAAAGACATTCAGACTCACCAGGCAGAGCCCAGCTTTGTGGGAACCACCCTACCAGGTTCAGACTCTACAGCACAGAAGTGTTGAAAGCATAATGAGCTTCTCCACTGGATGGAAAAATAAAGCCTAACCATTTTCAAACCACATGCTTTATTTTCCTTTTCATTCTGTTTCCATTCATTACTTTTCTTTCACTTTATTCTTTATTGCTTCTTTCCATATCTCCTGCTTTTCTTTCTTGTTTTCCTTGTATTTGCACCTAGTTCATTTGCCCACCCTGTTCTTCATGTTTTGATTTCTCTCTTCCCCTCTGAACATTTTTCTGTCTCCTTTCTCTCTTTAGCTTTCACTGTCTACCCATACCTGTGGGTGGGCAGGATTCCGGACTTTAACTAATGGCAAACCTTTGCTACAGAGCACCTAACTGTAGCATGAAGGTCTTTCAGTGCCTTCACCATAACCCAACAATAGCAAAAAGTAAGTTAATAGATTAGGTGTAACATTTTGCCATGGTCTAAGTAAGGTGATAATTCCTTTGATACTGGTGAGCGCATACTGAATAAGTTATTTCAGGGAATATATTAGATAAATTGTTTCCACAGAACCAAATAATGCAACAATAAGTATAGAAACATCTGTGAAGAAAACGAAACCCCTGGGTGCAAGAGCAAAATCTATTTCTCCACAGTTACTACCCATGTTACTGTAACGATTTTTCCTTGTAAGTTAGGACTCCGTTGGAACACACAGGCAGCCCTCAGTGCACAGAGGAAATGGGAAGGTCTTCCTGTAGCTTCCTTCAGTTTCTGACATCTCCTCTTCTCTTCTCCCACCGTTCAGTGTGTTCACATAAAGCAGCTTACACTGTGCAAGATTACAGTTTCACGGTATGCTGCATTTATTCCCTAAACATCTTCAAAAATTATTTTCTACATCATAACAGGAATTCATACAAATACCTTGGTGATGACACAGAAAATCTGAACATTTCAGCCATTCTGTCAACATTTGAGGAAAAAAATATTCCTGACCCAGCTTCAGTTAAAAAGCAACTTGCTGAAACATCACCTAAAATAAGAGGTTCCAATTCATTGGAACTCAACTTATTACATGCTTGAGCAGCTACTGGAACAAGAAAAAGTTGTGCAAGATTTTGATGGCCAGGGTGTAAGAAAGAAGAATAGTAGATATTCTTTTAACCTTTACTCAGTGGAGTCTGACAAACTGTGTTGGTTATAATCGTCCTCCTTGGGAAATCACTGCTGACTGAGGCAAGTCTGGAGAAAGTGTTTTGCTATTGAGCAGTGTCTGTATTTCTTGGTCAAATAAATGCCAACTTAATTTGAAGTCAAGAAAATGCTCCTGTGCCAGTTTGAAAGTACATATGTACCGTAGAAAAGCCATATTTTAATCCTAATCCCATTTTGTAAAGGCAGCTGTTTCTTCTAATCCCTATTCAGTACTGTATATTTGAAACTTTAGATTTGTATGTTTGAAACTTCAATTAGATTATCTCCCTGAGATGTGACTCAATCAAGAGTGGTTATAAAACTGGATGAGGTGGGTCTTGATTGCTTTACTGGAACCCTATAAAAGAGGAAACATTTTGGAGAAAGCTTGAGAATCTGAGAGAGCAGAGAATGCCACAGCATCATGAAGCAGGGAGTCCACCAACCAACGATTTTTGGAGATGAAGGAAAATTCCTCTCACGGAGCTGGAGAGGAAGTTAGCAGATGACACCATATTTGTCACAGGACCTTCCAGCCCTTCCAGCCAAGAGAGAGAAACCCTGACTGTGTTTGCCATATGACTTTCCAGAAGAGTATGAAACTCTGAACATGTTCGCCATGTGCCTTTCCACTTGGGAGAGAAACCCTGAACTTCATTGGCCTTCTTAAATCAAGGTATCATTCCTTGGATGCCTTAGATTGGACATTTCTATAGACTTGCTTTAACTGGGACATTTCCATGACCTAAAAACTGTTACCTTGCAACTTATTAAATTCCCCTTTTTAACAGCCATTTCATTTCTGGTATATTGCATTCTGGCAGCTAGCAAACTAGAACAGCTCCTATGATTCCAATTTATGCACATTTTTTCATAGTCCCATGAAAGAGGAAAGTGTCGGATTAGGATTATCTTCTTCACAACAGCTCTGAAACAATATTCTAATCCTGCTTCCTGGCTGGCTTTGGTCATTTAAAAAGGTTGATTTAAACCAAATCTTGATGGAACCTATTTCTTTCCTTTCTTCTCAAGGTCAAGGCATATTAGATAAAGTCTCTGCAACTCATTTTGAAATTTGAAAAACCCCTTGGCTCTAGTTAGAAAGCCAATCATGACAGTTGCTGTGGCCACTGGGACTGAAGGGTGATGCTGCTAGTGTAGGTCTCCAGCTTGTAAAGGTGATTCTCAGGTGAAGCCAGGGCTTAGAACTTCTACCTTGGAAGATATAAAAGAAACTTTAAACTTTCCTGTTCCTTGTGTCCTGGTTTGGAGGCCTAAAATATATATCAAATCCATGTCAAAGAAATGGTTATACCTTAGGAAAATTGACATTATCCAATTGTCAACTGACATTATCTAAAACATTATCTCCTCCCTTGGAGTTAATGGAGAGGCAACTACTATAATGCAAAGAAAATTAGATGAGTAATGCCAACCCCCTACCCCTAGGTTTTAGCAATTGGTCATTTCAGCCTTGCATTTGCTAAAACCCAGTAATCACTGTAAAACGTTGACCAATGATACCATCTTTACTTATATCTTAGTGTTTCATTTACTGGGAAGCTTAGTTCACTAAAACAATTATTTGTAAGGCCCAGTGAGATGTTGAATATGAAAATTCAAATCCTAAAAAAGTTCTCACTTTTTATAAGCTCAGGCAATTTTACATTCATTATTATTCTGTTTTGGTCATCTTAGTCCATATGCTTTGCCATTTGGTCCATCCAGAACTATTTTCAAGTCCTGGCTCCAATACTTACTGGCTGTGTGGACTTGTGCAAATCACTTAGCTTCTCTGAACTTTATTCTCTTCATCTTTGAAGCAGGGATATTACTTCCTGAATTTTCAAAGAACTGTTGTGTTATATGAATTGCATGTGTATGTAAGGTACTTAGTACAGTAGCTAACACACAGTAGGAGCTCATTAACAAGTGAGTTAGCACTGTTAGTATCAATCCTACATTATATACATACAACAATAACAGTACAAAAGGTGACTAAGTTTTTAAAATCTGAAGAAAATATCATTTATTTATACTTTTCTATAAAGAATAATCAAATCAGCATTTTTCAGTACTTTGTTCTGTTTCTATTACAGTCTGACATACTTAGTTCATAATGTAATATCGACAGAGATAGGACCCCCTGATTTTTAAACCTTAAGGAATAGAGACCATAAAAAGCCACAATTTAAAACTAGTGAGCTCCTTGCCTTGAAACAGATCAACCTGCACTGCAGCTTGCTGTCCCACCAATGTAGTTATCTGAGACTCAGTAAGTTAGTCAAGTATGTTCTGGGGCCACAGGGAAGAGGTTTTCCTGAAGAAAGTAAACAACACCAGTGTCCATTTTCCACCTAAAGAGGGAGACGTGGGAAAGCAGATGAAAGCAGTTGGTGGCCCTTAGAGAGGTGTCCTTAGGAGAGAGGAATGCCCTCTTCTCTGCAGGAGATCTGTGAATGTTGGAAATAAAAAAAACATGGATATGATCAACATCACTCCCAATGGGAGAACAAAAGCCATTTCCTTCAAAATGGCAAAAAGACCAGGAACAGAGAGGTACCCACTGAGGGATGTTCCTGGAGGGGCTTAGACTTACGGATCCTGAGAGAGGTTTTACCTAGGACTTGGTTTTACATGTTTCTGTGTTTTAATTCCTCCCCATGCCTTCACTAAAATCTTATTAAATATTACAGCATGGTCTCAGCTATTTATTCACTGTGGGATGTTAAACGGAGGGTCTAGATCCATTCCCAAGAAGCAGCCCAAAGGAAGGAGGGGACCTGAGATGGTTGGGGTGACCTGTGCTGGGAGTTAGCACTAATCACTATGAGTGATTAGGATAGGGCAATGAGCAGCAAGCTGCAGCTGGACAGCCAGCGAAGGAGGCAAACTTTAGCCATGTCAGACTGGGTGAGAATGTTAGCCCCCTGGGAGTCCCAAAATGTTAAAGGAGATTATTCCATTAAATGAACTAAACTCAAAACTGATGAATACTCAATTATTGTAATATAGACATAGAAAGAATTGTGGGGCGGTGTGATGGTGGCTCAGTGGCAGAATTCTTGCCTGCCATGCCAGAGACACAGGTTCGATTCCCAGCGCCTGGCCATGAAAAAAAAAAAAAAGAACTGTGGCTACATTTTGCATCAAAATCCTCTTGCCACACAGTGGAGAAATACTATCTCCCCTAGCCTTTGCTCTGGCCACACTTGTATATTTTTGAACAAATGATTCTACTTCTCAGACCTTCACTATACTCATCTTCAAAGTAAGGGAATTGAAGAAAATAGTTTTAAGGTTCTTCCAGTGATATAATCCTTTTTATCTATGATTTGAGTACTAGATGCTAAATCTGGAGCTGGCCTCACCATTTAAGTTTAGAAAGCTGTTTTGGTTTGCTAAATGCTACAGGAATGCAATATAACAGAAATTGAATAGCTATCAAAAAGGGAATTTATTAAGTTACAAGTTTACAGTTCTAAGGCCATAAAAATGTCCAAACTAAAGCATCCAGAGAGAAATATCTTGATTCAAGAAAGGCTGATATCTGTTACATGGGAAGGTACATGGGTGGCATCCGCAAATCCTTGTTTTGGCTCTGTTGCTTCCAGCTTCTTATGACAGTGATTTCCTCTCTTAAGCATCTATGGATCTTCACTTAGCTCTTACAGGACACAACTCTGGGTTCTGGCTTGCTTAACGTCTCATGGAAAGGCACATGGAGACATCTGTTGGGCTCTGCATCTCCAAACATCTCTGTCTAGGCATCTGCTCTCTCTCTGTTGGCACTCCAAGCATCTCCAAATGTCTGCATCGCTATCAGCTTTGAAGCAACTGTTCTCCAATCATCTGAATTGCCTCCAAAATGCCTCCCTTTTAAAGGGCTCCAGTAAACTAATCAAGACAAACCTTGAATGGGTAGAGCCACATCTCCATTTAATCAACAGGTCATACCTACAATTGGGTGTGTCTCATCTCCAAGGAAACAATCCAATCAAAAGGTCACACCCACAACTGGTTGTGTCACATCTCCATGGAAACAATCCAATCAAAAGGTCACACCCACAACTGGGTGTGCCACATCTCTATGGAATCAATTGAATCAAAGTTTCCACCCTAAAGAATAGGTCTGACCCACAAGACTGGATTAGGAAAGGAAACATGGCTTTCCTGGGTTTATAACAATTTCAAACCAGCACAAAAGCCATTCAGTAAGTTGACTATGCATGTGAGAGATAGATCCTATTGGTATTCTTGAATCAATTAAACTATAATCAAGTTTAAAAGTCTAACAGATTCAGAGAAGATTTATAAAATGAATGAAAAAATGTAAAAGAAAAATAGAAGTTAGGGCTTACTCATTTAACTTTATTAGAGCCTTAAGATCTCTGGTTTTATTATGCCTAATTCTAGAATTAAAGCAAATCTGTCTTGGTAAGAAGAATCACATAGTAGGGACTTAATAAATGTGAGTTAAATGATTGACTGAAAAATAGCCTAATCAAGTACAGTTGACTCTTCATGCCTGTCTCCTAGGGCTGCTATATCAATGCAACACAATTTAGGTAGATTAAAACAATAGAAATTTACTATTTCACAGTTCTGGAGGCTAGAAGTTCTGAAATCAAGGTGTTGGAAGGGCCATGCACCCTCTAAATTTCCTAAAGAAGAATCCGCTCTATGCCTCTCTCTCTCGGCTTCTGATGGTGGCTGGCAATCATTGGTGTTCCTTGCCTTGCAGGTATAGCACTTCAATCTCTGCTTCATCTTCACATGGCCATCTTTCTTGTGTCTCTTCTCTCCTTATACTGAATTCAGAGCCTACCATACGCCACTATGACTTCTTAACTAGTCACATCTTCAAATCCTGTTTCCAAACAAATTCACATTCATGGGACTGGGGTTAAAAGGGGAACATAATTCAACACATGCAATGTTATTTGAATATTTTTATGGCCTTAATTTTTTTTTAACTCAATTATGGCTGCTTCAGTGCTCAGGAGTGAAGGCATGTTCTTATTTAAAAATATAATCTGGGGGCCACGGTGGCTCAGCAGGCAGAGTTCTCGCCTGCCATGCCGGAGACCTAGGTTCGGTTCCCATTGCCTGCCCATGCAAAAAAAAACATTTTAAAAATTAAATAAATAAATAATATATATATAACCTGGGGGAAGGGAGGTCAAGATGATAGTGTAGGGAGGTATGGGGTTTAGTTTGCCCACTAGGGCAACTAGTAAATAGCCAAGAACTGTCTGGAACAACTGTTCAAGGACTTCTAAGGCCATATGCACATAATACACCACCCAGAAATGAGTGGAAGGGCCAAAACTGATAAATCACAGCACAGAACAGTAAATTCTTCCACACTGAAAGCTGGTGCCCCTCTTCCACTGACAAGCAGGTGGACTTTGAATCTCTCCCCAGTGAGAACAAGAAACCCTCTCTAGTAGAAGCAAGGGAAGGGGAGTTGAACCATATACCAACTGCAGATTTGATTAACAAATTCAGATTGCTGAATACCAGCTCTGAGCACAGATAAAACTACAATGCAAATAAGAAATAAACTGGGAGTTCTGTATCAGCCCTACTCCCAGCAAGGATGAGACAAGGCTGATAAAAAACAGAAGCTTATGGAGTTGGCTGAGTTCAGAATACTGGAAAAGGGTTGTGCCCCAAGAAAAGGGGCATATAGAGCTGGGTATCAACTCCAGATCTTTGTGTGTGTGTGTGTGTGTGTGCGCGCACGTGCACATGTGATACAATAAATTTATTGGCAGTGAGAGATCAAGACTGGCTAGGAAAAAAAATTCCTCAATTTTGGAATTGCACACCTATTTGGTCAGTGATTCCCATATCAATCTTCTAAAATAGGTATAAATTATAAAATCATTATAATTATTTTTTGTAGTTAAAAAAATATTTTTATTGATATCATCATGAACATATAATCCATCCAAAGTATACAATCAATGGCTCACAATAACATAACATAGTTGTGTATTCATCACATGATCATTTTTAGAACATTTACATCACTCCAGAAAAATAAATAAAAAGAAAAACGCATACATCTCATTCCCTTACCCTTCCCTTTTTCATTGACCACTAGTATTGCAATCTCCCCAATGTTTTTTAACCCCTCATCCCCCACTATTATTTATTTTTTGTCCTTATCCTTTTACTCCTCTGTCCACATCCTGAATAAAGGAAGCATCAGCCACAAGGTTTTCACAATCACAAGATCAGAGTTATATAGTTATACACTCATCTTCAAGAATTGACGCTGGGATGGGGGGGCGGCGGGCCACGGTAGCTCAGCAGGCAGAGCTCTCACCTGCCATGCCAGAGACCGGTGCCTGCCCATGTGAAAAAAAAAAAAGAATTAAGGCTACTGGAATACAGCTCAAGTTCCAGGTGCTTCTCTCTTTTTTTACAGTAATGACATTAAATTTAATGGATTAGACTCCCCAATCAAAAGAAATAGACTGGAAGAATGTATAACATAAACAGGATCCATCTATATGCTGAATACAAAAGACTCACTTTAGATGGAAGGACAAAAATAGGTTAAAAGTGAAAGGTTGAAAAGAGCTATTTCATGCAAACAACAACCAGAAAAGAGTGGGGTAGCCTAAATATCAGACAAATTAGACTTCAAATGTAAAACAATTAAAAGAGACAAAGAAGGACACTATGTATTAGTAAAAGCACAATTCTTCAAGAAGAAATAGCAATTACAAATATTTATGCACCTAGCCAGGCAAACACTGACAACACTGAAGAGAAAAGTAGACACCTCTACATTAATGGCCGGAAACTTTAATACAACACTCTCTTCAATGGGTAGAACATCGAGACAGAGGATCAATAAGAAAACAGAGATCTTGAATAATATGATAAATGAACTAGACTTAACATTTAAAGAACATTGCACCCCACAAAAGTAGGATATACATTTTTCTCAAGTTCTTATGCATCATACTCCAGGGTAGACCACATACTTCATGCTGGGTTACAAAGCAAGTCTCAATAATTATAAAAAAGATTGAAATTATACAAAACACTTTCTCGGATCATAATGGAATGAGGCTGGAAATCAACAACATGTGGAAGGTTGTAAAATTCACAAATATATGGAGGCTAAACCACACACTCTTAAACAACCAATGTGTCAAAGAAGAAATTACAAGAGAAATCAGTAAATATCTTGAGGCAAAAAATGAAAATGAGAATACAATATAGCAAACCTAGGGAAATCTATTGCCCTAAACAGCTATGTTAAAAAAAAAAAAGGAGCAAAAATCAAGGACTTAACTTCTCACCTGGAGGAACTAGAGAAAGAACAGCAAGCTTTCCCCAAACAAACATAAGGGGAAAAAAAATAACAAAGATTAGAGCAGACATAAATAAAATTGAACCCATGAAAGCAATAGAATCAACAAAATCAGAAGTTGGCTCTTTGAGAAAATCAATAAATTTGATGGACCCTTAGAAAGGCTGACAAAGAAAGAAAAGAGGATGCAAATAAAATTAGAAATAGGAAGGGGGACATAAACACTGATGCAACAGAAATAAAGTGGATAATGATAGGATACTATGAGCAGCTAGCAAAGTAGACAACTTAGATGAAATGGACAACTTCCTAGAAAAACACAGTCAATATTGACTCAAGAAGATATAGAAGACCTCAACAAACCAATCACAGGTAAAGCAATTGAATCAGTCATCAAAAACCTCCCAAGAAAGAAAAGACCAGAACCAGACAGCTTCAAATGCAAATTCTCCCAAATATTCAAGAAAGAATTAGTCTTGTTCAAATTCTTCAAAAAAATTGAAGAGGAGGAAAAGCTACCTAACTCATTCTCGAAGCCAACATCACCCTAATACCAAAGCCAGATAAAGATATTACAAGAAAAGAAAATTACAGATCAATCTCTCTGGTGAATATAGACACAAAAATCCTCAACAAAATACTAGCAAATCAAATCCAGCAGCACATTAAAAGAATTAAACACCATGAGCAAATGTGTTTTATTCCAGAGATGCAAGGCTGGTTCAATATAAGAAAATCAATTAATGTAAAACACCACATCAATATATCAAAGGGGAAAAACCACATGACCATCTTGATTGATACATAAAAGGCCTTTGAAGAAAGTCAGCATCCCTTTTTGATGAAAACACTTCAAAAGATAGGAATAGAAGGAGATTTCCTCAACATGATAAAGGATATATATGAAAAACCCACATCATATTCAATGGGAAAAGACTGAAAGCTTTTCCTCTGGGATCCAGAACAAGACAAGGATGCTCATGTCACCGTTATTATTCAATATTGTGCTGGAAGTTCTAGCTAGAGCAATTAGGCAAGAAAAAGAAATAAAAGGCATATAAATTGGAAAGGAGGAAGTAAAATTTTCAGTCTGCAGATGACATGATCCTGAAAAATCTACAGCAACACTACTGGAACTAATAAGTAAAGTAAAGTGGCAGGACGCAAGATCAACATGCAAAAAATCAGTAGTGTTTCTATACACTAGTAATCAGCAATCTGAAGAGGAAATCAAGAAAAAAAAATCATCTACAATAGCAACTAAAAGAATCAAATGTTTAGGAACAAATTTTTTCAAGAACATAAAAGACGTAGACACAGAAAACAAGAAAACATCAAAAGGACCTAAATAAATGGAAAGACATACCATGGTCATGGAAGGGAAGACTAAATATTGTTAAGATGTCAATTCTACCCAAATCAATCTAAAGATTTAATGCAATACGAATAAAAATCCCAGCAACTTATTTTGCAGAAACAGAAAAATAAATCATCAAATTTATTTGGAAGGCCATGGTGCCCTGATTAGCTAAAAATATCTTAAGAAAGAAAAATGAAGTGGGCAGTTTCATACTAACTGACTTGAAAGCATATTACAATGCTACAGTATTCAAAATTGCATGGTACGGGCATAAAGATATTCTGACAAACGGAATTGAATTGAGAGTTCAAAATAGCCCCTCTCATCCACGGAAAATTTATTTGATTCCACTCAACTGGGACAAAACAGCCTTTTCAACAAATGGTGTTTGGAGAACTGGATATCCATATCCAAAAGAAAGAAAGAGGATCCCTATTTCACTTCTTTAGAAAAAAGTAACTCAAAATGGATCAAAGACCTAAACATTAGAGCTAAGAGCATAACACTTTTAGAAGAAAATGTAGGGAAATATCTTTAAGATCTTGTGGTTGGAAGTGGTTTCCTAGACATTACACCCAAAGCAAAAGCAATAAAAGAAGAACTAATGAATGGGATCTCCTCAACATTAATACTTTTGTTCATCAAAGGACTTTGGCAAGAAAGTAAAAAGGCAGCCTACTCAATGGGAGACAATATTTGGAATCCACATTTTGGATAAGGGTTTAATATCCAGAATATATAGAGATCCTACAATTCAATGACAAAAAGACAAACAATCCAATTAAAAATTGGCAAAAGATGCAGACACTTTTCCAAAGAGGAAATACAAATTGCTCAAAAGCATATGAGAAGATGCTCAACTTCATTAGCAATTAGGGAAACGCAAATTAAAATCACAATGAAATATCATCTCACACCTACTAGAATGGCCATTATCTAAACTGCCCCCCCCCCCCAAAAAAAGAAAAAACTAAACGTTCTGGGGAGGACATGGAGACGTAAGTACCCTTATTCACTGTTGGTAGGAATGTAGAATGGTGCAGCTCCTCTAGAAGGCAGTTTGGCAGTTCCTCAGTAAGCTAAATATAGAATTTATGCATGATCTACCAATCCCATCACTAGGTATATACACAGGAGAACTGTAAGCAGTGACACCAACAGATATTTGCATACTGATGTTTACAGCAATATTATTCATGATTGCCAATAGATAGAAGCAGCCCAGATGTCAATCAACTGATGAGTGGATAAACAAGCTGTGGTATATACATATGATATACATGTGGTACATACATATGAATATTACATAGCTGTAAAATGGAATACAGCCATGATGTATGCAACAACATGGATTGATGACATTATGTTGAGTGAAATAAACTAGAAACAAAAGGACAAATACAGTATGGTCTAATATGAACTAATCATAATGCGCAAACTGATAGTTAAAGTTGAGAACACATGTTATCAGGAGATAGAAAGAGGACAGAGACAGGGCATTTGAGGAAAGGAGTACAGAATGTTTAACAGAGTTGATTGTAAAGAACTAGAAATAGATAATATAATATTGTGTGATGGTAGCGACAATATTGTAGTATAATGAACAAAGCTGAGTATGAGTAGGTTCAAAGAGGAAGGCTAGGTATGAAGGAATGATAGAGGATAAAAACTGGGACTGCATAATTGAGCAAAACCTAGATAGAAAATGATGGTGTTTAAATGTACAAATATAAGAAAGTTTTTACACGAGCAAGAACAAATGTATGTGACCATTGCAAGATGCTAAAAATGGGATGGTATGCTGCTTTGAAAATATTATGTACCCCCAAAAAGCCATGTTTTAATCCTGATTCAATCTTGTGGAGGCAGCCATTTCTTTTCCACCCTAATTCAGTATTATAGGATGGAAATTTTTTATTGGATTATCACCATGGAGATGTGGCACATCCAATTGTGGGGGTGACTTTTTCAATTAAATGGAGATGTGACTCCACCCATTCCAGATGGGTCTTGATTAGTTTACCAGAGTCCTCTAACATAGGAAACATTTTGGAGAGAGTCAGAAACGACAGAGCCAAAAGAAACTTCAGAGCAGAGCTGACACAGTTGCTGACACTTGGAGAACAGAGACACAGATGTCTGGGGATGCTTGGAGTCCAACAGACATTGCCATGAGATGTTAGGTAAATCATGAGATGTTAAGTAAACCAGAACGTGGAGAGAGCCAAGGGAAGTCAAGAGATGAAGGCCAGCACCAGAGAAGCAAAGTGAGGAACCCCCACAGGAACAGAGGCTGAAATAATGGAGCCCAGGAGCAAGAGACCAGCAGATGCCAGAACGTGAGTTTCCAGCTGACAGAGGTCTTCCAGACCCATTGGCCTTTCTGGAGTTATGGTAACCTTTTGTTGGTGCCTTAATTTGGACACTTTCACTTCCTTAGAACTGTAAACTTGTAACTTACTCCCTTTTTAAATGCCATTCCATGTCTGGTATATAGCATTCTGACAACTTACAAACTAATTCAATTAAAAATAAAAGTAATGCAAACTAGGGCCAGTAGTAAACAGTAACATTATGATATTCTTTCACTAATTGTAACAAAGGCAATATACCAAAGCTAAATGTCAATAAGAGGGGTATATAAGAAAGGGATATGGGATTTTTTTCCTTTTTCTTTCATGTTCTTTCTTATTTGCAGAAGAAATGGAAATGTTCTCATATAGATTGCGGTTGTGAATCCATAACTAAATGATTATACCAGAAGACACTGATTGTAACTTAGGATGGATTGTATGGTGTGTGAAGAAAACTGTTTAAAAAATAAACAGAAAGATAAATGTGCTGGACAAGGTGTGGAGAGAGATACCTATTCACTGTTGATAGGGAAGTAGAATGGTGCAGCCTCTCTGGAGGCCAGTGTGGCAGTTTCTCAGGAGGCTAAGTATGGAATTTCCATATGATCCTGTAATCCCAGAAGTACTCAGAAGAACTGAAAGCAGGGACACAGATATTTGCATACTGGCCTTTATGGTGGCATTATTCACAACTGTCAACAGATGTGGTCCAAGGGTGCATCGATTGATGAGTAGAAGGGTGAATTGTGTTATATACGTACAGTGGAATATCATGCAGCTGCATAAGGAATGATGGCATGAGGCATACAACGAGGTGAATGAAACTTGAGGATACTATGTTGAGTGCAATAAACCAATACAAATATTAAATGATCTCACTAATATAACTAACTATAATGAGCAAACTCTGAGAATTAAATTTAAGACTATAGATTATCAGGAGATAGAAAGTGGGCAATGAATGGGTAATCAATGAATAAGGAGTACAGAATGCTCATTCAATAAGGTCATTGTAAAGGTTCCTAAATAGTAAGCTTTTACAGCAGTTACATTTATTCCTGAGTTTTAACTGTTATTTCTAAATTTTGAGATGCTGTGCTCTTTGGGTATAACCTGGTAGTTCCCTGTAACTCTGGGTTTCTGTGTGACACCTGAGACTCAGAATTAGAGTTCCACATCTCTGAATGTTAGCATACAGCAACTGTTGATGAAACTGAAAAAGAAATTAGACTTCAACTGGAAATATAAATGAAGTTGATCTGTTTGAGATTAAGGTAAATCAGAACACAGGGTAAAGAATAATATTGTCTGCATTTTAAAACTTCAATTTCTGTGTGAGACCAAAGGAAGAGATGTTCATTTTGTCCAAAATTTAAATTTTCTTTAGCATCCTATCTAATTTAACCTGTCTGGTAAGTTTATGTAAACAACCTAATTATATGTAGAACAGGTTCCATGTAATATCAAAAAATAATATCAAACAAATGAGATATTATTTTGTACAAATTAAAGTAGTACCCTGATACATCCCAGAATATCTGGGGCAGAAAAATTTAAAGAGTATTTGCAAAGCCCTTTGAGGGACTGGAGAAAAAATGTAGAACTATTAAGCTTCCCCACCTTGGGAATTCCTTATATTCTCTAAAGCATTAGGAAACTCCCATTTTAGTAAGCCGAGCCCTCGATCTTGAGGCTTTCCCTTATGAAACTGACTTCTGTAATGGTGAAGGTAAGCCTACTTATAATTATGTCTATGAGTCACACCCAGAGAAACTCTTTTGTTGCTCAGACAGTCCTCTCTCTCTAAACTCTGCTGGCTACTCTCCCCCCTACATGGGACATGACTCCCAGGGCTGTAAGTCTCCCCTGCCTACGTGGGTCATGACTCCCAGGGATGAGCCTAGCCCTGGCATCATAGGAGTGACAATGCCTTCTTGAACACAAGAGGGTAAAGAAATGAAACAAAATAAAGTTTCGGTGGCTAAAAGATTTGAAATAGAGTCAAGAGGTTATTCTGGAGGTTATTGTTTTGCAAGCTTCAGCTTCAGCAAGATATTACAAATTCCCTGAAAACCCTAAAGAATATTCTATCCTGGGCTCTGTCAAAGACTCTATAAAGTTTTACTTACTACATTTATTTTTCCAGAAACATAAGGCCTCCAGATTCTTTCTATGCCAGATAAGACTGAAACCCAGAGGTACCAGTTTCTCCAAGAACATCAATCAGTTGCATTCCTCTACCCCATAATGCCAATACCCCTTTTCAGTATGAAGAAGTTAGAATGGTCACTGCCCAGATATCCCTGAAGAGAGAGAGAATGATAAAATGAGAGGGAGGAGGTCATAACTGAGAAGTGAGGATTTAAACAAATGAATATGACTATTGAGTCATTATATAGATATTTCTTTTTAGTTTCTAGTCTATTAGAATAGCCAAAAGGAAATACCTGAAATTGTCAAACTGTAACCCAGTAGCCTTGATTTTTGATAATGACTGTATAACTATACAGCTTTTATCTTGTGGCTGTGTGATTGTAAAAACCTTGTGAATGACACTCTTTTTCCAGTGTATGGATAGATGAGTAATAAAATAATCACATGCATGAAAAAAATAATAAATTGGGAATATGGGGGAAAATACCTGTACAAACTATGAACAATAGCTAGTAGTACTACTTTAGCAATTTTTCATCAATTGCAACAAATGTAACTACTGTTAAAAAATAGAATTTTAAAATAAGTACTATCATCAATTGTTACAAAGTTTCCATATCAATGCAAGTATGGTTGGTGGAGTGATGTATGGGAATCCTGCATTTTATGCATGATTGTTTTGTAAACCCACGGCTTCTGTAATAGAAAAATGTTTAATTAAAAAAATGTAATCTGGCTACATCATCACAAATGACATGATAAAGAAAGAGATATTTAGGCAGATAAATATATCAGCATAATTATAAAAATTTCCTGAATGAAACTGGTTTTTGAAAAGAGTTTTACCAAAAGAAATAACTGGAAAGTGTCCTAATCAAAGTGAAATCTTAAAGTGGTCCAAGGCATTAAAGAAGTCCAGAAATGGCTGAGGCTTGCAAGAAAATCTGAAAATAAGCACAAGGGATTTCCTTAGCATGGTTTGAAGCCAGAAGAATAAGCAAAGGAGAGATGGCTGGTTAGGAAGATGATACTTTTTATCATCTTAGGGAGGAAGGTACAGCAATTGAAGTTCCAGATTACCTTTTTTTCTTCATAAAATAATGCAATATTCAATCTTGAAAGGGTAGAACAATCATAAAAGGGAACACAAAAGTTTTGATAGTTAATTGTAATAAAAGTTCACGTTTCCATGACCTAAGAATTCCATCCATTGTGCTCAAGGATTGCTCAGCTATTACCACTGGGCCATCATTGAGCAGAATGATTTAAAATAGGAGAAAAGCTAAAAGGCTTAAGATAGGAAAATATTGTTCAGATTTTTTTTAAAAAAAAGGGTGAAAAGGTAGGTTCACTGGATGGTAAATGAGTCCTGGGGAAATCTAGATGGATTTGATAAACCTTGATGGAATTAATAAACTTATGAATGTAAAAATGGGGGGGGGGGGATAAGGGGTTGTTTCTAGAAGCCAACATGGGATCATCAAGAATGTATTGAGCCAATCTGAACTTTTGTCCTCACTAATAGAGTTTCTCAGAATAGATTAGAAGCATGTAAAAAGTATAAAGTATATAGATTTTAGGAAAGCACTTGAAAAAACTTTAATCTTCTCTTGTAGACAAAAAGATGAATGTGGATGGATAAAGCTTGACAGTAGATTGATTCACAGTTATTTGAACAATCCTAAGACCAAAAAGTATTAGTTAAGGGGAAAAATACAGTCTTGCTTAAACTTTTTATTAGTAGCCAGGATTACAGAAAAGAGCCTACTTATTCAACTTGAGGAGCACACAATACCAGAAGAGTTAACTAAATCTCCATATATTTGTCAGGACTCTTGCCTGGGGACAGAATAACAGTTAAATTAACCTTAGAGAACAATGTGTCCAAGATTAAATCAAAATCCAGGTATAGTTGGATCCAGTTGATCAAATAATGTAATCAAGTATCAGTGCTGCTTCATATCTTGGCTTTGCTTTCCTCTATACCTGCTTCATGTTTAGGCAGGGTCTTCTAAGTAAGGCCAAATAAGGCATGAGTATCTCCAGGATCATGTTGTTCCAGCTCAGCAACCATAATAGAAAAATGATCCCTCTTGCCCAAGAGTTCCAGTCAAAGTCCTATGGTTGAGACTCACTGCCCTGAATTGATAAATGTACCAGTCTCTGAATCAGCAACAGTGATGGAATATGTTGATTGTCTAGGCTTGGGTTGTGTATCCACTCAGAGCAAAAGGAGAGTAGGGGAGGAAGTGCTCTCCAAAAGAATTCTGGGCAAGCAAAAACAGTGGCCAATACACTAAAAATAATAGGCTGAAACAATAGTTAAAATTTTTTAATGAATAATAAATTAAAAGTCCTGAACTTGATTTGAAACAATCAACTTCATAAATAAATGAAGATAAACCACATTTGTCAATAAACAGTTCATGTAGAAAAGATTTAGAGGTTGTGTTAGGCAATAAGCTCCTTACGAACCAACAATGTATTACAGAAACTGGTAGAACTAATTCAATTTTAGGTTGACTTAATAGAGAAATCATAACGCAATTATGAAACGTTATGGCTCTGCTGTTTTCTTCATTGGTCAGATGACAGCTGAATGTTACATGCTAGGACACTCACAAATACAGTGCACCCAGAGGAGGCAGGCTAGGAAAAGAACTAAAACCTAAAAATCATCTTAGGGGAAGAGCTGAAGAAGTTGAAGATTTTCATCTTGAAAAAGAGATGACCAAATAGCAATGTTTAAATATTTGAAAAGCAATCATATGGACACAAGACTGACTTCATCTGTGCTACATCAATGTGAAAAATCAACACCAGTGATGAAGTTAAAGGATTTTGGTTAAATAACAAATAGTACTGTCCAGTAAAACAATTATTGGCTCCCTGAGATGAAGTGAGCTTCTCTCAACTGTAATTATCAGGAATGCTGTATGATTGTGTTGGGAACTAGTCAACTTCTAAGATCTCTCCCAACTATCAAAGCTATGATGAATTATACAATGAATATGTTTTAACTTTTTCATTATGAGCAAGATAATATGAAGTGTACCATTTTCAATATTTGCAGTAATGAGGAAAAGACCCAGGCCTCTGAGTCTATTATATGAATGTGAACACAGGAATCCACCTGGTTAGAAAGAGATCAATGCTATATGAAAATAAACTCTAAGTGGAAGAATCTTGGAATGCAAGATGCCAAGGAAGTTGAGGAAAGAGGCCAATATCTCACTCACTTTATCACTTTGATGCATTAGTCGGAGCTTAATGTATGTTTTAAATTAATTAAAATATCATTATCTGACCATTCTTATATTTATTTCTTAAGGGAAATGGTTCAAATTGCTCAACTAATTTTGATAACCTTTGGATTTCTTTATCTACGTTACTTTGCCACATGAAACACTGTAAAAATGTAAAGAAAAAAAGCAGCAAGTGTTTTGTAAAAATTAATAAGGGTCATTCCATGGTAGAATGCTTACCTTCCATGCGGGGGACCTGGGTTCGATTCCCAGACCATGTACTCCCTCTCCAAAAAAATTAATAAGGATCAGAAAGTGTTTTTAAAATTTCTAAACATGTAAATGATCATTGTTGTTATTATTTATTTCACTATAGCATAGATAACTTAGAGTTGGCTATATTATAATTTCTTAATCAAAATTATGAGGATTCATTTAATCCTAGGAAGATGTAAAATAAGCAGGTAAAGCATGTCAAATTCCTCTGAACTGAGAACTAGTTCTGGCCTAAGAAAATGCTATACCAACAGTGTATACTTAACAGGTGCATGGATGGTTCAGTGGTAGAATGCGCACCTTCCATGCAGGAGACCCAGGTTTGATTTCTGGGCCATGCACCTAAAACAAATAAAACAAACAAACAAAAAACAGTGTATACTTAAATGTCATGGAGTAGCTTTGATGATTAAATTAAATTTTGACTGTAAAGAGCTTTGTGATGTGTTGTATAATTCCAAAATCAAAATATTATCATTATTCTGTTCCCATTATTATTGCTGTTTTCATTTTCACACTGCAGCGAAATTGGTTACAGAAATACAGATACCTAGTCTAGGTTAATCCTACCTGATTTTTAGTATTGGGATCTGGCACCCAGAGTGGGCAAAATCAGTTAACAGTTTCTTTACATGTAAGTGATTAGAATATATTAAATCAGTGTCCCAAAGCTGTAATTATTAATTATTAATAGAGGACACAATCTCAAACACAGGGACCATGTGACCCACTCTGTATTCATTAAATACTCATAATATTCCTCACGTAAGAAAAATTGCATGGTAAAAGCACTACATCCACAGAACTAGATTAAGAGTATATTAACAGAGGTGCCAAGATGGCAGCTTGTAAGGTGTGAAATTTAGTTCGTCCTCCAGAGCAGCTATTAAGTAACCAGGAACAGTACAGAATAACTGCTGGGGCCACATCAGTGACTGGACACACAGTCTACACCAGTCTGGACAAGCTGGACCAGCTGCAATCCCACCCAGAACTGTGAGTCCCCCAAGCCTCGGAGGCTGGCACCCCTCCCCCACAGGCTGGTGCCCAGAGGGGTAAGGAAAGAGACTTAACTAGCAGCAAGGAGCTGAGCTCAACCAAGCTCCAATTGTAGACTTAATCAACAAATTCTGGCTACTAAAAACAGGCCCCCAACTCAGCAAACTACTTTTTGCCCTGGCACAGAGGGGCAGGGTTGATAGAAAATAAACAAACAAACAAAAAACAGACTTTTTGGATCAGACAGCACAAAATACTTGAAAATGTCTGGACCATAAAAAAGAAAAGGGAGGGCGCATACGACCTGGAGATACACAGAGCAATGTACCAACTTAAGCTCTTGATTAACAAACCCGAGGAATGGGGGACCCTGCTCTGAAAAAGGATTTTTTTAATGCTGTGTTTCTACTGCTTAACTGCTCTTTAGATACAACTGCAAGGCTCTTCAGGCTCTAGCAGACCCAGCAAGGGAGGAATTAAGCTTGTCTAAGAGACAGAGAGGCTGGTCAGGTGAAAGGAGGTAATTCCCTGGACGCTGTGCCTTCCCCAGGAGAGGGGTGGGGCCCAGATCAGGTGGAATCCCTTCCTCAAGGAATTCAGACCCCAGGTTCTGGAAAACTGAAGCCACTAAAGCCAGCCTACAACCTCTCCTCTGTCTCAGCCATGCCTGCAGCAGGAAGAGTCTGTTGAAGATAAAGGTACCACATCACTTTATGTTAGCAAGACTCGCAGGCAGACAAGCACCACATACTGGGCAGGATAGGAAAAACAGAGTCTAGATGTTTCATAAGGGAAGTCTGTCATCTTGCTGGGTCTCACCTTCAGGGAAAACTGATGCAGGTGATTTTTCCTCCTGAGAGGATGCGAGTCTGGTCTGGGAAAATCTGACTGGGGTCTATAATACCTAGGTAGACCCTCCTAAGGTTAAAAAAAAAAAAGGCACCATACAGGCAGAGCAAGAAAAAGAAAACAAGAACTAAAAAATTCTGATCCATTAAACAAAATCTATGCTAGAGGTCTAGAATAAGCTGTACTGAATGTCAAAGAACAGATAGAGAACAAAGCCATCCAGCAAGGAAATCCTAGGTAAAAAAGTGAAAACAATCCCCAGAATAAACTAATTAAGGAAATTAAATGCCTAGACACCAGCAAAAAATAACAAATCACACTAGGAAAATTGAAAATATGGCCCAGTTAAAGGAACAAACCAACAGTTCAAATGAGATACAGAAGTTGAAACAATTAACTCAGAATGTTCAAACAGACATGGAAAATCTCATCAAAAATCAAATCAACAAACTGAAGGAGGATATGAAGAAGGCAATGGGTGAACAAAAAGAAGAAACTGAAGTCTGAAAAATTAAATCACAGAATTTATGGGAATGAAAGGCATAGTAGAAGAGATATAAAGAACAATGGAAACCTAAAATGTTAGATTTCAAGAGGCAGAAGATAGGATTAGTGAGCTGGAAGATGGGACATCTGAAATCCAACAAGCAAGAGAAAATACATGGAAAAGAAAGGAAAATTATGAGCAGGAACTCAGAGAATTGAATGACAACATGAAGCACATAAATATACGTGTTGTGGGTGTCCCAGAAGGAGAAGAGAAGGGAAAAGGAGGAGAAAGACTAATGGAGGAAATTATCACTGAAAATTTCCCAACTCTTATGTAATACTTAAAATTCAGATCCAAGTGCAGCTTACCCCAAACAGAATAGATCCAAATAGACATACTCCAAGACATTTACTAATCAGACTGTCAGATGTCAAAGGGAATTTTGAAATCAGCAAGAGAAAAGCAATCCATCACATACAAGGGAAGCCCAATAAAACAATGCATAGATTTCTCAGCAGAAACCATGGAGGCGAGGAGACAGTGCTATGATATATTTAAGAATCTAAAAGAGAAAACTGCCAACCAAGAATTCTATATGCAGCAAAATTGTCCTTCAAAAATGAGGGGGAAATTAAAATATTTTCAGACAAAAAATCACTGAGAGAATTTGTGACCAAGAGACTGGCCCTGCAAGAAATACTAAAGGGAGCATGAGAGACAGATAGGAAAAGACGGGAGAGAGAGGTGTGTAGAAGAGTGTAGAAATGAAGACTACTGGTAAAGGTACAAAGAGGAAAAATTAGATATGACATATAAAATCCAAAAGGCAAAATGGTAGAAGAAAGTACTACCCTTACAGTAATAACACTAACTGTTAATGGATTAAACTCCCTAATCAAAAGACATAGATTGACAGAATGGATTAAAAAACAGGACCCATCTCTATGCTGCTACAGGAGATGCATTATAGACCCAAGGACAAACACAAGTTGAAAGTGAAAGGCTGGGAAAAGATATTTAATGCAAACAATCAGAAAAGAGCAGGAGTAGCTATACTAATATCCAACAAATTAGACTTCAAATGTAAACAATTAAAAGAGACAAAGAAGGACATTATGTATTAATAAAAGGAACAATTCAACAAGAAGACAGAACAATTACAAATATTTATGCACCAAGCCAGCGTACTCCAAAATACATGAAGCAAACACTGAAAATGCTGAAAAGAGAAATAGACACGTCTAACATAATAGTTGAAGACTTCTATTCGCCACTCTCATCAACGGACAGAACATCTAGACAGAGGATCAATAAAGAAACAGAGAATTTGAATAATTCAATAAATGAACCAGACTTAACAGCCATTTATAGACTATTACACCCCACAACAGCAGGATATACCTTTTTCTCAAGTGCTCATGGATCATTCTCAAGGATAGACCATATGCTGGGTCACAAAGTGAGTCTCAATAAATATAAAAAGACTGAAATCATACAAAACACTTTCTCAGATCATAAAGGAATGAAGCTGGGAATGAATAATAGGCAGAGAGCCAGAAAATTCACAAATATATGGAGGCTAAACCCTTAAACAACCAGTAGGTCAATGAGAAACTACAAGAAAAATCAGTTAATATCTCAAGGTAAATGAAAACACAACATATCAAAATATGAGATGCAGCAAAGGCCCTGCTAAGAGGGACCTTTATTTCCCTAGATGCCTATATATATATAAGGCATTTTATATATATATATAAAATATATATATAATATATATATAGTCATTTATATATATATATATATAAAAGAAACAGCAAACATCGAGGAATTAACTGTTCACTTGGAAAAACTAGAGAAAGAACAGCAAACTAATGCCAAAGTAAACAAAAGGAAAGAAATAATGAAGATTACAGCAGAAATAAATGAAATTGAGAACACAAAAACAATCGAGAAAATCAACAAAACCAGAAATTGGTTCTATGAGAAAATCAATAATATTGATGGACCCTTAGGAAGGTTGACAAAAAGAAAAAGAGAGAGGATGCAAATAAATAAAATCAGAAATGGAAGAGCAGACATAACCACTGACCCCACAGAAATAAAGGAAGTAATGAGAGGATACTATGAACAACTTTATGCTAATAAATTAGATAATGTAGATGAAATGGACAACTTTCTAGAAAGGAATGAACAACCAACATTGGCTCGAGAAGATACAGATGACCTCAACAAACCAATAACAAGTAAAGAAATTGAATCAGTCATTAAGAAGATCCCAAAAAGGAAAAGACCAGAACCAGATGGCTTCACATGTGAATTCTACCAAACATTCAAGAAAGAAGTAGTACCAATCTTGCCCAAACTCTTCAAAAAAACTGAAGAGGAGGGAAGGCTACCTAACTCATTCTAGGAAGCCAACATCACCCTCATACCAAAGCCAGACAAAGATACTACAAGAAAAGAAAATTAAAGACCAATGTCTCTAATGAATATAGATGCAAAAATCCTCAACAAAATTCTTGCGAATCAAATCCAACAGTACATTAAAAGAATTATACCCGGGCAGGACACGGTGGCTCAGCAGGCAGGAATGCTTGCCTGTGATGCCAGAGGACCCGGTTCGATTCCTGGTGACTGCCCATGTAAAAAAATAATAATAATAAGAAGAAGAAGAATTATACCCCATGACCAAGTAGGATTCATCCCAGGTATGCAAGGATGGTTCAACATAAGAAAATCAATTAATGTAATAAACCATACCAACAAATCAAAGCAGCAAAACCACATGATCATCTTGATTGATGCAGAAAAGGCATTTGAAAAAATTCAACATCGTTCCTTGTTGAAAACACTTCAAAGGATAGGAATAGAAGGGAACTTCCTTAACATGACAAAGGCTATATATGAAAAGCCCACAGCTAACATCATCCTCAATAGAGAAAAACTGAAAGCTTTCCCCCTAAGATCAAGAACAAGACAAGGAGGTGACTGTCACCATTGTTATTCAATACTGTGTTGGAAGTTCTAGCCAGAGCAATTAGACAAGAAAAAGAAATACAAGGCATCAAAATTGGAAAGGAAGAAGTAGAACTCTCACTGTTTGCAGATGATATGATACTATATGTTGAAAACCCTGAAAAATCCACAGCAAAACTACTAGAGCTAAAAATTAGTACAGCAAAGTGGTAGGTTACAAGATCAACACTCAAAAATCTATAGTATTTCTATATACTAGTATTAAGCAATCTGAGGGGGAAATCAAGGAAAAATTTCATTTACAATTGCAACCAAAGGAATACAATATTTATGAAGAAATTTAACTAAGGATACAAAAGACCTACAAAAAGAAAACTACAGGAAATTGCTAAAAGAAATCACAGAAGACCTAAATAAATAGAAGAGCATACAATGTTCATGGATTGGAAGATTAAATGTAATTAAGATATCAATTCTACCTAAATTGATTTATAAATTCAATGCAATATCAATTAAAATCCCACAAACTTACTTTGCAGAAACAGAAAAACCAATAACCAAATTTATCTGGAAGGGAAGGGTGCCCCAAATAGCTAAAAATATCCTGAGAAAGAAAAATGAAGTCGGAGGTCCCAAACTACTTGATGGTAAGCAGTATTTTGAGCTACAATGGTCAAAACAGCATGGCACTGGCATAAAGATAGAAATATACAGACCAACGGAATCAAATAGAGTGTTCAGATACACACCTTCTCATCTATGGACAATTGATCTTTGATAAAGCAGTCAAGCCAACTCACCTGGGGACAGACAGTCTCTTCAATAAATGGTGCTTGGGGAACTGGATATCCATGTGCAAAAGAACGAAAGAGGATCCATAGCTTATCCTATAAAAAAATTTACTCAAAATGGATCAAGGACGTAAACATTAGAACTAAAGACCACAGAATTTTTAGAAGAAAATGTAGGGAAATATCTTATATAACTTGTAATTGGAGGTGGTTTCCTAGATCTTACACCCAAAACACAAGCATTGAAGAAACAGATAAATGGAAACTCCTCAAAATTAAACACTTTCATGCATCAAAGAACTTTTCAAGAAAGCAAACTGACAGCCTACACAATGGGAGACAATATTCGGAAATGACATATCAGATAAGAGTCTAGTATGCAGAATATATAAAGAGATTGTTCAACTCAACAACAAAAAGACAAACACCCCAATTACAAAATGGGCAAAAGACATGAATAGACACTTCTCAGAAGAGGAAATACAAATGGCTAAAAGGCAGATGAAAAGATGCTCAACTTCCCTGGCTATTAAGTAAATGCAAATGAAAACCACAATGAGGTATCTTACACCCACCAGAATGGGCATTATCAATAAAACAGAAAACAAGAAGTGCTGGAGAGGATGTGGAGAAAAAGGCAAACTCATTCACTGTTGGTGGAAATGTAAAATGGCACAACTGTTGTGGAAGGCAGTTTGGTGTTTCCTTAAGAAGCTAAGTTTAGAATTGCCACATGATCTGGCAATACCATTGCTAGATATCTATTCAGAAGACATGGGAAAAGGAGACAAATGGACATTTGTGCACCAATATTTGTAGCAGCATTGTTTACAATTGCCAAGAGATGGAAATAGCCCAAATGTCTATCAACAGAAGAGTGGCTAAACAAGCTGTGGTGTATACATACAATGGAATATTATTCAGATGTAAGACAGAATAAAGTCATAAAGCATGTAACAATGTGGATGGACCTTGAGGACATTATGCTAAGTGAGATAAGTCAGAAACAAAAAAGACAAATACTGTATGGTCTCACTGATAATGAACTAACATTAATGAATGAACTTGGAGAATTTTAGTTAAGAACAGAGATCATCAGGAGATAGAAATAGGGTAGATATTGAGTACTTGGAGCTGAGGTGATACAGATTGTGCAAAAAAGGACTTATTTTAAAAATTCAGAAAAGGATAGCATAATACTACCTGATTGTAGCATAATAATATAAGCACACTGAATGTGAGAATGATAGAGGGAGGTATGGGGCACATATGAAACCAGAAGGAAAGATAGATGATAAAGACTGAGATGATATAATCTAGGAAAGCCTAGAGTGTACAGTGATAGTGACTAAATGTACAAATTCAAAAATGTTTTTGCAAGAGGAAGAAAGAGGAATGTCAATATTGCAGGGTGTTGAAAATAGATGATCATTCATATTTTAAAACTTCAACTTCTGTGTGAGACTACAGCAAAAAATGCTTATTTGGTACAAAATTTATATTTTGGCTAGTGCATTTCCTAATATAACTTATATGTACAGGCTAATTGAACACCAATAAGTACATGGAACCTTGAATAGGGCATGAGATTTCATAGGTTTGTCTATTGTGATGTCCTGATAAATTCCAGAGTGATTTGAACAGTGAATAAAGAAGTATTTGCAAGGTCCCCTTGGGGGAATGGCAAGAATGGGGGGAAATTCAACTTCCCCATTTGGAGAATTCCTGATATTATCACAAGCAGTGGGGACAACCAAATAAATAGACTGAGCCCTCAATCTTAGGGTTTGTTCATATGAAACTTATCCCCACAAAGGATAGGCTAAGCCTATTTAAAATTAGGCCTGGGGTGCACAGGTGGTTCAGTGGTAGAATGCTTGCCTTCTATGAAGGAGACCCAGGTTTGATTCCCAGACCATGCACCCAAAAATAAAATTAGGCCTAAGAGTCACCCCCAGAGAACATTTTTGTTGTTCAGATGTGGCCTATAGCTCTCTCAACTAACATGGAAAGTAAACTCACTGCCCTCCCCCTCTCTATGTAGGACAAGACTCCCAGTGGTGTAAATCTCCCTGGCAACGTGGGACAGAAATTCTAGAATGAGCTGGGACTCAGCATAAATTTCAGCTTTCTCAGATTGAGAACACCTTCTTGACAGAAAGGTGGAAGAGAGAAATGAGACAAAATGAAGTGTCAGGGGCTGAGAGATTTCAAACAGAGTTGAGAGGTTATCCTGGAGGTTAGTCTTATGCATCATACAGATATCCCCTTTTTAGTTTAAGGTGTGATAGAGAGGCTAGAGGGAAGTACCTGAAACTGTGAGCTGTGTTTCTTGAATATGATTGTATAATGATATAGCTTTCACAGTGTGACTGTGTGATTGTAAAAAACTTGTGTCTGATGCTTTTATCTACGGTATGGACAAACAAGTAAAAATATGGATTAAAAGTAAATAAATAATAGGGGAAGAAATGTTAAAATAAATTGAGTTGATTGAAATACAAGTGAACAATGAAAGGGAGTGGTAAGGGGTATAGGAAAAAAATAGGAGGAACAAAGGTTAAAATAAATTAGGTAGATGGGAATACTAGTGGTCAATGAGAGGGAGGGGTGAGGGGTATGGTACGTATGAGTTTTTTCCTTTTATTTCTTTTTCTGGAGTGATGCAAATGTTCTAAGAAATTATCATGTTGATAAATATACAACTATGTGATGATATTGTGAGTAAACCAAGTATGGAATGTCCATACATTAAGATTGTTCGTGTTTGTATGTTGTTTTGTTTTGTTAATAAAAATAAAAAATAAAAAGAGTATATTAAGAGAACATCCTTAAAATGAATAATTTAACCATTTCAGGCTTTATTACCATAATTTCAAAATATCAACAGGTAGGACTTACAAAACTTAAATATATATGTCATTGACTTAAAAAATATTTTTATTAAAAAATCTTTACACATAGTCCATCCAAAGTATGCAATAATGGCTCACAATATCATCACATAGTTGTGGATTCATCTCCATGATCATTTTTAGAACATCTGCATCACTCCAGAAAAAGAAATAAAAAGAAAAAAGAAAAAATACATACATCCTATACCCCTTAACCCTCCCTCTCATTGACCACTAGTATTTCAATCTACCCAATTTTTTTATCCATTCTTATTATTTATTACTTTTTTTTACACATCTGTTCATACCCTGAATAAAAGGGGCATCAGACACAAGGTTTTCACAATCACATGATCACACTGTACAAGCTATTTGTTGTTATACAATCGTCTTCAAAAATCAAGGCTACTGGCATACAGCTTAACAGTTTCAGGTACTTCTCCTTACCTACTCCAATACACCATAAACTAAAAAGATTTTACAATGCATAAGAATTATCTCCAAGTTAACCTCTCAATTCTGTTTGAAATTGCTCAGCCACTGAAACTTTATTTTGTCTCATTTCTCTTTTTCCCGTTTCATCAAGAAGGTCTTTCAATCTCATGAAGCTGGGTCCTGGTTCATCCCAGGTGTCCCGTCCTACATTGACAGGAAGATTTACACCCCTGGGAGTCATGTCCCACATAGGGGCAGGGAAGTAAGTTCACCTGCCAAGTTGGCTTAGAGAGATATGCCACATCTGAGCAACAATCAATTGCATTTATTAAAACTGCAATTTTATTTAGATATATTCACATACCATAAAACCATCTTAAGTATATAATCACTGGTTCACAGTATCATCACACAATTGTGCATACAAACCCATGATCAATTTTAGAACATTTTCATTACTCCAGAAAATAAAAAAAAATTTTAAAAACCCAAATCCCCCCATACTCCTTATCGCCTCCTATGATTGATCCATAGTAGGGAGGTTAGTATATTTGTTATGGTTGATAAAAGAGTATTAAAATATTACTATTAACTACAGGCCATAGTTTACAACAGATGCATTTTCCCAACATATCCCTCTATTATTAACTCCTGTAATAGTGTCATACATTTGTTCTAGTTCATGAAAGAACTTAATATTTGTACAGTTAATCACAGATGTTGCCCACCACAAGATTCACTGCACTATACATTCCCATGTTTTAACCTCCAATTTTCCTTTATGGTACTGGTTCTTATATTAGGTCTTTCATCCAATTTGAGTTAACTGTTGTAAAGACCTAAATATAAGAACATAGGGATTCTCTTTCACTGTTTTGGTTATGGATATCCATTTCTCCCAACATCGATTATTAAACAGACTGTTCTTTCCCAGTTAAGTGGGCTTGGGAGCCTTGTCAAAAATCAATTGACAGAAGATGGCGGCTTAGTAAGACGCGTGGGTCTTAGTTCCTCCTCCAGAAAAGCAACTAAAGAAACAGAAACAATACGAAACAGCTCCCGGAGCCACGACAGAGACCAAAAAGACAGCGTACCCCATTCTGGAACGGCTGAACAGGCAGGGAGAATCCGCTGCGGTGAGATACCCGAGGGGCGCGCGTTTTCCTGGCCGGGGCGGCTGGCGACTGGGGTCCCCTCCACGCACATGGCTCCCTGGTCTGACTGGGAACGTTGGATAGCGGGGCCCTCCCGCCACGCTTGGCGTCTCAGGCCAGCTGGGCAATTTGGACTGGCACTCCCCCAAGCCGCAGTGGCTGGCGACCCCCCACTCCACGCGCGGTTTCCCGGGCGGACTGCGAGATTCGGATTGGCAAGTTAAAGGAGCCACAGCATCTTTTACTGGTGGGACCCGCAGGCAGACGAGCGCCACAAGCGCCACCTACTGGGCAGGAAAAGAAAAACAGAGCCCAGAGATTTCACAGAAAAACCTTTCAACCAGCCAGGTCCCACACCCAGGGAAATCTGATCAAATGCCCAGACACCAGCAGAAAATAATGGATGACGCTCAGAAAATTGAAGATATGGCCCAGTCAAAGGAACAAACCAATAGTTCAAATGAGATACAGGAGCTGAGACAACTAATGCTGAATATACGAATAGAAATGGAAAAACGCTTCAAAAACCAAATCAATAAATTGAGGGAGGACATGAAGAAGACATGGGCTAAACAAAAAGAAGAAATAGAAAATCTGAAAAAACAAATCACAGAACTTATGGGAGTGAAGGACAAAGAAGAAAAAATGGAAAAAACAATGGATACCTACAATGGTAGCTCTAACGAGACAGAAGTTACAATTAGTGAACTGGAGGATGGAACATCTGAATTCCAAAAAGAAACAGAAACTATCGGGAAAAGAATGGAAAAACTTGAGCAGGGGATCAGGGAACTGAATGACAATATGAAGCGCACAAATATACGTGTTGTGGGTGTCCCAGAAGGAGAAGAGAAGGGAAAAGGAGGAGAAAAACTAATGGAAGAAATTATCACTGAAAATTTCCCAACTCTTATGAAAGACCTAAATTTACAGATCCAAGAAGTGCAGCGCACCCCAAAGAGATTAGACCCAAATAGGCATTCTCCAAGACACTTACTAGTTAGAATGTCAGAGGTCAAAGAGAAAGAGAGGATCTTGAAAGCAGCAAGAGAAAAACAATCTGTCACATACAAGGGAAATCCAATAAGACTATGTGTAGATTTCTCAGCAGAAACCATGGAAGCTAGAAGACAGTGGGATGATATATTTAAATTACTAAAAGAGAAAAACTGCCAACCAAGACTTCTATATCCAGCAAAATTGTCCTTCAAAAATGAAGGAGAAATTAAAACATTCTCAGACAAAAAGTCACTGAGAGAATTTGTGACCAAGAGACCAGCTCTGCAAGAAATACTAAAGGGAGCACTAGAGTCAGATACGAAAAGACAGAAGAGAGAGGTATGGAGTAAAGTGTAGAAAGAAGGAAAATCAGATATGATATATATAATACAAAAGCCAAAATGGTAGAGGAAAATATCATCCAAACAGTAATAACACTAAAAGTTAATGGACTGAATTTCCCAATCAAAAGACATAGAATGGCAGAATGGATTATGACCCAGCAATACCACTACTAGGTATCTACTCAAAGGACTTAAGGGCAAAGACACAGACGGACATTTGCACACCAGTGTTTATAGCAGCATTATCTACAATTGCAAAGAGATGGAAACAGCCAAAATGTCCATCAACAGACGAGTGGCTAAACAAACTGTGGCGTATACCTACGATGGAATATTATGCAGCTTTAAGACAGACTAAACTTATGAAGCATGTAATAACATGGATGGACCTAGAGAACATTATGCTGAGTGAGTCTAGCCAAAAACTAAAGGACAAATACTGTATGGTCCCACTGATGTGAACCAACATTCGAGAATCAGCTTGGAATATATCATTGGTAACAGAGACCAGCAGGAGTTAGAAACAGGGTAAGATAATGGGTAATTGGAGCTGAAGGGATACAGACTGTGCAACAGGACTAGATACAAAAACTCAAAAATGGACAGCACAATAATACCTAAGTGTAATGTAACTATGTTGGAACACTGAATGAAGCTGCACCTGAAATATGGTTAAAAAAATAAATAAATAAATAATAATAATAATTAGCTACAATAAGAGTTAAGTGAACAAGCAGGTACAACATAGGCAAAAAGCAATAGCTCTATGTAATAATAATAATGGTTAGAAAAAAGGTAATTGCAGGAGAAATAACAAGAGCAAGAGGAAAAATAAATACCCAGAAATAAACTTAAAAATCACAGTGTGACTGTGTGATTGTGAAAACCTTGTGTCTGATGCTCCTGTTATTTACCTTGTCAACAGATGAGTAGAACATATGTAATAAAAATAAATAATAGGGGGAACAAATGTTAAAATAAATTTAGTTTGAAATGCTAGTGATGAATGAAAGGGGTATGGGGCATGGTATGTATAATTTTTTTTTCTATTTTCATTTTATTTCTTTTTCTGTTGTCTTTTTATTTCTTTTTCTGAATTGATGCAAATATTCTAAGAAATGATCATGATGATGAATATGTAACTATTTGATGATATTGTGGATTACTGATTATATATGTAGAATGGAATGATCATATGTTAAGAATGATTGTGTTTCTTGTCATATTTTTTAAAAAAATTTAAAAATTAATAAAATTAAAAAAAAAATCAATTGACTATAGATCTAACAGTCTATTTCTGAACTCTCAGTTAGAGTCATTGGTTGATGTCTTTATGCCAGTACCACGCCATTTTGACCATTATGGCTTTATAATATGCTTTAAAGTTAGAAAGTATGATACCTCCCAATTCACTCTTCTTTTTCAAGAGTTGTTTTTTTTTTGTTTTTTTTTTTTATGTTTTAGCTATCTGAGGCCCCTATCCTTCCAAATAAAATTGATAATTAGGTTTTCCATTTCTGCAAAGTAGTCTGTGGTATTGCATTGAATTTGTAGATCAATTTGAGTATAAGTGACATATTAATGATATTTAGCCTTCCAAATCCACAAAATGAACACAAAATGTCTTTCAATTTATTCAGGTCTTGTTTGATTTCTTTTACAAATGTTTTGTATTTTTCTGGGTACAAAACCTTTACATCCTTGATTAAGTTTACTCCTTGGTATTTGATTCTTTTAGTAAATGGATTTTTCTTCTTGATTGCCTCCTCAGATAGCTCATTACAAGTGTATAGAAACATTGATTTTTGCACATTGATCTCGTATTCTGCCACTTTGCTGAACTCATTTATTAGCCCTGTTGTTTTTTTCAGGATTTTCTACATATAGGGTCATATCATCTGCAATTAGTGACAATGTTACATCTTCTTTTCTAATTTGGATGCCTTTTATTTCTTTTTCTTGCCTGATTGCTCTCACTAGAACTTCTAGCACAATGTTGAACAGCAGTGGTGACATTGGGCATCCTTGTCTGGTTACTGATCTTAAAGGGAAAGCGTTCAGTCTCTCACCATTGAGTATGATCTTAGGTGTGGGCTTTTCATAAATACCCTTAATAATGCTGAGGAAGTTTCTGTCAATACCTACTTTTTGAACTATTTTTTTTTTCATGAAAGGGTGCTTAATTTTGTCAAAGGCCTTTTCTGCATTAATTCATATTATCGTGTGGTTTTTTTTCCTTTTTGATTCATTAATGTCTATATTAAATTAATTGATTTTCTTGTGTTGAACCACCATCACATACCTGGATTAAAACCCACTTGGTCATGGTGCATAATTCTTTTAATAGGCTGTTGAATTTGATTTACAAGTATTCTGTTGAAAATTTTTACATCTATATTCATTAGAGAGATTTGGTAGTTAGATTCAGTCGTTAACTTGGCCAGGTGAAGGCATCTAGTTTTATTGCTAAGGACATGAGCTAATGGTACTCATTTGTTGCTAATTACATCTTCAGTCTGCTAGGAGGCGCACCTGCTGCAATGAATGATGTTTGACTTAATTGGCTGGTGCTTAAATGAGAGAGCTCAACGTAGCTCAGCCTAAGCAGCTCAGCCCAGGCCTTTGGAGATGCAGAGAGAAATCACCCCGGGGAAAGTTATTGGAACCCTGAGGACTGGAGAGTAGGCTAGCAGAGACCATCCTGTGTCTTCCCACATAAGAAAGAACCTCAGTGGAAAGTTAGCTGCCTTTCCTCTGAAGAACTAACAAAATAAATCCCCTTTTATTAAAAGCCAATCCATCTCTGGTGTGTTGCATTCCGGCAGCTAGCAAACTAGAACAGAGATTAACAGAAATGGTGTTAATTCTTCTTGGAATGTTTGCTAAAATTCGCCTGTGAAGCCATCTGTTCCTGGGCTTTTCGTTGTTAGTAGGTTCTTGATGACTGATTCAATCTCTTTCTATGTCATTGGTTTGTTGAGGCCTTCTATTTTCTTTAGTCAGTGTAGGTTGTTCTTGTGTTCTAGGAGTTGTTCATTTCATCTAAGTTGTCTAGCCTTTTAGCATACAGTTGCTCATGGTAACCTCTTATGATCTTTTTTATTTCTTCAGAGTCTGTGGTAATGCCCCCCCTCTCATTTCTGATTGCATTTATTCGCAGCTTCTTTTTATCTCTGTCACTCTAGCTAAGGGGTTGTCAATTTTATTGATCTTCTCAAGGAACCAACTTTTAGTTTTATTGATTCTATTATTTTTTTATTTAATACTTCATTCATGTCTGTGCTAATCTTTACTATTTCTTTCTTTCTGCTTGCTTTGGGATTAGTTTATTGTTCTTTCTCCAGTTTCTCCAGTTGTTCAGTTAGGTTGTTGGTTTTAGCCCTTTCTTCCTTTTTAATGTAAGTGTTTAGGGCTATGAATTTCACTCTCAGCACTGCCTTTGCTGCAGTCTATGAAATACATTGTGTTTTCGTTTTCATTCATCTCAAGATATTTACTGATTTCTCTTGTAATTTCTTCTTTGACCCACTGATTGTTTAAAAGCATGTTGTTTCCCCTCCATGTATTTGTGTATTTTCTGGTCTTCTGTTTGATATTGATTTACAGTTTCATTTCATTATGACCAGAGAAAGTGCTTTGTATAATTTCAACCTTTAAAAATTTATTAAGACCTGTTTTGTGCCCCAGCATATGGTCTATCCTGGAGAATGTTCCATGGACACTTGAGAAGAATGTATATCCTGCCGTCTTGGGGGTGCAATGTTCTGTATATGTCTGTTACATATAATTCATGTATCATATTTATGTTCTCTATTTCTTTATTGAACTTCTGTTTATATGTTCTATCTACTGGAGAAAGTGGTGTGTTGAAATCTCTCACTATTATAGTAGAGACATCTATTACTCCCTTCAATTTTGCCAATGTTTGGAGCATATATATACATACATACATACATATATATATATATATATGTTTTTTATACATATATAAACATAAATATAAAAACATATATATATATACATGTTTTTATACACATATAAACACAAATATAAAAACATATATATATATATATATGTTTTGTTTTGCTTTGCATGGGCAGGCACCGGAAATCAAACCCGGGTCTCCAGCATAGCAGGTGGGAACTCTGCCACTGAGTCACAGTTGCACCACCCCTGAGGCATAGATATTTATGATAGTTATTTCTTCTCAGTAAATTGGCCCTTTTATTAATACACTGTGCCCTTTCTTATGTCTTATAACATTTTTGCCTTTAAAATCTATTTTGTCTGATATTACTGTCTACCCCAGCTTTTTTGTCTGTGACTACTTGCATGGAATATCTTTCTCCATCCTTTCATTTTCAACATATTTGTATCATTGTGTCTAAAATGAGTCTATTGTAAACAGCATATAGATGGATCATATTTTTAAATCTATTCTGCCAATGTGTGTCTACTTCCCAAAGTTATTACTGGATTTGTTTAAATTTAACCATCTTTTCATTTATTTTTTAATTCAACCATCTTAGCATTTGTTTCTTATTTTCAGGTCTATTTTTTCTCTTTCTTTTTATCCTTTAAGTTACCCTTACTAATACTCTTCAATTCTGTACCCTTTTACAGTCTCATGTCTTTCCTTTTTAGCCAGCAGCACTCTCTTTAATAATTCTCATAGGCCGGTCTCTTAGTAACAAACTCTCTCAGTTTCTGTTTATCTGTGATTATTTAATCTCTGCCTCAGTTTTAAAGGACAGCTTTGCTGGATAGAGAATTCTTAGCTGCCAATTTTTCTCTTTCAGTATCTTAAATATATCACAGCATTGCCTTCTCACCTCCATGGTGCCTGATAAGAAATCAGCACTTAGTTTTATTTGATTCCCTTGTATGTGGTGAATCTCTTTTCTCTTGCTGCTTTCAGAATTTTCTCCTTCTCTTCAGAATTTGACAGTCTGATTATTGTGTGTCTTTGGGTCTATTCAGGTCTACTCTGGCGTACATTGGGCTTCTGGGATTTGCATATATATGCCATTTGTAAGGGATGGGAAATTTTCATCCATTATTTCTTCAAATATTTTTCCTGGCCCGTTTCCCTTCTCTTCTCCTTCTGGAATACCCATGATGTATATGTTTGTGCACTTTGCGTTGTCAAACAATTCTCTAAGGCCCTGTTCAAATTTTACCTTTTCTTTTCCCCATTTGTTGTTTTGTCTGCTTGAATTTGGTTAATCTGTCTTCTAGCTCACTGATTCTTTCTTCTGCCTCTTCAATTCTGCTGTTGTGTATCTCCAGCGTATTTTAAATTTTATCTACAGTGTTTTTTATTTCCATAATGTATTTTTCTATGTATTTTCTCAATTTCTTCTTTATGCTCTTCTACTGTGTTCTTAATATCTTTTATGTCTTTTTACACATTTTCCTTCATTTACTTGAGTTGACTCAGGAGATTTATTCACATATCTTTAATTAGTTGTTCCAGATTCTGGGTCTCCTCTGACTTTTTTGATCTGTTCCTTTGATTGGACCATTTCTTCTTGAGTTTCACTATGCCTTGTGATTTTTTTGCTGATATCAGGTCATCTGGTTATCTTGATGAGTCTATTCTGAAGGTCAGTTTTTCTCTCTTATCTAGGATTTAGTTGTTTCCTGGGTTTGCATTAGAGCACTGCTTTGAGTCAGGTTGTCAGTATTTCTCAGCCAAAACAGAGCTGATTAGCAGTGTAGGGGGTGTAGACCAGCTCTGCTGGGCCTGGGATAAGGTCTGGAGAGGCTCTGAAAGACCCTGAAATTTTCCTTTGCCCTTTCTGGCCTACGGACCATATGGGTAAATGTGTCTTCAGAAGATGTTTACCTCCTGGAGCCCAGCTGCATATGACTGAGCAGGGCTGAAACTGTGGAGTTCTTCTGCTCTCACTTTGCCAAAATTTGGCTTTGTGTGGGACTCTATCCCCCACTTGTGGTGGAGGACTCCCCTAGCTGCCATAGTCTGCAGCCATTTCCAGGAAATGACTGGACCACCCACTGCTTTTTCCCTCATGGGTGTGGCATGGACACCAGGCGTTACAGTCTCAGTCGACGTTTTCTCAGATTTTTCATCTCCCAGTGACCTGGGCCCTGAAATGTCCTTTCTTGTTCCCTGGGTTCCCAAATAGCTGATTTCAGCAGTTTTGGCAACTGGTTACTTTTGGGAAATATTCTGTCTGTCCCTCCTTATTCTTCCATTTTTGAAACTCCTCCTTGTTGTCCTTTTAAATTCCACCCTATGCAGCAGCTCAAGTCTTGCTGTGGGTCCCTGTGCTTCAGCCTCTGTTTCTGGATACAAATGGGGATCTGTCTCACTAACACGAGAGATTTCAAAATCTGTGTTTCTGGTGGGAGGTGGGAGAGATCTGGTTGCTGCCTCTGGGAACTTCTTGAGTTGCATGGGACCAAGTGAGGGGTTGGGGAGAGAACAGGAGGGTCCAGGACATAAGTTTTCTTCCTGTTATTTTTCTCTTTATTTGATTTAGCATTTGTGGGCTCTTTCTCCAGTCTTTATGTTAGCCCAGAGTTCTTATCAAGTGAGAATTGTCCTTTTTATTTCTGAATCCATGGACAGAGGTTTTCAGTAGCTATTTGCATTGCCATGTTGATGATATCACTCCCCTGTGTCATTGCTTTATTTTTGGTGCATCGTCTGGGAATCAAACCCAGGTCTCCTGCCTGAAAGCATTCTACCGCTCAATGACCCGTGCACCCTTTTTGTTTTGTTTTGTTTTGGGTGCATGGTCCAGGAATGGACCTTGGGTCTCCTGCATGGAAGGTGAGCATTCTACCACTGTGATTGGTAGAATGACAAGATTAATCTCATAATTTGGGCTTGGGGGTAACCAAGAAATACTGAAACTGAAATTTCTTATTTTACAAATGAGAAAACAGTGGATCACAGCAAATAAGAATCTTATCCAAGATAAGTTAGAAGTTGTGTTTGGACTTGAACAAGAGGCTGGAATCTGTAGTGCTTCTCAGGAAATTTTACTTATCCCTACAGTAAAATGTGACCACATACTTAATTTAAAAACACCCACATTTTTTGGAGTCCTTTTCCTTCATTGTGATCATCCACCAAAGAAATACTAAACACACAAAAGAGAATCTGATTTAAGTTGGAGGCTATAAATGAAGGGCTATTACTCATCCCAGTAATAACCAAGATTACAGTCCAAAAAGTATGACACAGTTACCCAACAATGCTAGGTACACCAATACACAAATGTGCTAGAAACCAGAAATATACTAATGCACGTGTAAGTCCACAAACAAATGTGTTCATAAATATATTGCCGCAGAAAATTGAATGATTTTTTTTAGAAATGGATGATGAGTGGAGGTATTGTTTTCACTTGAGGTCAAAAGATGCAAAGAGATTGTTTCCTATAATTTACTTCCCAGGGTAAATTACATATTGAGTAAATATGTTACTCAATTAAAAGCAAAGCCTTGAACAATACAATCTCTCTAGCCAGTGGTGCATTTTTTTCAAGTGTTATTTTACCTCAGAAATATTTTTGCATTGTTCAAAAGCAAAACGGAAAATTTTGGCAAAGTTTTAACCCAGTCAAGATGGATGTTAATTGCAATGTCATAATATAATTTGAGCATCCTTATTCAACCATAGGAAAGTCATTATGGACTCACTTAACATTTTGAAAACATTTTTAGACCATTTATAGGTTCAAATGGAAATAAATATAACTAGATGTGTAGAAATGTCATTTTAATCAAATTAAAATTTCCAATTAGAGAAAGAAGGCTTAAGAACATCCATAATTCAAATTCATAGAAGATTTCAGTTCAAGTCATAGAACTTTGGATGACCATTTGGAATAAGAAATTTTGATTCTTGCAGTATTGTATTAATCAGAATATATTATTGGTGAGTTTTTTTAAACACTGACACACTTTTTTATAATAATCTATTATTGATTCATAGTTTAAATCTTTTATAGTGCTAGCTACTTTAGAATTCGAAGATTGAATGTTGTAAATGGTGAGAAATTGAATAAATATATTTCCAAACAGCATCAACTGTTTGCAAAGATGAAAACGTTGAAATTTTAACTTTCATTAAAAATTAAAATGCTGGCACTTTTTTCAAGGCAGTTGGCTAAATGCTTGTCCATGCTGGTTAATTAAAAAAAATGTATAAGGGGTGGGCCACGGTGGCTCAGCAGACAGAGTTCTCGCCTGCCATGCTGCCAGAGACCCGGGTTAGATTCTTGGTGCCCGCCCATGTTAAAAAAAAAAAAGTATATGGTCATGATATCTATGAAGTATAAATAAGTGGAACCAAGTCAAAACAGAAAGTTGAATCTAGTCAGCTTGGAGAGTTTAATAGTATCATTAATAATAGATCCATAAATTGTGTCCAATTAATACCAAAGTTGAGTTCTTAAACAGAATAAATAAATACACTTGATAGAATCAAAGACTTTTTAAGGATGACTCATTACTTTCAACCCTGACAGTCAGTTAATGATGATATATTACATTGCGTTTGTATCACATCACATTTATATTGCAATAGGAATAATCTTTATGATCCAGTGTTTGGGTTTTTTTTTTTTAAAACGTCTTCAAAACCTACAGAGCTTTTTTTTAACACCTGAAATCCAAAAGTGCAAAAATCTGTGCACTATAATTAACATGTTGCCTGGGGCTTATAAGATTTAAGAAGAACTTCCAGAATTACTGAAGAGATTAACCTTACAAGACAGATGGTCAGCAGCCATCCATCAGCAGACTCACAATAAGATGTAGTTGAAGAGGCTGTGTGAGTTGAGAGAATTGGAAAAGATCTGTTCTACCCCTGGCCTGAATAGTATTTGTTACTCTATTACGGAAGGTATATCCCTGTGGGTTAAGGCTGCATCTTCCCCTGTTAGAATTCATTCCGCTCACATGAATAAATTTGCTCAATAAATATTTACTAAGTACCAACCATGTTCTAGGTACTATGTGGAATACAGAGATGCGCGAGTTCATGAGCTGTTGGGCTGCAGAAATATGAAGTTAAAAAAAAAATTAAGAGGCTGAAAAATTGGGGTGCAAACCTCATCACCACTCTTTACTGGCTCTACAATTAAGGACAAATAACTAAGTCTCAGTTTCCTCATTTGTAAAATGGTGATCATAATACCCATATTTCAGGGTTGGATCAAGATTAACTAGCTAAATACATGGAAGGGACTCAGGAGAATGACCAACGCATATTAAGTGTTCAATAATTATAGTTGTTGCTAATATTATTATCATTATTATTCATGGACATTATCCTCAAAAATTTAAAGTGAGAAAGGGAAGATGAGGTATGCACATACATAAATATAATACAAAGTAGAAAGTATAGTTCAGAGAAAGAAATATGGCTTCTCAGGTTAGAGAAAAGAGGTCACATTTGAGCTGTATCTTGAGGTGTGAGCATATACTTCTTCAAAAGTAGCAAGCACCTTAATTATCAATCAGGATCTAATTCATTTAGTCATTTATTCATGTACAATAAACATTATTTAATAGAGCTACTTGAAGATAATGCATACATTTTGATCAATGGTCAACAGGGATGGTGAGTTTTCTGATTTTTGTGCTTCAAGGGAGGATGGATGAAGGAAGAAGTGCTTCACTCTAAGGTGAAGTGTGCTCAAAGGAATCCCCAAGAGGGAACACAGGCAGAAGAAATGTTAAAAAAACTCCCCTAATTCACTCATGGGTTATTTAAGGAAGAGTGATTTCAATGAGAAGGATGAAATGCCTCAAAGGACATGGTAACTCAGTTCTGTAGCTGAAGTCTGTAGACAAGAATATGAGGAATAGGGATCACACATTTAAGATTTTGTTTTTTTAGCATTCCATTTTATCTCTGTTATTGACTTATCAGCTATATCTCTTTTAAAATTTTTTTCAGCAGTTGCTCAAGGGTTTAAAATATGAATCTTTAACATGTCACATTCTACATTCAAATTATTATACCCTTCCTTATCACTCTTTTTTTCCCTCTGGTATTGTTTTATTTTCTTCCTTGAAGAATTTTAATGCTTTTTAAAGTGCAGGCTTGATGGCAATGATATCGCTCAATTTTTGTTCATCTGAAGAGGTTTTGGTTTTATCTTCACTTTTTAAGGATATTTTGCTTGGATATGGAATTCTAGGCTGGCAGGTTTTCTTTTTTTTTATTTCAGTATTTTATATATGTCTTTCCATTGTTTAGGGCTTGCATATTTCTGATGATTAGGGTGTAATTACTTTTTCTTTTTTACATGGGCAGGCATCGGGAATTGAACCCCAGTCTCGGCATGGCAGGCAAGAACTCTGCCTGCTGAGCCACCATGGCCCACCCCGTAACTACCTTTTATCTTTGTTCCTTTGTGTGTAATACGTCTTCTTCCTCTGGCTTCTTTTACAGTGTCACTATCTCAATGATTTTTAGCAATCTGATTACAATGTACCTTGTCATATTTTGTCATTTGCGTGCGTATGTTTATCCTGCTTTTGTTTGTTTGTTCACCTGCACTGAATGCTGGCTCTCCATTCTGTTGGCTGGAGATTGAATGTCTTCCCATCATTTTTGGACCTCTGGATATTGTTCAGGTTACAAGTCCTTGGTCGTTCTTTGCTCAGCCTTGTGGTGATATACTTTACACATGCACAGCCTGGTATTCAGCAAAGACCCTTGCAGATTTCTGGCATTCTTCTTCTGACAGCTTTCCCCTCTCTAAAACACTGCCCTGCAAATTCCAGCCATCCCTGTCTCCCCAAATTCTGATCTCCATCTTCTCAACTCAGTAAAACTACCAGCCTCAGCTCGAATTCCCTCTCCCTGTGCCTATGATCCAGAAACTGTTTCCAGGGAGAAAGTGCGGAGATTATAGAACTTACCTCATTTGCTCCCTTCTCTGAGAGACCACCATCTTGTGCTGCCTATTTTCTGATGTCTGCAAATGGTTGTTTTATTTATTTTGTATAATTTCTAATGTACTGTAGGAGGGTAAGTCCTGTAATTGTTACTCCCTCATGATCAAAAGCACAAATTTAGGGTCAGACATGTTGAAGTAATAAATTCTGACTCTTCTATGGTGAGTAAAAGCATAAGGCAAAACAGTGGTAAGGCATGATCACAGCCTACTAGGGGTTGTGTATTTTAATGCATGACTACTAAAAGGCACCAACTGATTAACTATATTGTGTACATTTGGAGAAATATTTCTAGAGGAAAATCACAGGTCTCTATCCTGCTCGATATTTTTATCAATGACTTAGACTATATAAACTATCAAATTTGCCAAAAACATAAAACTCAAAAGAATCTTCTAAATAGATTCAGAAAGATTTCCATTGTTAGAACAAGCTGAAAGTTAGTGAAAGCAATAAAAATAAAGTGTTACTTAGGTTAAAAAGACCAAGGACATAAGTACAAGATAGAATGATCTGCTGTCTTATACAATTTACATGAGAAATATCTATCATTTTATTTGGCCACAAAATCCGTATGAACTATATACTGCCATTGACCTTTGAAAGAAAGGAAAGGAAGAAAGGGAAAGAAAAAAGAAAAGGAAAGAAACTTCAGATTTCCTAAAGGGCATTGGCTTTTGTTTCCTCTCCACAAAACTTTAAAAAGCCCAATATGTATTTACACAATAAATTGCAATTCCAGCTACCATATTTTCAGATATACATTAACAATTCAGAGTTCATCCAGAATAAGGACCAGAAATCTGATGATTCTGGAGAGTATCCCAATATACAAATACTTGACATTTGATGTTCAAATCTAAGAATATAGGGACTTCCGGGTCAAGATGGCAGCTTAACAACGTGCGCATTTTAGTTTGTCCTCCAGAACAACTACTAAATAACCAAAAACAGTATAGAACAGCTCCCGGAGCCATGATAGTGACCAAACACACAGCGTAACCCAGTCTGGACCAGCTGGACCAGCTGCAAGCACCCCCCAGAACTGTGAGTTCCCAAAGCTGCGGGGTCCAGCTCCCCTCCCCCACAGGCCACTTCCCAGAGGGGAAAGGAAAGGACTTTACCAGCAGCAGGGATTGGGCACAATCAAACGCCAGTTGTGGAACTAATTAACAAATTCTGACTACTAAAAATAGACCCCCAGCTTAGGTGAACCTGATCAAAGCGGAGGTTGCTCATTTTTGCCACGGCGCCAAGGAGGCAGGACTGACAGAAAAAGGGGGGGGAAAAAAAGAAGGAAAAGAGGTTTCTGTGGCTGTGTATCTACAAAGGCTTGACTGCCTCTGGACAGAGGCAGGCCTTTTCAGGCTGCAACTGCCCCAGGCATAGGCAGAAGTGAACTCTTCTGGGGGCTTATATGGAGCTTGTGCCTTCCCCAGGGGAGGGGTGAAGCCCCACCTAGGTGGAATCCCTCCATCAAGGAATTCAGACACCAGGGTTTGGTAATTTGAAGCCATTAAAACCAGCCTACAACCTCTGCTCTGTCTCCACCACACCCCCAGCAGGGAGAGTTAAAGGTACCGCATCATCTTATGCTGGTGGGACCTACAGTCAGACAAGCACCACATACTGGGCAGGACAAGAAAAACAGTGTCCAGAGACTTCACAGGAAAGTCTTTCAACCTGCTGGGTCTCACCCTCAGGGAAAACTGACACAGGTGACTCTTTCCTCCTGATAGGAGGCCAGTTTGGTCTGGGAAAATCTGGCTGGGGTCTATAATATCTAAGTAGACCATCCTAAGTGTGTGTGGGGGAAAGGCACCACACAAGCAGGGCAAGAAACAAGAACTGAAAAATTCTCCTCTGTTAAACAAAACTTAAGCTAAAGGTCCAGATAAAGCTGAACGGAATGTCAAAGAACAGATAGACAACAAATTCATCCAGCAAGAAAACCCTAGTAAAAGAAGTGAAAGCAATCTCCAGAATAAACTAATTAAGGTAATTAAATGCCTAGATGCCAGCAAAAAATAACAAATCACACTAGGAAAATTGAAGATATGGTCCAGCCAAAGGAACAAACCAACAATTCAAATGACATACAGGAGTTGAAACAATTAATTCAGAATGTACGAACAGACATGGAAAACCTCATCAAAAACCAAATCAATGAATTGAGGGAGGATATAAAGAAGGCAAGGACAGAACAAAAAGAAGAAACTGAAAGTCTGAAAAAACAAATCATAGAACTCATGGGAATGAAAGACACAGTAGAAGAGATGAAAAAAACAATGGAAACCTACAATGGTAGATTGTGAAAGACAGAACATAGGATTTCTAGACTGGAGGATGGAACATCTGAAATCTGACAAGAAACAGAAACTATAGGGAAAAAAAATGAAAAAAATACGAGCAGGGACTCAGGGAATTGAAAGACAATATGAAGCGCACGAATATACGTGTTGTGGGTGTCCCAGAAGGAGAAGAGAAGGGAAAAGGAGGAGAAAAACTAATGGAGGAAATTATCACTGAAAATTTCCCAACTCTTATGAAAGACTTAAAATTATTAGATCCAAGAAGTGCAGCATACCCCAAAGAGAAAAGATCCAAATAGACATACTCTAAGACATTTAATAATCAGAATGTCAGAGGTCAAAGAGAAAGAGAGGACCTTGAAAGCAGCAAGAGAAAAGCAATCCATCACATACAAGGGAAGCCCAATAAGGCTATGTGTAGATCTCTCAACAGAAACCATGGAGGCGAGAAGACAGTGGGATAATATATTTAAATTATTAAAAGCGAAAAACTGTCAACCAAGAATTCTATATCCAGCAAAATTGTCCTTCAAAAATGAGGGAGAAATTAAAATATTTTCAGACAAAAAATCACTGAGAGAATTTGTGACCAAGAGACCAGCTCTGCAAGAAATACTAAAGGGAACACTAGAGACAGATACGAAGACAGAAGAGAGAGGTATGGAGAAGAGTGTAGAAAGGAAGACTATGAGTAAAGGTAAAAAGAAGGAAAATTAGATATGACATATAAAATCCAGAAGGCAAAATAGTGGAAGAAAGTACTACCCATGCAGTAATAACACTGAATGTTAATGGATGAAACTCTCCAATCAAAAGACATAGTCTGGCAGAATGGATTAAAAAACAGGACCCATCTATATGCTGTCTCTACTCAAAGGACACGAGGCCAAGGACACAAATGGACATTTACACACCAATATTTATAGCAGCATTATTAACAATTACCAAGAGATGGAAACAGCCAAAATGTCCATCAACAGACAGTTGGCTAAACAAACTGTGACATTTACATAAGATGGAATATTATGCAGCTATAAGACAGAATAAACTTATGAAGTATGTAACAACATGAATGGACCTTGAGAACATTATGCTGAGTGTGATTAGCTAGAAACTAAAGGACAAATACTGTATGGTCTCACTGATATGAACTGACATTAGTGAATAAACTTGGAATATTTTGTTTGTAACAGAGACCATCAGGAGATAGAAATAGGGTAAGATATTGGGTAATTGGAGCTGAAGGGATACAGATTGTGCAACAGGGCTGAATATAAAAACTCAGAAATGGACAGCACAATATTACCTAACTGTAATACAATTATGTTAAAACACTGAATGAAGCTGCATATGAGAATGATAGAGGTAGGAGGGCTGGGGCATCAATGAAATCACAAAGAAAGATAGACGATAAAGATTGAGATGGTGTAATCCAGGAATGCCTAGAGTGTATAATGATAGTGACTAAATGTACAAATTTTAAAAATGTTTTTGCATGAAGAAGAACAAAAGAATGTCATTACTGCAGTGTGCTGAAAATAGATGGTACTTAATATTTTAAAATTTCAACTTATGTGTGAGACTAAAGAAAAAAATGTTGATTTGGTACAAATCTATACTTTGACTAGTGCATCTCCTAATATAACTTATGTAGATAGTTGATTGAACTCCTTAAGTACATGGAACTTTGTATAGGACATGAGATTTTGTTGGTTTGTCCAGGTGATGCCCTGATGAATCCCAGAGTGATTTGATCAGTGAGTGGAAAAGTATTTGCAAAGTCCCCTTCGGGGACTGGTGAGAACAGGGGAAAACTCAGCTTCCCCAAGTTGAATCCTTGATATTCTCACAAGCAGTGTGGACAACCAAAGCTATAGGCTGAGCCCCCAGTCTTGGGGTTTGTTCATATGAAACTTAACCCCACAGGGGACAGGTCAAGCCTACTTAAAAGTAAGCCTAAGAGTCACCCCCAAGAGAACCTCTTTTGTTGGTCAGATGTGGCCTCTCTCTCCAGCTAACACGGCAAGCAGACTCACCACCCTCCCCCTGTCTACGTGGGACATGACTCCCAGGGGTGTGGATCTTCCTGGCAGCATGGGACAGAAATCCCAGAATGAGCTGAGACCCAGCATCAAGGGATTGAGAAAACCTTCTCGACCAAAAGGGGGAAGAGTGAAATGAGACAAAGTGTCAATGGCTGAGACATTCCAAACAGAGTCGAGAGGTTATCCTGGAGGTTATTCTTATGCATTAAGTAGATATCACCTTGTTATCCAAGAGGAAGTGGAGAGGCTGGAGGGAACTGCCTGACAATGTAGAGCTGTGTTCCAGCAGCCATGTTTCTATATGATGATTGTATAATGATATAGCTTTCACAATGTGACTGTGTGATTGTGAAAACCTTGTGTCTGATGCCCCTTTTATCTATCTTGTCAACAGATGAGAGGAACATATGGAATAAAAATAAATAATAGGGGGGAAAATGTTAAAATAGATTTAGTTTGAAATGTTAGTGATCAATGAAAGGGATCAGTAAGGGGTATAGCCTGTAAAATTTTTTTTTTCTGTTTGTTATATTTTTCTGTTGTCTTTTTATTTCTTTTTCTGAATTGATGCTAATGTTCTGAGAAATGATCATGATGATGAATATGCAACTATGTGATGATATTGTGAATTGCTGAGTGTATGTGTTGGGAATGTTTGTTTCTTGTGATTTTTTTTAATTAATAAAAAGTTTAAAAAAAAACAAATCAAAGAATATAAGGCTAAGGGAAGAAATGTTGACTGTCCTCAAATACGCAAATAACTACAAAATGTTTGATAGGATTGCAAAATTGTTCTGTTTAATTCCAGAAGAGAACACTCCCAGTAATAGGGGAAAGTTATAGGGAAATCAGTCTTGTTCCAACAATGAGATAGCACTTTTTTACAGGAATGTAGTTCCAAGCACTGGATTTATTCATCATATCCTCCATTAAAAATATTTTGAGGCAATGTCTGAAGACTGCTTAGGAATTCTATTTCCCTTTCAACTCTATGAATTCATGATTTCTCAATGTCAGTGAAACAGAATAAAATTTTTACCTCCATCTGGGTCCTGACCAAAACTCCCTGGTCAGCACTATCTACTCTCACTATATGACCAGCAGTGTTTCTGCTACTAGAGGGTAGTCAGTCTCAAGCTTTTCTACCTTAGAGAATCTTTCAAGGTGAATCTGGATAGGTTAGAAGAAATAAAGAAAGAGGAAATAAAGCACATATGTGCTCACTGTTAGGCACAAGGGAGACACCAAATAACCCAAGAATCCCCAGCCTTTAATATGGACTGGGATATATCTATTAACCACAAACCAACAGACAAGCTGCTGACTTAATGTTTCCTTGCATTAATAGGCATTATGCTCATCCTGTCTGTACTTTTGGGAGCCATTTTGGTTACAGAAACACAATTCTATTCAACTCTCCATACTGTAAGTTTTATAAGGGCAGTCCCTGTATGGGGAAGCTTGTGGTCAGGGCGGTAAGTCCAATTATGGGGTGAATTTTAGAAAGTTCATTCTTGCTGCAGATATAAGAATTGTTCTCTAATCCAGGTTTATAAAATTGGAAGTATTTTTTTGTGAATCTACCTGAGTTCTTTGTCTGTCTCAGAGGATTCAGGGCTCTGCACAAAACAAGGATGCAATTCATTGGTACAATACAGCCCCAGGAATTCTAACCCCACACATAGAGAGCCTTTCCATTCCTTCTCCCATGGGCATGTACATCTTCATTGACCATCTTTCTTCAGAAGTACTTTGTGAAGCATTCCATCAAGTGAGTTACTACTTCATCCTTTGTGCTCCCTCTATCAGCACCTGCTTATATCTACATTTTATCATTTAAGGAATTGTTTTATCTGTTTACACATCTGTTACCAACTTGATGGTGACTTCTAGAGCAAAGTAGAAGCCTTACATATGCAACACTAGCATAATGTCTTATCCCCAGTTAGATGTGTTATAAATGTTCTATAATAGAATGAGTGAATGAATGAAGTACTTAGTTTTTCCAAAGAGCAGTTTTTAATTCTGAAAAGGGTTACAATAGTAAAGAATTTAGTCATTTTTCCTGGTAGACTCTAAAAGTTCTGATGTCTGAGAAAACAACCATGAATGTCAAATGAATTTTTGGGGGGTCTAGGGGGAGGTACATAGTTTGGGAATTGAATCCAGGTCTCCCGCATGGCAGATGAGAATTCTACCAGTGAACTACCCTTGCACCGCCTTGAATTTTAATTTTAAATTTACTTTATTCATGTGCATTGTTTTAGTTTGCCAATGCTGCCAGAATGCAATATACCAGAAATGGAATGGCTTTATAAAGGGGATTTATTAAGTTACAAGTTTACTGTTCTACGGCCTTAAAAATGTCTGAACTAAAGGATCCAGAGACATACATTGACTTCAAAGAAAGGCCAAATAGGCATTTCTCTGTCAGCTGGGAAGTCACATGGCTGGCATCTGAGGTCCTTGCTACTGGTTCATTGCTTTGTATTTCTGGTTATAGTGGCTTCTTCTCTAAACTTCTGTAAGCCATCAATTAGCTACTCTAGGGCAAAACTCTGAGCTTCATCTCTTAATTTCCTATAGCAGAGATTTCTTCTCTTCAAGTGTCTGTGTCCTGGTCTCATACAGCTTCTCTATGAATCTCTGTCGGTACTATAAGCATCTCCAAATGTCTGGGCCTGAACTTTCTCTTAAATGTTCCAGCTTTTAAAGGACTCTAGTAAACTAATCAAGACCCCCCCGAATGTGTGGGGCCACAGCTCCATGGAAAAAATCTAATCAACAGATCGCACCCACATTTGGGTGTCATATCTCCATTGAACAACCTAATCAAAAAGTTTCACCCTAAACAATAGGTCTGCCCCAAAGATTGGATTAGGATTAAAAATCATGGATATCTGGGGTACATAATAGTTTCAAATCAGCACATACATGTAGGGTCTACAGACTCTAAGGGTTCTTTCAATTATTACATTATGAGATTGGGAATCAGGGACCTTGAGTTTTATTTTTGGCTCTATCACTGTATTAATCAGGGATCTCTAGGGAAACAGAACCAACAGCAGATATCTGTGATTATGAGATTTTATAAAAAGTATCTCATACAACTGGGGGATGCATGAGTCCAATTCCACTGGGCAGGTTACAAGCAGGCAACTCTGATGAAGGTCTGCAATGAGTACCCCAGAGAGCTGGCTGGCTAAAGTGGAAAGGCAGATTCTCTCTTCTGACTTCTCCTTTAGAGCATTCAACTGATTTGACTAAATGTCTCTCATTGCTGAAGACACTCTCCTTAATTGATTGTTGATGTAATCAGTCATAGATGCAATCAACTTACAGATGATTTAAGTCCATGAAATGTCCTCACAATTAGGCCAGTGCTTGAATGACCAGACATTTGGGCCCCATAACCTGGCCAAGCTGACACATGAACCCAACCATCACAGTCCACCCCTTGCAACTTGGCAGCTATACACAGCACCTTAAACTATACTTAATATCTAAATAGAAAACATTAAAAGACATATATTTCACTAAACAATACTCAATTGTCCTGCATACATCTAGAAATGCATTAAATCTCTCCAGGATAGGGTTCAAGTCCTAAGATAACAGTCATTCTTAAATTTGATATTCTATATACTATGACATGAACAACACAATTTATGTCACAAGATAAGGGGATAAGATAGAGAAGAAAACAAAGATATCTGCTTTAAGTACAAATATAGACATACTCCTAAAAAAAAACAAGGAAGAAATATTTATAACATTACAGTTCTCATTTCTTTAACAGGTCACATGGTCATAGTTCATATTTATCACTACCCATTCCATGTTCCCTTTATCCTCAGCATGCACCTCAGCTGGCCATGGTTCTCTGCCCGGAGGGGTGAACAAAACCTTCATTCCTGAAGTTCTGAGCCATTGGTAGTCCTTCCTGGATTGGGTTGTTGCAATTTTCTACTGACTTTAGTCACAGGGCATGGTAGTTTAAGAGATACCCTAGGGGTCTTCTGTAGTCCATGAAAACTCTACCTCCACTGTATAATCAAAGTCCTATTTCCCCCTTGATAGTCAGGGTCAATCACCTGAGCCAGGATGTAATTCCTTTCTTTGCCAGTTAATTCAGAGTCATGAGAAATCCAAAGTGGCCAGATGGCAGTCATAACTTCTAGTTCAACAAAATCACTGTTGTGTCTACCGGTGGAAGTACTCCTTCTTTTGGAATGAAGACTTACAGACCAGCAGAGCTTAAGGGTGCAGGGACAGGAAGCAAACATTTTCCTAGTGGATCACTAGCAATAACAGTGAGTGCTACTACTTCCATTTCCCCTCCCCCTTGATTCCTGTACCTGTGAATCCTGGCTATGAGAGAAACAGGACCATAGAGTGAAGGCTGATTTTCAGGGAATACACAGCCTCCTGGAGAACACTTCCCCAGCTGTGAAAGGTATTGCCACCTAATTGGCACTATAATTGAATATTCAAAAGGCCATTCCACTGTCAATCCAGCTGCTTCAGGATGATGAGGAACATGAGAAGACCAGAGAATTCCATGAGTATGTGCCCATTTCAGTACTTCATTTGCTGTGAAATGGGTTCCCTGGTCAGAAGTAATGCTGTGTGAAATATCATGACAATGGTTAAGGCATTCTGTAAGTCCACAGATGGTATTGTTCATAGAAGCATTGTATGCAGGGAAGGCAAACCCCTATCTGGAATATGTGTCTATTTCAGCTAGAACAAATCACTGCCCCTTCCATGGTGGAAGTGGTCCAATGCAAACTACCTGCCACCAGGTAGCAGGTTGATATCAGGGACTGAATGTGGGTCTCTGCTGCCAGACTGGGCACTCAGCAGTGGCTATAGCCAGGTCACCCTTGGTGAAGTGAAGACCATGTTGCTGAGCCCACGCATAGCTTCCATCCCTACCACCAAGACCACTTTGCTCATGAGCCCTTTGGGCAATGACAGGAGTGGCTGGGGAAAAAAGCTGACTGGAATACATAGAATGGGTCATCTTATCCCTTGATTATTAAAACCTTTTTCTGTTGAAGTAATCCTCTGGTAAACATTCACATGGGACACAAATATTCTCATGTTTTTACTCACTCAGAAAGGTCTATTCACATACCTCTTCTCAGACCTCTTGGCCACCAATTTTCTAATCATACTCCTTCCAAGTCCCTAGCCATCCAGCCAAACCATTAGCAAAAGCCCATGAGTCACTATACAAAAGCACCTCTGGCCAGTTCCCCTTCCAAGGAAAATGAACAACCAGGTATACTGTTCAAAGTTCCACCACTGGGAGGATTTCCACTCACCACTATCCTTCAGGGATATCCCAGAAAGGGGCTGCAGTCCTGCAGGCTTCAGGTTTCCAACTATATATCAGGCAGAACCACCAGTAACCCAGGCCCAAGATTTCTCTTCCTCAGTCAAATGACTATAAGGGGCTCCTGAAAAGGATCTAGTGCTGTTCGGGGAAAGAGAAGATAGTGTGGCAGGAGTGGAAGCCTCGAGTATTTGGGCCACTTCTGCATGTAACTTACTTGTGTCTTCAGGACCTTCCCAGGCCCTGTCTCATATATATACCATTTCCATTTAATGATGGAGTGCTGCTGTTCATGTCCAACTTTATGGCCTGGGGTCAGATAACATCCAACTCATGAAAGGTAACTCAGGTCTTATGGTAACTTGGTGGCCCGTGGCTAAGCATTCAGTATCTACTAAGGCCCAGTGGCAGGTCAAAAGCTGTTTCTCAAAAGGACAGCAGTTATCTGCAGAGGATGGCAAGTTTTTACTCCAAAATCCCAAGGGCCTGCATTGTGATTCTCCTATCAGTGCCTGTCAAAGGCTCTAGACAGCATCTATATTTGCCACTGACATTTCCAACACAAATGGATCTCCTGAGTCATATGGCCCAAGTGGCATAGCAGCTTGTACAGCATCCATGACCTGTCACAAAACCTCTTCTTGTTCTGGTCCCCACTCAAAACCAGCAGCTTTTCTGGCTACTTGGTAAATGGGCTGGAGTGATACACCCAAATACGGAATATGTTGTTTCCAACATCCCGAGACCAATGCCATAGGTCTCTGCAAATCAGATTATTTTGACTGCTTCTTTGAGGCTGTTGTCCATTATGAGGGCCACACCCACCTTGTCTCAGGTGATTAACTGTCACCACCTGGCCTCTGCCAACACCAGATCAAATAATCCCCATTCTGTTTAAGGATTCCAGCTCAGTAACAGCAGCTTCCATAGCAATATCTGACCTGCAGAGAAAGGCAACTACAGAGCTCTTCAGGAATAATGGAGTTAGTCTCACAAATGTATTCCTCATAGTCCTGGTGAAAGGTGTGTCTTCTGGACATTTCTGGGGTGTGTGAACAGGTCCTCCATGATAAATCCACTCTAAAATTCCAATATTTCTAAGCCTTTGGATCTGCTCATCTAGATTATACCAGGGCAGTTCTAGCATTTCAACCTGAGATAATGTCAGCCACCTTTTGATCCAAGTTCCAGCCAATCACCTAATGCCCTTTCTAACCCCTTGAGCTACAACACTGAATGCAGAATCTCTGTTTAGTGGGCCTACATCAATAAATTCAGCCTGATCTAAATTTATATTCCTTCCACCATTATCCCACACCCTCAATATCTATTCCCATACATATTCCCCTGATTTCTGTCTACATAAATTGGAAAATTCATGCAGTCCTAGAGTATAGTATAACTCCTCTCCAGTCATGCTTTGTACCTCACCTTTTGGGGCCTGCTGAGACTTTAGTTATAGGTTTGAAAACAAAGAAGGGTGGTGGGGGTGGGTCATGAAAAGAATTAAAAGTGTCTTTCAAGCCAATTACCATGCAGCATTTTGCTGCAGTTTCTTCTGGTGAAACAGGATCAATCTCTCCAGAGGAATGAAGGCTGTTTCCTCAGAGGAGGTAGTTACCAGTTTGGCAGTTACTGAAGGATTAATCTCTTCAGGTGGAGGTTGGATAGCAAACTCCTCAGGGCCAACTAGAGGTCGGGAAGTTGTTTCCTCCAGGTAGGCTGGAAATTAGATAGCTGTTTACTCAGGGCTGACCATAACAGATTTATCTATCAAACACTCAATAGAATTCAGGGTTTCAATATACCCACTTTCATAATTATCAACCCACATGTCCCCATCCCAATTTTCAGAATTCCATTCCTTTCCAATAAATGTTCTCACTTTGCAAGGTTGAGAATTTAGTTTATGTTGTAAATCTGCTACTAGCATAGTGAGACTTAGGGTCTAGCTTCAAAGATCTCAAGTCTGCGACTACAGGAAATAAGATTTTCTTTCAGGGCATGCACAGATACTTTTACATCTTTCATACATCACTTAAATTGCAAATTTGAAGACTTCAGTTTATTTTTCTTTTATAACTGCATCTAGCATATCTAGTAACAATCAGGCAACATCATTATACCTTTTAACTCCACAAAACTCTGTTAAGGTATCAAAAACACTGTCACCCAGAGCCTTGACTCATATAAGTATATGATTAGCCGTATCAAATGGTGATATTCTGTTTATATCTACTGCCAATTCACAGCCATGGATTGTCAGTGCCATCTTGATTATTGGAAATACAGTCATTAGTGCCTCTGAATCTAATCAAAGTAGAAAACCAATTGCAAAAAAGCATTTTTAAGATTCTGTTTCTCAAGGTTCATTCCCAGTACCAAAGCTGTATTAGCCAGAATTTTCTAGGGAAACAGGACCAAGAGAAGATATCTGTAAATAAGACATTTTATAAACTTGTCTCACACAACTGTGGGGATGCATGAGTTCAAATTTCAGAGGGCAGGCCACAAGTTGGCAACTCTGATAAAGACCTTCAGTGAATTCCCCAGGAGAGGCTGGCTGGCTGAAGTGGAAAGACAGATTCCCTCTTCTGACTTCTCCTTTAAAGTCTTCAACTGATTGGACTAAATATCTCTTCTTTTATTGCTGAAGGCACTCTCCTTAGTTGATTGTAGGAGTGATCAGTCATAGATGCAATCAACTTACAGATGATTTAAGTCCTTGAAATGTCCTCACAATAACAGTTAGGCCAGTGCTTCCTTAACTATACAATTGGGCACCATCACCTGGCTAAGTTGCCACATGAACCTAATCACCACAATCACTGACTCATCTTTGTCTTTGAACAAGTCACACCTGATGATGTCTCAATGCTATATCTCTAAAATGGGGTCAACAATTTTTTTTAGTTAACTATTCTTATATCCCTGATCAACTAATACTTTCCATTTAAAACCTATACTTTCAGTATTACACATTGAGTTATAATTTCAGAACATAGATGAACCTTGGAAACTTACTGAAAAGCCATTGCCTTTAACACCAATGGATACACATTTTAACCTTTTATTAGTGTAAAAAGAATTATTAAATATGGAAAGAATCAGAGCCATAAGATTACTCCTGTTTAATAGAGAGGTGATCATCTCAATGGTTTGACTAAATTAAGGAATAAAGACAAAATTGGGCATTATTAAACTTGGTGGAACCAGAAGAAAAAATAACCACATTAAAATAAAATAATTTATCTATTGAATGGTTACTTGAATAAGGAAAGAATGATTCCGTGTCAGAGTGGATTATATAGCCTCCTCATTTCTAGTAACTAGAAAATGTCCCATTGGCACACCACCTCTTTCTGTGGTTTACGCAAAGAAGGAAGATGACACTAATAAAATGACCAAGACATCTGTAATCTGCACTGCCAGTTATCCTCCCAATAGTCATTCTTCTCCAAATACAAAATCACAATTTTATTCCCAGAATTCCCTGGTTTAAAGAAAAAAATGGTCTCAGCCTCCCTTGTATCTACCTAGTTGTGACCCTGAAAATAAGTTCTGGTCATTAATATAATAGCAAAAGCTGTTGGATGTGCATTCCAGAGAGAATCTCTAAAAGGATGATGGCTATAATATTCCTTTCACCCTTTGCTATTCCTTCTCTATCTATCTGGAATGTGGACACGGTAGCTCAATTTTCAGCAATCATTTACTGACTTTGAGGTGGAAGCCAAGGCTAAAGATGGAAGAAATAGTAAATTTAAAGGAGTCTCAGTCCAAAACAAATTCATGGAGTCACTGTATCAGTTCCTGAGCTTTCCCTGGGACTACTAAACTCAAAACCTACTGTCTGTGAGAGGAAATAAGCCCACCATCTCTTTAAGCCATTGTGATCAGGTTGCTGATGCTAGCTGCTAAGTGCAGTTTCTAGTTGACATATAATATGTTCAAACCAAAGAGGAAGCGAGTCCCAGACCCACAATACTTTAGAAGTGTTTGGGGCCTGAATATCATTGCAAGATATTTTACTGCCTGACTCGTCAATTTTTTTTTTAATCACTAAGAAATGATTGACTACCCTTGGAAATGCTATATGGGGTCATGGCGTCAAAGGAACTTTTCTAGCCTTTGTAAGTCATCCAAACCAAGCAGCTCGCCAACTTAAGCAGCGATTAAATTCAGCTCCATGCATCTTGACTCCAAGATGGAGATGAGATTAGTACCATTGTTTTTTTGTTTGTTTGCTTGTCTGTTTTGTATGCTGTATGGCAGGGTCACATTTCATTCTTTTTCCATGTGAGTATCCCATTATTGCAGCACCATTTGTTGAGTTTTGTTTGTTTGTTAATTTTTATTGGCTTGTTTGTTTGGGAAGTGCATGGGCCAGGAATCAAATCTGGGTCTTCAGCATGGCAGGTGAGAACTGTACCACTGAACTACCCTCGCACCTCCAGTACCATCGACTTTCTCATTAAAAAATCTGTTCAGGGAGGTGTGACAGTGGCTCAGTGGCAGAATTCTCACGACCTGGGTTCGATTCCTGCTGCCTGTCCATGTTAAAAAAAATAAAAATCTGTTCATATGTCTATTTCTCTCAGTAGATTGTGAGTTTCTTGAGGGCTGAGATGGTCATATTAATCATTATGTTTCCAAGTAATAGGCACTTCATTTATGTGCCTGGATGAACGAATGAATTCCTAGGGTCTGGAGTTCTCAGGAGTGGTTCTTCAGGTGCCTACATTTTGATGTGTGGACTGGTGGGCAAGAGAGCCTTCAACAGGCACCAAGCATGTGCAAAAGCTGAGACTAGTCAATTCGCTTTTCCCTCTGCTAACAAAAAGAAGTGGGTAAAATGGGGATAGAAAAGAACAGTGGTCTCCTTTCCTCCACATTCAAGGAAAAGACATTCCACCTAGAAAAGATGGTTCTGATTGTACCTTTGGTTAGTCTTTTCAACATTCCTGTGATGACAGGAATCACTGCCTCTGCTCTGGGTGGAAGATGAAAGTCCACACTGAGATCCACAGGAAAATAACTTATAAATTTTATGAGAAGAGAGTTTCAGGATGAGTAGGCAGTCATGAAGTGGAGAAAATCATTTCCATTAGGAGGAAAAACATGCCTGCATAGAACATCATGGAGAATTTGGGGAGGCTTTACTACTTCAGTGAGAGATTTTACAATCATGCCATGCCTTGTGTCCAAGTACAAAATTCTGCTCAAATTACTCATTAGCAAGAATAATTCTAATACCAGTCCTCAAAGTGGTTTTGATCTTAAAATCTTCCATTCAAAGGAAATCTCAAAATGAAGTTCAATGTGTAAAACAATAAAAGTGGAACTTCCCTGGTTGAAGAGAAATGACCACCTACCCCCTAACCCTTCACCTACCCCCTCCTCAATTTGTGCTTGGTGGAATAGCACAGTATGAAAATCACAGGACTCTTTGCTTGCTCTGCCTATAGGTTAACACAAAGGCTAGGGAAATATTCATTATTTCACTCATTTCCCAGCAGCAGAGTAACAGGTTATATCCAAAAAGAAGTTAAGACTTCAACCAGAGCCTTGAATCCCAAATGCCTTCCCCTTCCCTGTCACCTTTCACCTGCCTGCTCTTCCTCAAAATGAATCAAGAGATTAAATTATTCTTTTAAAATCTGCTTGAAAGTATTTCCTTCATTTGACAGTATGCCTTAGTTTAAAAGACGAGAGAAGAGACTTTTTAAAACATTTTATCCAAAAAGTTTGATCACCACTATCACCTCTCCTCACACATGTCCTGTGGTAACTTATCCAAACTGCCTTGGGCTGTCAGACAGAGAAAGAATGCAATTACCTATCTAGGTCCATTCTCCTTGATCAAACAACCTATTTGGTGTTTCATATTCTTCCAGTTTCTCGAATATAAATGTGATTTAGGGCTATCCTATCTGGACACCAGATGTTTTATATATGAATAGTTGCCAGGATATATATGGAATGAAAACTAATCAGGTTTTTATAAATTCAAATAAGGTAGCTTGTGGCTTGTTTGTTTTTGTTTTTCAGAAAATCTCTGGTGACTAAGCAAGCAAAGAAGACTTCATCAGTTGAAATTTAGGCATCACATGAACATGTCCCGAGTAATCTTCCCACATCACTTTAGACAATCCATAAGTATTAAACAAGAATAAAACCACAGTAGCCATGACCTGCAATACCCCTGGATTCTCTTGGCTTCTCATGAACACTGTCTCACCTTCCTAATGGCATGATGTTTTAAGGGGAGAACCTGTAAAGTAATAGTCTAATTCAATACCTAGTAGCGGAGAAGCATGGTTCTTGTAATGCAAATTAAAAAGTTGAAGGATTTATTTTCAGATGCTAAAAATAATATATGTAGTCACCTCTCCTATACTCAGTTACTTGGTGGTAATAATTTAGGCTTAGGATGTTATTTTTAAAGCAAAGGTAATGAAAAGCACAGAACATTATGCAGATTTCAGGTTTATTTATAACAGGAAGGGGTCTTCGTGTCCACTTATAATGAATCCCTCATTTTAGAGCTGAAGAAACTGGATCCGGAGAGGTGAACTGACATACCCAAGAAGAGATGTGAGATGGGGATAGAACTTGAACAAGAAACATTGCTCTTTCTTGGAAAATGTAGAGAGAGAAAAAACAGTTCCATAAAAATCCTTCTTTATATCCAATGGAGTTGCAGTATAAAAAGCATTATAGTAGTTCCTTGATAATTGTTGATCTATGGATGTGACACAGTGAAGTTCATGTTGGAACCATCGAACTTCTTCCCCTTAGTTTTCCCTTAGCTCTCTTGCCCCTTCTTGCCTTTTAGTCTCAGATGCAGCTGCCACAGCTTTTGGTCTTGATTTGTGAGCAAAACTATGTGAATTCACATACCTATCAACAGTTTCCACTGTGGAGTACAGACATTCCAGACACCTTCAAGACATTCACTGGGGTGCAGAAAAAGTATTAGAATTTCTTCATTATCTTCATTATTCTTCAAGTAAGAAACATATTACATTAGCTGCACCAAATGTATCGATTAACGCTGGTCAGGTGTCAGGCGTCACTGCAGGGAAAATGGGAGTCTCCCAGAGGTACTCTCAAGGACTACCATGAATCACAGTTCATATCCTGCACTTGGTTATATGAATTTATGGTTTATATTATCTAGTTTGCAAGAAAATACCCCTCACAAAATGAACAAATGGCTTTGAAAGATTCTTTCAAAGAAATTGCAGATTGAAGACTGCATAAATAATACAAACACAAGTAATAAGAAAATGGCTGAGCTGAATACTTTTGTTCCTACTATGAGCTCATCATGTGACATAATAGGAGGTAAAAGCAATGATGAACTAATTACATCTCACATATTGAATCACATTCCTCTCACGTTCTTTTTCTTATATAAGGAGAAAAAAAATTATACATTGATAGCCAAAATTTATTTTCAAAATATTATTTGGCTTTACCTCATCCTTTATATATTCCTATAGTATCTATGTGTTTACTGTGTACAAAATATGTACACAAGGTTTTATTTTTTATCAAACATGCTTTACAATGTTCATAATGAGTATATTTGTTAAAAAACATAAATGTATCATAAATTCTTGTTCAAACTATTATTCTCTGATGATCAAAAAATTTTGCCAACCATTAACTGCAGTATTCAGATCAGTGAGAGGACAGGTGAGATCCTTCCCAAAAGCAGCTGTCCTCTGCTTTCTTCTAGTGCTTTCTGGTACCCAGCAGCAGACCTATATCCTAGGGCATTGTTGCTTTTTCAAACTTTGAAATTTAACATACATACAAATTTGGCAGAAATTTTAAGCATACAGTACCATGACTTTTCTCAAAGTGAATACATCCATGTATTCAATACCCAGATCAAGAAAGAGAATTATTCTAGGATGCCTGGAGCTCTTCTCATGCCCTTTCCAGTCACTAGCCCAGCAGAGCCTAATCACTGTCCATATAAACCAGTGTTTATACATGATAAAGAATTAATATCCAGTATAGATAAAGAAATTCTCCAACTTAACAACCAAAAGACAAACAACCCAATTTAAACATAGGCAAAAGACTTGAACAGACATCTCTCCAAAGAAGATACACGAATGGCCAGAAAGCACATGAAAAAATCATTAGCCATTATGGAAATGCAAATCAAAATCACAATGAGGTACCATTTCACACTCATTAGAATGGCTGCTTTAAATAAACAAAACAGAAAATAATAAGTGTTGGAGAAGATGCAGAGAAATAGGAATACTCATTCATTGCTGGTGGCAACGTAAAACGGTGCATCCACACTGGAAGACAGTTTGATGATTTCTCAGAAAGCTAAATAGAACTACCATATGACCCAGCAATCCCTCTACTAGGTATATACCCAAAGGAACTGAAAGCAGGTGCTCAAACAGATATTTGCCCACCAATGTTCACAGCAGCATTATTCACAACTGCCAAAAGATGGAAACAGCCCAAGTGCCCATCAACTGATGAATGGATAAATTGTGGAATATATGTAAAACAGGATATTATTCACCCAATAAAAGGGAATGAAGTCCTGATGCATGCAACGACATGGATGAACCTTGAAAATATCTGTTCTAGTTTGCTAGCTGCTGGAATGCAATATGCCAGAAACAGAATGGCTTTCAAAAAGGGGAATTTAATAAGTTGCTAGTTTACAGTTCTAAGGCCAAGAAAATGTCCCAATTAAAGCAAGTCTATAGAAATGTCCAATCTAAGGCATCCAGGTAAAGATACATTAGTTCAAGAAGTTCAATGAAGTTCAGGGTTTCTCTCTTTAAGTGGAAGGGCACTTGGCGAACACAGAGTTTCCCCCTCATCTGGAAAGGCATATGGTGAACAAGGTCAGGGTTCCTCTCTTATCTGGAGGGGCACATGGTGAGCACAGCATCATCTGCTAGCTTCTTCTCCTGGCTTCCTGTTTCATGAAGCTTCCCAGGAGGCATGTTTCTTCTTCATCTCCAAAAGTCGCTGGCTGGTGGCCTCTGCTTCTTGTGGCTATGTTGTTCTGCTCTGCTCTCTCTGAATCTCCTCATTCTCCAAAATGTTTCCTCTTTTATAGGACTCCAGAAACTTATCAAGACCCACCCAAATGGGTGTAGACATGTCATCATCTAATCCAACTTAACAACCACTCTTGATTGAATCACATCTCTGGGGAGATGATTGGATTACAGTTTCAAACACACAGTATTGAACAGGGATTATTCTGCCTTTACGAAATGGGATTTTGATTAAAATATGGCTTTTCTAGGGTCCATACATTCTTTCAAACCAGCACACAATACTGTGTTGAATTAAATAACCCAGACACAAAGGGACAAATATTGTATGATCCCACTAACTTAAAACAATTAGAATAAGCAAACTCATAATCAGAGTCTAGAACATAGGTTACCAGACAAGTTGGTCAGGATAGAGGATGGGAAGTTAAGGCTTAAAATGTATAGGGTTCCTCTTTGGGATGATGGAAATGTTTTGGTAATTTGATGGTGGCGATGGTAACACAACATTGTGAATGCAATTAACAGCACTGATACATGTATCTGAATATGATTAAAAGGGAAAATGTTAGATTGTACATATGGTAACACAATAAAAATTTTAAAAATCCATGGAACTGGGCAGGCCATGGTGGCTCAGCAGGCAAGAATGCTTGCCTGCCATGCCAGAGGACCCAGGTTCAATTTCCGGTGCCTGCCCATGTAAGAAAAAAAAATCCATGGAACTAACACCATAGTTTAGTTAGTTACACCTGCTTTTGCACTTGATATAAATAGAATCACACAGAATGTACTATTTATGACTGGTTTCTTTAGTTCAACATCGTTTTGTGAGATTCGTCCATATAAGTGTAGTTTAGTTATTCTCTTTTCTATATAACATTCCACTATGTGAAATAAGATTGCAGTATAACTGTTTATTAATTCAAATATTAATGGGTGTCTGGGGTTATGATGAATATGACTGCTCAGAACATTCATACATGTGTCACTTGATGAATATATGTATGCATTTCTGTTTTATATATACCTAGGAGAGTTAATGATGGGTTACAGGGTATTCATATATTCAGATAAAGGTGACACTACCAAATAGTTTTCCAGAGTAGCTCCACCTGCAGTGTATGAGGACTCATTACTCCACATTCTTGCCAATACTTGATGTTGACACTCTGGTTTCAGTATATCTGATGAGTATGGAGTATATTAAAATGTAGTTTTAATTTGCATGTCCCTGATTCTTAATGAAGTCAAGCACCTTTTATCTGTTTGGGGGCCATTTGGATATGCTCTTTATTACCTTTTCAAGTCTTCCACCCACTTTTAAATTATATTGTCCTTACCTCATTGATTTATAGAGGTTTGCTCTAGTTTGCTAGCTGCTAGAATATGATATACCAGAAACAGAAAGGCTTTTAAAAGGGGGAATTTATTAAGTTGCAAGTTTACAGTTTTAAGGCCGTGAAAATGTCCAAATTAAAGCAAGTCTATAAAAATGCCCAAATTAAGTCATCAACAAGAGGTTACTTTCACTCAAGAAAGGCAGAGGAAGTTCAGGGTTTCTCTCTCAACTGGAAAGGCACACAGTGGACATGACAACATCTGCTGGCTTTCTCTTCAGGTTTCTTGTTTCATGAAGCTCCTCCCAGGGCATTTTCCTTCTTTATCTCCAAAGGTCTCTGGCTGCATGGGCTCTTGTGGCTCTCATGGCTATGAAGCTTTTCCCAAAATATTTCCTCTTTTAAAGGATTCTGGTAAACTAATCAGGACCCATCTTGAATGGGTGGAGTCACATCTCCCTCTAATCAAATGTTAATATCCACAATTGAGTGTGTCACATTTCTGTGGAGATAATCCAATCAAGTCTCCAACCTACAGTTCTGAATAGGAATTAAAAGAAACAGCTGCCTCCACGAGATGGATCAGGATTAAAATATAGCTTTACTAAGGTACATACTCTTTTCAAACATGCACAAGATTCTTTATACATTCTGGATGCAAGTGTTTCATAATGAAAACATATATGTACTGATATGTGTTTAAAAGTATCATCTTCCACTCTGTGGCTTGGCTTGACTTTTAACTCTTCTTAATAGTGTCTTTTGATGAACAGAAGTTCTTAATTTTAGTATTGTCTAATTTATCAGTTATGTTCCTTAATAGAACATTTATGTTCTGTTTCAGATCTTTGCCAATTCCAAAGTCATGAAGATATTCTCCTTTTTATTTTTAAAATTTTATTATTTTTCCTTTAAATTTAGATTGAAATCCAATTGGAATTGATTATTTCTTGTTGTAGTTATGAGGCCACAGTCAAGATCTTTATTTTTATGGATATCCCAATTAATCAGGATCATTTGTTTTCCAACTTTCCTGTTTTCCTAAAACTGTGATTGTTTACATTTGGATCTGTTTCAAATTTTTCTAAAGTATTTCACTGATCTATTATCTATCCTTACATCAACATCACACTTTCTTTTTTAAAAATATTTTTATGTGCTATCTTCACACATATAATCCATCCAAAGTATACAATCAATGGCTCGCAACATCATCGCATAGTTGTGGATTCATCTTCATAATTTTTAGAACATTGTATCACTCCAGAAAAAGACAAAACAAAAAACAAAAAAAAAAAAACCATACATCCTATACCCCTTACCTCTCTCTCTCATCAACTGCTAGTATTTCAATCTATCCAGTTTTTTTAACCCAGTAATCCCTCTATTATTTATTTATTTTTGTTCTTACTTTTTACTCATTTGTCCATATGCTGGATAAAGACAGCATCAGCACAAGGTTTTCACAATCACAGTCACACTGTAAAAGTTATATAGTTAAACAATCATCTTCAAGAGCCAAGGGTACTGGAATACAGTTCAATAGTTTCAGATACTTCCCTCTAGCCACTCCAATACACCATGAACTAAAAAGGGATATCTATATAATGTATAAGAATAACCTCCAGGATAATCTCTCGACTCTCTCAAATCCATCAGCCACTGAAACTTTATTTTATCTCAATTTTCTCTTCCCCCTTTTGATAAAGAAGGCTTTCTCCATTCACTTGATGCTGAGTCTCAGCTCAGCCCAGTAGTTCTCTCCCAGTTGCCAGGGAGTTCCCTCCCACCCAACCAGGAGTCAAGTCCCACATAGAGGGGAGGGCAGTGAGTTCACCTGCTGAGATGACTTAGAAAGAGAGGCCACAACTGAGCAACAAAAGAGGTTCTCTGGAGGTGACACTTAGGCATAATTATAAGTAGGCTTAGCTTCTCCTTTGCAGGAATAAGTTTCACAGGGGTGAACCTCAAGATGAAGGGCGTGGTCTATTAAATTGGTTGTCCCCTCTGCTTGTGAGAATATTAGGAATTCCCCAGATGGGGAAGTTTAGTATTTCCACCTTTCTACACAGTCCCCTAAGCAGATTTTGCAAACTATTTATTCTCTGCCCAAATTACCCTGGGATGTACTGGGGCATCACGCTAACCTGTACAAACCAACAAGAGCTCACTCCCTATTCAAGATTCTATGTAATTATGGAATTTCATACCTTAATAATCATTATAACTTTAAAAGAAGTCTTCTATCTGGTAGCATATTTACTTTCTTCTTCTTCAAGATTGTTTTGGCTGTTCTAGGTCCTTCATATTATATAATTTTACAATCAGTGTGTCAGTTTTCCATAAAAAACAAACAAACGGGGTTTTCATTGTAATCACATTGACAGTATATCTCAATTTGGGTAGAACTGCATTTTATGGCCAAGGTATTGCTCCATTTATTTAGATATTTAATTTCTCCCAGTAATGAATTATGGATTTCTGTGTAGAATGTAAATGTTTTATTTTCACATCTTTCATTAAATTTATTTTTTAATCTGTTTTTCTTGTAAATGGTATCACTTTTTAAATGTTATTTTCTATTATTTGGGCTGGTACAAAGGAATAGAAATTGATATTAGCAAATGATCTTTTATGCAGATATCAAGGGAAATTCATTTATAAATTCTAGTAATTTTTCTTATATACTCAAATCTTGCTAAATTCATTTATTAATTTTTTATAAAATCATATTATCTAGAAATAACGCGGACATTTCACTTCTTCTTTTCCAATATGCATAGCATGTATTTATTTTTCCTGCCATCAACGTACCCACTATGTATGATTTTTAAGTCAATGTTGAATAGAAGTACTGATGGTAGTCTTCCATGTCTCATTCTCAGTCTCAAGGGAAATCTTTCAACATTTCACCATTAAGTATGATGTTTGCTATCGTTTATGTGTACGTGTGAATAATCATCACATTAAGGCAGTTCCCTTTTATTCATTCCTATTTTGATAAGAGTTTTATGATAAATGTGTTGAATTGTATCTTATGCTTTTCTTGCAACTATTTTTATGGTGAATTACATTAATTTTTTTTTGTCAAAGTTAAAAATCCTCTCATTCCTAGAATAAAGTTGTGATGTGTTATTCCTTTATCATTTGCGGGACTTAGGTTAATTAACGTTTTGTTTAAGGTTTCTATATCTAAACTGATGAGAGACATTGGTTTATACTTTCATTTCTTCTAATCATCTTGTCAGTTCAGGAATTAAAATTATATTGCCTCCTAAATTGAGTTGGGAAGTATTCCTTCTTCTTCTCCTCTCTGGAAGAGTTTTGTAAGATTCATGCTATTGACTTCTTTTGTATTTTTAAGACTGTACATGTGGAGTCATCTGGGTTTTTTGAGGTAAGGGTTTTAATAACAATCAATTCCTTTAACCAATATAGGGTTCTTCAAATGCTTCTATCTCTTCCTCTACCCATTTTGGTAAGTTATCTTTTTTGAGAAATTTGTCCTTATTTTTCTAAATTTTTAATGTATTGGCATGAAGTTGTTTTCTTATTTTCTTTTTAATATCACTTCTAGTGATATAGGACCAGTAGTAAGGTCCACCATTTATTTCCTGATATTGGAAATTTGTGTTTTCTCTGTTTTTTAACTTGATTGGTATTTCCAGGGGGTTATCAACCATATTAACATTCTCAAAGAATCAACTTTTGGTTTTGTTGATTTACTTTATTATACATTTGCTTTTTATTCCATTGCTTTTCTGCTCTCATTCTTGCTGTCTCTTTCCTCTTACTCTCTTACGTTTGAGTTTACATTCCTATTTTCTAGCTTCTTGAAAAGGAGCTTAAATCACTGATTTTCAGCCTTGATTCTTTTCTATTATATGAATTGAAGTCTGTAAATATCCCTCTCTGTACTGCTTTAACTGCATGCCACAAATTTTGATATACCCTATCATTATCATTACAAAGAACATTTTCTATTATTTCTTCTTCACCCATGGGTTATTTAGAAGTATATCATTTAACCTCCAAACAGTTGAGAATTTTCTCATTATCTTTTAATTATTCATTTTTAATCTATTTTCACTGTAGACAGAGAACATGCTCTGAATAATTTCAATCTTTGACATTTGTTGAGGCTTGCTGTATGACCCAACGTATGGTCAGTTATGGAAAATATTGCATGTGCACTTGAAAAGGATATGAATTCTGATGTTCTTGGGTGCAGTGTTCTGTATATGTCAGGTAGGTCAAGCTGTCCAGATATTCTCTATTCTTATCAATATTGAAAGATTTCTATTCATTAGTTTTGTTTTATGAATGGTTACTTTATTTTATAATTATATTATTGGGCACATGAAGAATTAGGACTGCAACAACTTCTTGTTGGACTGACCGATTTCTCATTATGAAATAGCTCTCTTTCTGTAATGCTTTTTGCCTTAAAGTCTATTTTGTCTGATATTATAACTACAGCAGCTTTCTTTTGGTTGGTGTTCAATTGTGCTTCCATTCTTTAATTTTCAAGCATTCTGTGTCCTTATATTTAAGGTATGCCTTTTGGAAGCAACATACATTTAGGTATATTTTTCTCAGTCTAACCATCTCACTTTTTTACTCATAGTATTTAGTCTACCCACATTTCATGTAATTACCGATATAACTGGGTTTGTAGGTAATATTTTACTATTTTTTTTCTATTTGATCAGCCTGATTAGTGTTTTATTTATCTTTTCCTTCCTTCATTTTGAACTCTGATTACATATATGTTAGACATTTTCACCGTGTCTCACGTCTTTTCCACTCTTTTCTCTATTTCTATTCCTATTTCTACATATTCTCTATTTTTAGATATTTTCTATTTACCTGTCTTCTAGTTCATTAATTCCCCTTTTTTTTTTTTTTATCTAAACTTTGTTAAATCTACCCTTTGGAATCTTAATGTCACATACTATACTTGTTATATATGAAATTTCCATTTGCTTTTTTTCTGATTCCACTTCTGTGATGAAATTTTCCATTTTTAATTTATATTTCTTTCTTTTCTTCTATTTCTTAAGCATAATAATTTGTGTTATTTGAAAACCCATGGCTGTTTTGGCATACTTAGTAATTCTTGTTTCAATGACATGATGACTTCAGGTTATGTTATCTGGCACTAGAGAAACTTCATGCTTTCCTCTGCTCAACGTAATACCCTGGGAGGAGGAGAAGGGAGTGATGATTCCTTTATCCAATCAGGGAATATGCTGAGTCAAGACTGTGTGGTAGTTTTGGTATGATTTAATCTACCTCTAATTTAAACCTGTTTCAAGAGCAGGGTATTTAAGGGCTCTTAATTAACAGCCTGATGAGTCTTTGCTTCTTCAGAACCAAGAGCTGTGGGAAATTCCTTTCTGTTTTTCAATTTAGATATTTTAGCCTCACAGATACCTTCAGAATTTAGCAAATATTTTGTGGCAAAAAGAAACCATGTGTTTGAAGAACTCTCAGGTATGTAATTTTTGACATTCCAGCTTTGTACAACTGAAAAAACTCTTTTGGTTTCTTTGACTCCCAACAGCAACCATTTATTTAGACCAAGCCAAAAATTTCAGTATCTAGTTCATGCCTATGTCCAGAACTGGAAAACTCCTTCAGGAAAAAAACAGAGAATGAAGATCATCTCATCTCTCCACATCGTAGTTCTTATGGTCCTCGTTGCTTCTATATCACTTTAATGTTTTTAAACACATGATTAAAAAAAAATTTTATCCATTCTTCCTAGTTGCTCTCATCAGGAATGTAGGTTTGACACAAACTATGCCATTCTACCCAGTAGTGTTTAGTCTCTGTTTGAGGAATAAAGGAAGGACCAGTCTTAATTACTTGCTACCTGGGGATTTTTAATCCCTAAATACCATCTAAAGTATTTCTCTTTTCTTATTTTCTTTATTGAGAAAGGGCCGATATTCATTTTAAAAATCATGCTTGTTTAAAGGCTGAAGACAACAGGGAAGAACAAAAGTGTACGATCTTTTCATATTTTTAAATCTAGCTAGTTATAGAGTAATTATAAAAAGCAACCATTAAGTGAACATAAAGCAAACTCACAAAAAATCTGCAGAACATGGTAACTTCTGAAATGTTCTCTTCTGATAATCAAATAGAAACCTGTTGCATTAATTAAATGTTGCATGGAGTGATTGAGAGCAAATTAGGCTTCTTAACTATACTGCACATATCATTTGCCAATGTTCTCTACAACAGGAAAAAGTTATTCATAAAACCCCTTTTTTCATTATATATTAATTCTGATCTGAATTTCATTAGGATATAAAAATTGCATAGAGAAAAACTTCTTCATAGGAATATATCTCTCTGAGGAGGTTATTTTGAAGCTACTATTTATTATACTTTCAAAATGGGAATAATTCTTCCATGGAAGTGTTTAAAGAGTATCCAGTGAATCTCAGATTATAATCAATAGAATGATCAATAATAAAAGTACTAATATGCTTATAAAATTATGTCTAAAGATTATTACATACATACTATGCGTCAAGCACCTCACTCACTGTTTCATATGCACGATCACTAAGTCATCACATTGGCTCTAGGAGGTAGGTATTATTGACCCAGTCTTTCAGATGAGGAGGCTTAACATGGGCTCACATCTAGGTCTGTTTAATTCAAAAGCTAATATTCTTAACTACAACAGTATGCTGTCTCTGAGGATAAATGAAAGCTGATGGATTGATTTCCAATTAGACAGATATCTATTTCTCGCTTCTTTCCAAATTACATCACATGGACAGACAAGTAAACAGAGAAAAGTGTAAGTCAAATCTATCAATATTATTACTTATCAAAGTTCAAATGAATGCTGACTGGAGAAAAGGTTGCAGCTAAAAAAATTTCTGGCATTATGTGAAGATCACAATTTTCTGTGTCATTGCTTTCCAACAGGAGTTTACAAAGCTGACCTCAGGATTTCCTCCCATCCCTGCTTTTTCCCATGAGAGAACCCTCTTCTGTCCCTACTTTTTTGCTCCCTCTTTAGTGCCTGGTGCCTAATCTGATCCTTTATTGCCCAAAAACCAAGATTATAATTAAAGGAGCTGTACTAATCCAATCAGCTGTCAAGACTAGGTTTGCTGGTTTGTATTTAATGACTGATTGATTACTCCTTAGATAAAATCATAACTTTAATTATAGAGTGATCTTGACCCATCCTCACTTCCATTTCCTCTCACTTTAATTATTACCATCATTGTTGCTGTTGCTGCAGTCATTATTGTCTATGTGTCTTAATTAATGCTTTCATTTTAAACCATTTAGCCAGACATGTCTACCTTACTGATATCTCCCTACCATATGCCTCTTTCTTGTTAATCTTAATAGAGATAGCAAAGACTCCAATCTCATTATAAATTAATTCTATATCCTCTGGGATACTTTAAAGTTTTGGGTCTCTATAAAATCATCTGCTCTAAATTTATTTCTTGTTGTCTATTCTGCAGTCTTTTTATATCATTTGTTAATCAAAATAACAAGAGCAAAAGTCTATCTTAAATAAGAATCCCCACTGCCCATGTTGTCTGAATGATATTCAATTTTAATTTTCTGGCCTTATTATCAATTCATTATTCAAAGTAACTCTTTTCCCTTTCCTCAGATTGAAATGACTTATAGCTGAAAGTATTTTAATGGTTTTAGAAACTTCCTTATATAAATTACATAAATTATAGTCTAATTTTTGGAAGTAACCCTTCTAAACACTGGCAAATAATACCGTAGCAAATAGGGATTGGTGTAGCCAGGCAACGATTTCAAAATCATCACATGGTCAAGCAGTAGGATGAATATGAAAAGTGCAGGCAGAGGTTCTATAGAACCTCTCTAGAGGGGATGTCTTAATATTAGCATTACAAAAATGTCTCTGGCTCCCCAATCTTAAATACATAATTTGTGAATAATGTTATGGGTTTGCAGCTGGCAGTGAAGTGTGATATATTGTTAATGCTTTTTGCAAATGTTAGAGTAGCTATCTATCAAGACTCTATTGTCTCCAATGGCTTTCTTACAGCACAGTCAAAAAAACACTTCAAACTCCTACTAAACTAGAGATCTCACTGTTCTGCAGACCAGTACAATTTTTATTACATTTAAATAATAAAAGCCATCATTAGGGTCAATTCATAGCAACAGAATTTGCAATTTTAGGATTTTCTGTAAGGATTTGGCTTGTAATATCTGGAATCTAAGGTTTAATTTCATGGTGGTGGGGGGTGGGAGGTGGTAGATAAGTAAACTTTCTGTAGCTTTCTTGGATAGAAAGACAGCCCTAACATTTAAATATCATGCCAGAAAGTTAAGCCTATCAGGTTCCAATTAGCATTCTCAATTCAAACCCATCTCAAATTTTCTAGGCTGGAGGAGATTGAGCTATACTGAAGGGTTGTTCTTATAAAGTGATTATGAAATTTTCTCCTATCATTCACTTTTGTGGGATATCTCTGGGCAATTCCTGATGTTACTACTGTAGCAACAGCATATTTAGTGATTGTCACAGACAGGAACATTTTGAAATTGTGAGGGAGGAATCATGATTTATAATGTGCTACAAAATTGCTCTCAGCTCTAGAATACAAATTCAAATTTGACAGTTGATACCAATCTGCAATGTATTCTGGAGTAATTCCCACTGCTTATGAAAATCCCTTGACGGTTTGGGGATATATTCTATCTATGAAACAGTCACTCTGACTGCACTGACAATTCAGATACAATTTTTTAAATGCTAAAGGGATTACCCCCTTTAAACAGAGGCATTTTTGCTTTAAGCACCAAGACATTACAAGCCTCTGTAGATGGAGTGACTCTGAAAAATTCTATTCCTGGTAAATATGACGGGAACGTCAACTGAGCATGACTTTAAATGATCTGTGTATGTTCGGCATTTTCCTACATTAAATGAATTAAAATTTATTTTAATTTTTACTTAAATAAATTTTAAATAAAAATTTAATTTTAATTTAAATAAAAAATTTGTTTAAAATTAAAAATAAAAATTATTTAAACAATTAAAATACTTGTTTAGACTCTAACATATGTACAATGTATCACTTGTATAGAATATGCAAATAAATTACTCATAAACAAATCTCAAGTTCAAGTGCCCATATCTAACTTGAGGGGAGATAAAAAAAACAGGCAAACTTCATTAGACTAATCAGTAAACTGTCACCAGCAGTGAGAAAAACATTCCTAATAGGCTTGCCTTGAGAGGTTGTTACCTGAAAGGGATGGCTGACCAGAAGGCACTGAGGTTGGGAAACAGATAGGCAGACTTTTTCGTGACAACAAACATGATTCTTACCCTTCAAAAATTTCAAGAGAATTCTTCAAAGCTAGTCCCTAGATCAGAGAGAAACCAGGAAAATTTGCTACTCTTCATCATGTATATATGGGGAGGGGTCAGTAAACATTTCCCACATTGTAAGTTAAAGCTAGATATTCCTATTAATTTTGTCTTATTTCTATTGACCTTATTTCCTTATACTTTTGCAACATCAGCCAAAAATATTTTCACACACTTGAGTACCTCTTGTTTAACATGCTAAGAACACGGTGTTAAAAGGAGACAATAGAGGGCAGGCCAAGGTGGTTCAGCAGGCGGAGTTCTCGCCTACCATGCCAGAGACCCGAGTTCGATTTCCAGTGCCTGCCTATGAAACAAAAAAAAAGATAATAGAGGATTTGAGGCTCAAAAAAGGGGCATGCGAGTTTTACATACACAGTTAGTACATACCTTGACACTGCATACTGAGGGGTTCAAGCTTGGTCACGCTACTTGCTTTGGCCAACAAAATGTAAGAGAAAGGAGGTATGTCATTTCAAAGCAGAAGCTCTAAGAACCACCAAAGGGTTCTAAAATGTTCTCCTTTTCTTTGTCAATGAGACCCTAAACATCGCAGATAGGGGCTTCTCCTTCAGCCTGGGTCAGGGAAAAGGCACATAACATCAGCAAAATCAAGCTTTATTGTTGTAAGTTATGGAGATTTTGGAGTTGTTTGCTACCATAATATAATTTGGCAATAGCTGAATGATACATCCTGCACTCTCATCATCTGTCCCTGAACCTCCTGCCCATCTATATTCTTGCTATACTTATCAGTTGCCTAGAAACTCCATTTGCACGTACCACTATCTTAGTTTGCCAGGATGCTATGACAAATACCACAAAATGGGTTGGCTTAAATAACACGCATTTATTAGTTCATAGTTTGGAAGACTAAAAGTCCAAAATCAATGCATCAGCAAGGCAATTCTTTCGCCTCAAAATCTGTAGCATTCTGGTGCTGACTTGCTGCAATCCCTGGGATTTCTTGGCTTGGATTTCTGTCTTCTGTCACATGGCAATCTCTCACTCTATGGGTCTGCTCATCTAGTTTTCTCAGACTTCTGGTTTCCAATGACTTCAGCTTCTGGCTCCTCCCTATGGCTCTCTTTGATTCTTCTGCTTATAAAGGACTCCAATAACACAGATTAAGGCTCAAGCTAATTCAGTTGAGCTACACCTTAACTAAAAATAACCTCTTCAAAGGTCCTATTTTCAAATGGGCTCACACTACCAGGAACGTGGATTAAGATTAAAAAGATGTTCTTGCTGGAGTACGTAATTTAATCTACCAGACCCATGTGCCCACCCTGGGCAGTGTCATAAGTACCCTCTGCCCAAATAAAATCCTCATTGCTTTTTTTCTTCAATCAGCAATCAAGAAAAATGACTTGACCAAACTGACTCAGATAAGGATGTGAGGGAACCACTGTGACCCACAGTGATATATAACTTTGCCCCGGAAATATATGATATAAAGAGAGGTGTATTAGCCCCAATAGAATAGTCTCTAATAATGGCATTTCAAAAGGGTTATCTGGGGGATAGGGAGAACATTCTAACACTTCTATGTACTAAACCAAATGCCCCTCCCTGCAGCTGTTAAAAAATCATTAAGGGGAGTCGCAAGCTTTGGGGCCGCGTTGAAACACCTTTCCCCTCCATCACCTGATTTCCCCTTACCCTCTAGACCTCTGCGCTCTCAGACCCCTCCTCACCTCCCAGATACCCATACCCACCCCCTACTCAGGTCCCACTGCTCCCTCTTCGAGGGATTCTTTAGCCGGTTTCCACTCTCACCTCCCCCCAGGTAGCGGTGAGGCGGCCTCTCCTGAGCAATCTCCCGGCCTCACTTTCAACCTCTCTTCTCTGATCTCCCTCTCTCCTTTACCCCAACTTATCTTTTTACCCTCCCTTTTCTCTCCCACATCCGAACTTTAAAAAAAAAAAAAGAAAGAAAGAAAAAAAATCATTAAAGCATAAATCCTAGTGATTAGACTTTAGCTACAACTTGGACTATATTCCTGTAACTACTTTTCATGTGCAGGCACTGAGCAAGGCACTACAAATACATTATTTCATGCAATTTTGTCAAAGGTTCTATACAATAGGTACGACATATTATTCCCATACTACAATCAAGTACATTAAGGCACAGTAAATTGTATTTCTGAGATCATATGGTTGGTGAGTGGCAGAGCCCAGGCTCATAACCACTGTGCAATATAACAGTGACACCAATACACTATTATTCTCAAAACCTCACAGAAAATAAAGCATCATTGTGGATTTTATTTAATACTGTTTACTTTACAATCCATACTGTAATTTTATGGCACTTATGATAAAGGTGAAAAAATGGAGGTAGGTATTTCTCATCAAAATGGCTTAGTAAGTTTGAAATTCATTTTAAGTGCTTTGAGTCTAAGCCCTCTAAATAACAGATGAGAAAGAAAAATAAAATAAAATGATTTTTAAAAAACCCAGGAAGATGTATCCTGGCTCAAAAGCAAGATGAAATTCCTCATGAAACAAAAAAGAAGTAGAAATTCCAAACAATGATTAGCAGTGGGGGAATCCTAATTACCAGACCCTAGTGATAGTCACAGAGTTTGCTCATGTAACATAATGGGGTCTAACACTGTTCTACTCCAGATGGATATCTAAAGACAAGTTCACTGTTTGAAGCCAGAGGCTGGAGTGTAGCTCTCCACTGCTCCTAAAAAACTGCTCCTTAACATAGCCTAAAGTGTCAGCTCTTAGAAAGCTAGAGGTCTAGCAAAGTGAGAAAAACTAAACTGCATTCAGACTCTGTGAATGGATCAGCTATATGTCTAATACAATCCGAAATACTGTACAATTATAAAACCTTGTTCCAGCAGACCTGGTAGAGGCAAATGAGCAACCTCTAGGCAGAAGAGGGAAGCATAAAGGAAAAGAGCAAGATGAGCTTGTGAACTCAAATTTCAAATCACAGAGAAATCTAATGCTAACAGAGAGCAAATTAAAGTCATAAAATAAACCCACTCCGAATGAAATCAATGTCATAAAACAAGCTAACAAGGACTTTAAAATATGTATATTTAGGATGGTCAAAAGATAAATGAAGCAACCATATCCACAAAACATAATAAATAAAACCACAGACATAAAACAAGGTTCTTATGAAAAAATAGCTTATTGAAATCTTACAAAAGTAAACAATGCCTATTAGAGAAATGGGGAAAAAATTGGAATAAATTCTAGATTGGACTGAAAAGAGAAACAGTAAAAGTGAGAGAATTAGTAAATATTTGCAGGCGTTCCATAAAAAGAGAAATGAAATAATGGCTTAGAATTTTCCAGAATTGAAGAGCAGCACAAGTCCTTGAGTTAAATGTGTACTACAAGTTCTGAGCAAGATAAAGAAGAATAAATCCAAACTTGTACCAAAAAAAAAATTTTAAAACAGCCAAAAATGACAGATTACCTACAAAATAATAACAACTGACCTGGCAACAGAACTTTTGTTAGCAACAATGTAAGTCAAAGACAACGGAATAATATTTTCAAAATGTGAGGCAAAGAAGCATTAAGTATCAAATTTTATACACAATACAAAGTCTGGGCAATGCTCCAGGGTACTTTCCCCCCAAAGAATCTTTAAACAACTAGCAAAAATTGGCAGAGCCATTTTTCCCAAAACTCTGAAAACAGTGAAAGGATTGTAGTAACTGAGAAAGTGCATAATCAAGAAAAAGCTTGAAAAACAGTCCTTGCTAACCCCCTTCTCCTGCACAGTATGGAGCCTGCCTGCACTCCCATTGAGGGCCCATGGTCCTGTACCAGAGGAAACAGACTAACCTCTGTGCTCATACTATGATACCTGAATGTCAGTGTCACTCTATCAGGTAAAAACTTGAAAGATTGAACTAGGAAACTCGCCTCAGGCTCTCCCTCCTAGATAAAAGTTCTGATGGCAATTTTATGTCAAACGGAGTAGAGAGAGCATTCAAATTCCTATAAACTGGAAATTATGAAAGTCATGAGCAAGAAACAAACAGAGGATAAGAAGCAGTCTTCACTGAGACTTAGATAAGACAGAGAGGGCCATTATGAACGGTGCTTTTTGCTTCAGTTTTTTTTTGTTTATATTAGCACCTGGAACTCAAGGAAATCTCTGTTATATCACTGTCTGGATACAAACTTAAGTAGCAGATATCTGAGGGGCTAAATCAAAGCGTTAACACTTTGAAATACTAAAAGATAAAGTGTACAATGAAAGATCACAACAGAGAAGTAGGACACAATGGTCCATCCAGAGGCACAAGATAAAACTCTAGAAATTATTAATGAGACCTGACTTTGGACATACTGGGCAAAGGCTTAAAAAAAAAAAAAAAGATCCACAATATGCTCAAGGAGATAGAGGAAAACATGGAGAAATAACTAAAGGATATGAGAAAAACAATGAATGAAAGAACAATAAGAGAATCTCAATAAAGAGATGGAAATTTTAAAAAGGAACCAAACAGAGCTACTGGAGTTTAAGAGTACGTAACTGAAATGAAAAATTCCCCAGAGGGTTTCAACAAGAAAAAAGGATGCCCACTATCACCACTGTTATTCATCACTGTACTGGAAGTTCTAGCCAGAGCAATTAGGCAAGAAAAGAAATAAGAGGCATCCAAATTGGAAAGGAAGAAGTAAAACTTTCCCTATTAGCAGATAATAGGAACCTATATCTAGAAAATACCCACAAATCTAGTTATAACAAAGCTACTAGACCCAATAAAAGAATTCAACAACATGGCAGGGTGCAAGATCAACATGCAAAAATCAGTAGTGTTTATATATACTAGTAAGGAAAAAACAAAATTTAATTCCATTTAAAGTAGCAACTAAAAGGTTCAAATCTCTAAGAATAAATTTAACAAGGATGTAAAGGAACTGTGCACAAAAACTACAAGACATTGCTAAAAGATATCAAAGAAGACTTAAATAAATGGAAGGACATTCCTTGTTCATGGATTGGAAGACTAAATATAGGCAAGATGTAAATTCTACCTAAAACAATTTACCGATTTAATGCAATCGCAATCAAAATTTCAACAGCCTTCTTTGGAAAAATAGAAAAGCCAATCACCAGATCTACATGGAAGGGTAAGGGGCCACAAACAGCCAAAGCCATCATAAAAAAGAAGAATAAAGTTGGAGGACCATATTTGCCAATCTCACAACTTATTACAAAATGACAATAATAAAAAAAGCAGGGTACCTGCACAAGGACAGACATATAGACCAATGGAATCAAACTGACAGCTCAGAAATCAACCCTCACCTTTATGGTCAGATGATTTTTGACAAGAGGTCAAAGACCACTCAACTGGAAAAGAACAGTCTCTTCAACAAATGGTGCTGGAAAAATTGAATTTGCATTTGCAAAAGAACGAAGGTGGACCCTTACCCACACCATATACAAAAACAAACTTAAAATAGATCAAAGACCTAGATATAAGAGCCAAATCTATAAAACTCCTAGAATAAAATGGAGGGAAGCAACTCCAGTACTTTGTGTTAGGTAATGCTTTCTTAGACTTTATACTCAATGCATAAGCAACAAAAGAAAAAAGAAATAGATAAATGGAACTTTATCAAAATTTAAAACTTTTGTGTATCAAAGGACTTTTTCATGAAAGTCAATGGAAAAAATATTTGGAAACCACATATCTGATAAGGGTTTAAATCTAGAATTTAAAAAGAAATACTATAACTCAACAACACAAAGATAAACAACCCAATTTTTTCTTCTTTTGGGTGCGTAGTCCAGGAATCAAACCCGGTTCTCCCACAAGAAAGGCAACCATTCTACCACTGAACCACCCATACACCCACACAATTTTTAAATGGGCAAAACATGTGAATAGACATTTCTCCAAAGAAGATATAAAGTGTCCAGAAAGCACATGAAAAGATGCTCAATATCATGAGCTGTCAGGGAAATACATATCAAACCCACAAAGACATACCATTTCAAATCCTTTAGAATAGCTGCTGTTGATAAAAAACAGAAAATAACAAGTGTTGGAGAGGGTACAGAGAAATAGGAGCATTCACTGCTGGTGGCAATGTAAAATGGTATATAGCTTCTGTGGTTGACAGTTTGGCAGTTCCTCAAAAAGTCAAGCATAGAACTACCAAATGATCTGACAATCCCACAACTACGTATATACCCAAAGAATAGAAAGCAGGGACTCAAACCAATATTTTCACAATGATGTATACAGCAGCATTATTCACAATTGCCAAAAGATGGAAGCAACTCAAATGTCTCCAACAAATGAATGGATAATCAAAATGTGGTAAATACATGCAATATTAATTGGCTGCAAAGGAATTTGAAGTTCTAAAACATGCAACAACATGGATGAATCTTGAAGAATACTGTGTAGAATAGCTCAAGAGGGAGTCAATGCTCAATTTGTACAGTTTCTATTTTGGGTGTAGAAAAGTTTTTAGTAATGGATGGTGGAAATAGTAGTACATCATTTTGAACATAACAGCATAGAGTTATATATTTGAACGTGGCTAAAATGGGAAAATTTAGATTGTACATATGTTACTAGAATAAATTTTTTTTTAAATTATGCTAGGTGAAGTAAGCAGACACAAAAGGACAGATATTGTATGACCCTACTTATATTAAACATCTAGAATAAACAAATTCTTCCCCTTGACATCAGTCTCCCCCTATGTAGTACAAGATACAATAACATGGAGTATCTTGTGTGTGTTAGATATCACAAAAGAACATGGTATAAGGAATTCCAAATATTAAAATAATAAAATAAAAAGAGTAAGGCACATGTTAAAAACCAGGCTGAGTTTTAAAATCCAGCTATTGGCTGACTCATTTTAAAAATATTTAAAATATGGAAAAAGATACACTAGGCAAATACAAATGAAAAGAAGCTGGTGTAAACTATGTGACAATATTGTGAGCCACTGACTATATACCACATATGAAATGTCTGTATGTTAAGAATGTTTGTATGTTAAGTTCTATCAATAAAAATATTTTTAAAAAGAAGCTAGTATAGCAATACTAAATCAGACAAAATAAAGTAAAAGTCAAAAATTAATCAATGACATTAATTAAAGAGGGATATCAACCATATAAAAGGAGCAATTCACTAAGGAGACATAAAATCATTCACCCACCTCTCCAAAGAAATCATTCTTGTCAATGTGACTAAAGACCTTTATGTTATAAAAAACCAGTGGTGAGTTTCCAGTGTTCATCCCTAACAGCGTTTCATAGCATATGAAAAAGTTAACAATGCTTTCCTTCTACAAAGCCTTTTCTTCACTTTCCTCCTCCCACACTCCTTATCCTCCTAGCTGGCTGCTCCTCCTTCCCACAAGCTTAAACACTAAGTCTGGCCTGGGCTTAGGCTTCAGGAGTCTTCTCTTCTTCATCTACACACCACAGTAAAGGCTACTAGTTGTCTCCTATGAACACCTGCTTCCAGAAAGTGAGGGTATGGAGGGGGTGGTGAGGAATGGGGGACTGTCGTCCCCTGTGATACAGGGCAAGCCAAGAGATGGACATGGAATGGATATGAGAGCGAACAGGCAAACAACTGACACTGATTCTCTCAAGTATTTCCCATCTCAGTTAACAGAAATACCATTCACCCATCTGATCAGGCAAAAAACTTAGAACCATCCTTGAATCCTCTCTTACTGTTCTATGTCACAGCCAGTTCATTAGCAAATCTAGTAGGCCAAATATCCAAAATATATTACACATCCATCCACTCCTAACTATGGCCTCTTTGGCCCAAACCATGGTCACTCTTGACTAGAACATTCCAATAACTTCCTTGCTAGTCCCCTTCACTTCCCCTCTTGCTCCACTACAGTTAGTTCTCCATGCAGCAGACAGAAATAACTTTTTAAAATAAAGGCAGCTCCTGTCATGTTGCCCTTCTAGCTGTTCCGTAAACACATCAATCATGCTTCCTCATCAGCTCCCTCCTTGGGGCCTTTATGGTTGCCTCCAATTGGAATGATCATCCCCAGGCACCCTCCTGACTTACCTCCTGGCTTCATGCAGTCCTTCTATCACCTCCTCAGATGACTGTCCCTGACCTTCCCCTGCAACACAGCTCCCATCCCACCTGTCAGCTCTCTCCCTTACCTGCTTTATCCTTCCTCACAACCTGACATCACACAGTGCTTGCTAATTCATGAATTGTCTGTCTTCCCCACTGGAATGTAAGCCCCTGGAAAGAAGCAACTGCTGATTTTGTTCACTGTTGTATTCATAGTATCTGAAATTGTGCTGAGCATGTAGTAACTCCTCAAGAAATACTTATTGACTGAGTATTTAGACCAGTGAGTTAATCATAAATTAAATGTACCTTATAGCAAGAAAGGAATGAAGTCATTCTCTCTTGAACTCCCTCTAGTCAGCAAGGCCTTGAAATATGTAAGTAAAAACTGAGTGAATTAAAGGAAAAATTGACAATTCTCAATTTATAATTTTTTTCTAGCAAAAAAATGGCAAACCAAACTTTTAAAAATAGTAAGATTTTAGAAGAGTCAAAAACAAATTAGTAAGTTTGATCTAAGCTATATATAAAACCCTATATCCCCCAAACAGAGAATATATAACTTAAGTACACTTTGATAAAAAAGTAATGATGTTCTAAATCAGAAAGGAAGCCCTAACAAATTTTGATGAATCTATATCATATGGATGAATGACCATATTTGTGACCACTCACAATTAAAATCAAAGTCAACAATAAAAATAAGTTTTAAAACATATAGGTTTGGAAATAAAAAACTGGATACCAAAACATCCATGGATTAAGAGAAAATCAGATGAAAAATGAATGCATGGTTGGGGGAATGAGGGGTAGAACAGATTGGGTGGATGGCAGCGGGATGAGTATGTAGTATGTGTGAGTTTTTTCTTTTCATTTCTTTTTCTGGAGTGATACAAGTGTTCTGGAGGGTGATTATGGTGATAGGTGTGCATCTGTGTGAGGGTGTTGTGGGCCACTGATTGTACACCATGTATGGAATGTGTGTGTGAGAGGATTTGTCAATAAAATTTTTTTAAAAAAAGAAAATCAGAGAAGAAATTACTAATAACTAGTGCTATGCATCTAAATAAAGTATTAGAGTTAAATGTATGGCTTTTAGGTGAAAATTTTTATTTAAAAAAATCAACATTTAAAAAGAATGAGTTATACATTCAAATTTTTAAAACTAGAGAAAGAATAACAGAGAACACTGCAAATGAGTATGAGGAAGGAAGTATAATGCAAAAGTAGATATTCTGGAAATAGAAACAAACAATAAGGAGGGTCTAAAAAACTAAAATTGGTCTTTGAATAATTAAGGCCTTAATAAATAACATGACATACAAAAAGGACATAACTGCTGATACAGGGGACAAAATCATAAAATATTTTGAATAACTTTATGGTTAAAAGTAGATAGTTTTCTATAAAAAATATAACTTACCAAAATTGGCAGAAAAAGTAGGAAATCTGAGTAAATTACTCATCAAAAAAATCAGCAGCCAGAATCTCCTCCACATCTAAAAATCTTCTGTAAACAAGTGGCACAGTATGAAAGATAAAGTTTAACAAACCTTCAAGAAATTTATCCCCATCTTAAACAAAAATTATTTCAGAAAATAAAAAAAAATGAAGCAACCTGATTAAGTTGATGAAGTTACTATAACATACCCAAAGAGAACAAAGAACAAGGACAGTAGGAGAAAAAGGTAGAAAAACAAAAATTTATATAGGAAAAAATGGATTCATCTGGCTCATTAAAAGTAAAAGTTTTTTTACATCAAAAGACACCATTTAAAAAAGTGAAAGGTCTAGCCCTAGTCTTGGGGAAGTTATATGTAACAAAGGAATACGTGAAAACCTTATAAAATCTGAAAAAAATGTGCAAAGTATATATACAAGCAATTCACAAAAGAGGAAACTAAAATTGACAATAAACTTCTGAAGAAATGCTCAATCTCGTTAGTAATCAAAGAAATGCAAATTAAAACATTTCATTCCTAATGTACCATCAAATCTAAAAGCCTAATAATACCTTTTGTTGAAGGGAACATAAAGAGCGAGCTCTTAAACACTGCTGGTGAGAGTATTCTCTGGTTTCACAACTTTGGAAACCAATATGGCAATAAATAGTAAAGATACTGTGCCTGACAGCCCAAGAATTCCAGTTCTTGGCATATAATCCAGATACATCCTTTGGCACATTTGTCCAAGAAGACATGTACTAGAATGATCATTGCAGCAATTTTAGTTGTAGCAGGAAAAAAATGGAAACAATTTAGTTGTTCATTAAGAGCAAATTGGATAAATAAATTGTGGTATATTCATACAAAGGATTTTAAGCAGCTGTCAGTGAATGAAAGAGAGCTGCATTTATCAACATGAATAAATCTCAAAAACATTAGGCTAAGTAAGGAATAAAAGGCCAGCTGCAGAATGTATATAATATATTATTAAAATAAAGACTGAAAACATGCCAAATAACACTGTTCAATGCTTGTGGGTGGTATATGTGTCGTAATTCTAGTAATAATATAAAAACATGCAGAGAAGAGAAAAGGACAAATTCAAGATAGTGCTACATCTAAAGAAGGAGGAAATATTGTGATATCAACAGATTTTAACTATATGTGGGTGTTGTAGCATGTTTATTTTTTTAAGAGAAAAAAGATCTAAAGCAAAATAAACAAAATTTGTTAATGTTTCATGGTGGATAAATGGGTGCTTGTTTCATTGCTTCTTCTCAATAACTTTTCTGCATGTTTGGAGTGTTCACAATAAAAGATCAAAACAAAACAGGCAGCAAGAACATAGCAAGACAAAGACTAAAAGAACAGAGGATGGGAAGAAGCAAACGACATCAGGATTATTAGGAAATGGAGAGAAAGAAGAAAATGTGAAATGGTTAAAAAAAAAAAAAAAGAAGGAAGAAAGAACAAAATAATTAACTGAAGGTGACTAGGAAGAAGACAAAAGAAAGTGGTGGCTGGCTTATTTTTTTAGGAAATGAAGGCATGCCAATACTATTTCATTCTTTCATCCACTGCTGCTACCATCAATTCAATCACTCCCCAGGAGACAAGGCTGGTGGTTAAAGAATCCAGGTTTGCCTTGATCCTAGTAACACCACTCCTGCTCTCACTGCTCTCAACAACTGGATCTCTATTAGTGCAGGGAGTGGAATGGTACTTTATTTACCTTTCTTAGGGGCAGTATTTTCTACAACTCCTGAAATGTAAATGATAAGAAAGACATATAGCATTCCTAAGGACTCCTAAGGACAGTGCTTTTCCCTGTCTCAGTAAATCATTCCCTGAGCAATGTCAATTTTAAGAAGCTACTGATTATTTAAGTTCAGAAAATAAAGCAATTTTTACCTTTTCTCTTTTATAGGAGAAATCACTGTATATTTTGTCCGCACGGAATAAAGTAGAACTCAACTATCTTTAGCCCTAAACATTTCTCATTACTGATTTATCCTCTGCCCACTGAGGTGCTGATGGTATGATGCTGCCTAGATCTTCTCTTCCTTATCCTCCGCATTCAATTATTTACCAAATCCTGACAATTTACTTTCTCAACATATGCAACTCTCCGGAGAGTTGGAACAATCTAATTGGTCTCCATACTGGAGATTGCTCCCCCTCAACACCATCCTCTATAGCACCATTGGATAAATTTTATTAAACCCCAGTTCTGATCTTATTATATCTTTCTTCAGAAAATGTTAACAGTAAAATGTTTAAAACAGTGCTCAAACTCTCCATTCTAATATTAAAAGCTCTCTCAGATCTGATCCCACCCATAATTCTAGCCTTACCTCCTACAGTTGCTCCATGTGCTTTAATCTCCAGTGATTTAGGGAACTATACTGTCCTGTGGCCAAATGGTCATTCTCAAACATTCCTTGCCATTGTTCACCTCTGGACATTTATTGGGAAGTTCCCTCTACCTTCTCTTTCCTCATTTCCACTTAGGGAAAACCAACACAGTCATCAAGGTCCAGCTTGAATGCCATCTACCCCATGGAGACTTCTGTAAAATAAGCTCTAACCTCCTCTGTGCTGTCAACATTACTCTGCTAAATCATAAATCAGAAAAAAAAGCAGAGTATTATTTCCAATTCATTGCTATATTCCCTGTCATGCTTTGCACAGTACCTTTCATATAGTAACCATTCAATAATATTAAAATGAATGTGCATATGTTTATATATGTACTACCTATAACCATATATACTTTAAAAATCACATATTTGACACAGATCAAATCATAACTCTGAACTTCTTTCTCTCATATTGTAGGCCCCCAATATGTAATTATGGGACTGAATGGATGACTGAATGAATGGATGAATTTTCCTATAGTCACTCTATAATTGAGAGAGGTTTCATAGGTCACTATATATCAGTGTCAGCTGTCCTTTGTTCTTGCCAATATCTTTGCTCAACAAGATTGGGAGCACATTTTTAGGATCTGAGAGCAACAGATAAGCATTAATTATATTTAATAGAGTTCTAATGGGAAAATATAAATGCAAAACTCTGTCTACATGTATATAAATGCACTGCACTTTATATAGCAATAGACAGTGTTAATCACATAATTCGGAATTCTTATACTCCTTTTCATTGTTTACTGAATCATCTTGACTGAGCTGATTCCTTTGCCAGAGAGCAATTCCCAGTGAATACTAGTCATTTGATTCTTTTAAAAAATATCACCCAATTGCTCTCCTTAGGATGAACAGCATCTTTCCTTACAAATGACTGACACAGGTTATTAGGTCACACTTTATTAGAATATTTCTATTTTTCATCTATAATTTTTAAATTAACCCAATTATTTCTAATGGTGAGTTGAGTATCTTGAACAGCACAAACTTGCATTGCTATATGACTTAATTTGTTGTGTAAAGGAGACAGGAACTCCTACACAAATAGAAATTGATCATTAAACCACATCCTCCATGCCCTTTACAAGGCGTTCTCCCAAAGGAGGCTTCACTGTGGCAGGAGAGCCAGGGCCTCCAGCACCCTTTTGCTTCTGTACATCGAACTGAGAAAATGACCACACACAAATGGAACTCAATTTTTCTTAATGTCAATCAACTGATATTACTTTGATGTAATTTTTCACTCACACAGAATAAAAAATATATGCACTAAAACCTCAGTCAGCTAGAAAAGAGGCTAGCAAACTTTCACTCTATTTCAATAAGAGTGAGGCCTTTGTTGTGTCTAAAGGCAAGATTTTTCTCTTGGGTTGTCACAATACCATGGGTGTCAATCAAAGAGCCTCAGCCAGAGGACCAAAAGAATATCAGATGAGATCCATCACAAGGCTGAATTCTGAACTGCATTTGTAAATTATTTCCTCAGCTGGGTCATCAATTACGAAGTCGTCTGCATGGAGGGGACACTTCATTATTGTTTATAGGGCTCCAATTAAATAAGACATAACAAACAACTATCAAGTTGACAACTTATCCACATACTCAGCAATTACCATAACCCATGGCCATGAGAAGAAAATGGGCCTCTGTTTCCCGCTCAGGTGAAGGCTGACTGGAATGAAATATTTCCTTCAAGCAGCCTTCTGTATCTCTTGCTCCTCAGTAAGAAGACTTCCATTACAAAACAATATAGGCCCCTGATTCAACATCTCCTGTAAAATCATTGTGAGTTAATATCAATCTTAAATTTCTCTATGCATGCAGATAGTCTGATACTAACACAAGGGGTCCATATGCGAAATAGATTATTAAAGGTTTTCATTCTTCTAACATCCCAAGAAGCATCACATTGGCTTTTAGACCCAGGCCCAGGAAGGTAACCAAGTTTAAGAACAGTACTTAGTGAAAGTACCAAGCATTGACTTGATTTCTATATTTATGCAGGAATATGTAGTATCTAACACACCGAGGAAGTTGTGGTACTACATAGGAATGATAGGGGCTTTCAGATCTTCGGAGAGAACAGCACAGTGGCATTCAAGCTGTCTTTGATAGACTAAGGTGATTTGATTTCCAGTAATAAATCATAAGAGCTGTTAGGAAAATTGGATGGTATTTATAATTCTAATTTGTTTTACTCTGTGACTCTAGGAAACATCATTGTGGTAAATATATTGAAATGTCAGGGTTATCACTTTCTACACAAAGTTTATTTTCTTTCTCCCCCAACAGAACAAAGGCCAGCAGCTTACCCTGCTGAGCCCAAGCTTATGTGAACTAGTGATCCAAGCAGCCTTTGGCAGTTCCGAGTGGCCATTTGGCCTGCCCGAGCTCACAGTACACAGACTTCCCCGGGACAGCCTCCAACTACAGGGTAGTCAGAGACTATTCAACGCTGCTGGGGCCCCCGTGTCATCCCGCAGCAGCAGGCTGCTTCCTAAGAAGCTGGCTCTTCTAGCTGCTCCAAGAGAGAAACTTGAATACTGTTTTGGCAGCTTTGCAGCACCATCTACTCTCTCCCTGTGGCTGAAGAAACTTTTTGAAAGTGCTAGAAGCACTGGTTTGGAATCTTGCTCCAGAATGATTCTGTGGAAAGCTGCCCTGAAAGTGAGACTGATTTTGGCCAGCTCTACTCAGGAGCCAGATGCCATTTATCTGAGCAGTAAATGCATACGGGAAATACGGCTCCAAGGACAGCAGCCCAGGAATGAGAACTCAGATGCACCAATAGTTCCTTTTCAATAGAACTTAATCTGTGGGTCTAAACCTGTGCTCTGTGGAGCAAAATAATCAACTTCAGGACTCCTAAACTATAGTTCTGTTTTTCCCTATTCACTAGCAAATCTGATCAGATGACATACTTCCAGTATCCCTTTGTAAAAGTAAGTTACCATTGGCTCTGTTAGGGATTCATGACATATATTCCATCTTCCAAATAAAGAAGCTGAGTGCAACGAAAGGAGGTTAATCAACCTGCTAAGACAAGCCAGAGAGTCAGCATTCTATGATGCCTTCCCTTATCTGCTTGTGTTTAGTTCCCAGTGCCTCAGTTACTGGGTCTGAACAAAAGGACTGCAATACCACCTGCTGGCTTTAGTTTACTTGCATTGCAAGGAGTACATTTAGAAAAATTAATCTGTTTAAGTTTGCTTTTGATTTGGAGAGTTTGCTGTTTTCATTTTGATTTAATTTTGTTTTATAATTATGCAAAACTTATTCAAACTTTGATCTGACAAAGTGATAGTCCCTTTTGCCCAGTCCCTCCTTCCCCCAGAGACAACCATTTTATTAATTTTTTTGTTTAACCTTGATTATTTAAGTATAAGAAAATACATCTCTATATTATTTTCCCACATCCTTCTTAGATTAAAAAAAAATAAAAGCTTACCATGTACACTGTTTTGCACTCTGGTATTCTCTCACTTATCCTGGAAATCACTCCAGAACAGTATATATAGATATTCTTACTTCTTTCTTAGAGTTGCATAGTAATCCATTGTGTGACTGTTCTATAGCTTATCCATTTAAACTCTTTCAGATCACAATGGCCCATTATTTGACTTTTGAAATTAGTAGCCTATGTTTTCAGTTTTTTCTGGTTATTTTTAGGATAGATTCCTAGAAAAGGGGATGCTAGTCAATTGATAAATATGTACAATTTAGCCAATTTGGCCAAATTCCCTTCTACCGTTTTGCCTAGTAATGTAAGAGAGAAGAATACCTATTTCCCCACAGTCTTATCAACACAATATTTTCAACATTTGGGATTTCGGCCAATGTGATGTCAGTTTCCCAGGCCTGGTTATTAGAGCCAGCTCCATGTTTCACATAAGGGAACAATTTCATCTTTAGAGCTCCCCTCAGAAACCAGCTAAATAGGACTTCATTATGGGAAGATGGTAGAGTACGAAGTGACAGGAATCAGTCCCTCTAATAAACCAACTATTAAACAGGCAGAAATTGTCCAAATCAACTATTTTAAAACTCCAGAGTCCAGGAGAACACATCATCTAGGGAAGAGTGCGAGGAAGAGGCTGGTAAATTATAATAAATAACAATAAATTGCTCACTCCAGGAGGTGGCTACCATGCCCTATCCCCTGTTGTCACAGAAGACAGCAGTGGGATCCAGCCTCCGGCACAGTTATTAGGGGAAATAGGGACAAAAAAATCCAGTTCCCAAGATCTGGGGTGGGGGGAAGGAACACAGACAAATCACTGATCATGGATTTTAATTAGCTACTTGGGTCACTGGGGAACCAGCTCTGAGGATGGCCATTGTTCCAACCTGCTACTCCAACCCCAAACAAAGGTATCTTTTAGAGAGGAGACTTAAAGATGGTACATTCCATCAGAGATGCAGAGGATAGCTGAAGGGTTGAATTTATGTACCTGTGGGGAATCACAGAAGAAGCTCCTGGAGCACTTCCTGGTCCCTCCTTCATCCATTCCTCGGGGCAGTTTGGAGCCAGCCTGGGCTTCTTTTGTGGGTCCCTAGGAGAGACTGGCTTGGGAAACTCATCCCAGGTGTACCACCTCCCAGAATTTCCCTCTGGGCGAAAACAGCTTGAGACAGTGAGGGTAGTGTAAGAAACACTGAGGTGCATGCCCTAGGGCAAAGGCTTAGGGGCTTTAAGACCTGCAGTGGAACACCCTGGAAAGGCAGGAGGTTGTTTCCTGGAAAGTAGAGGGGACAATCAAACTCCTGTAAACAAAGGAACTCCAAAGGACCGTAGCAAGCACTAGCCCAGGACAAGTCACAAGCCCAGAAAAGACAGGAGGATTGTGCACTTTGCCTTGGGCTGACCTTCTTGATAGGAGGAGGGCTTAACTGTGACTGAGAGCAACAAACAACACAAAGCCAACCTACAAAGATGATCATGGTGTTTTTTGCTTAGTTTTGCTTGGTATTGTTGACTCCTGACATTCAAGAAAATCTCTGCCATATCACCAGCTGATTACAAACTCAAAAAACAGCCATCTCAGGGAATAAATTCCAAGTTAACATCTTAAAGTATTAACATGTATAGTGTACAACAAAAAAGTGCAAGACACACAACAAAACAGAAAATGATGGCCCATCAATAAAAATCCAGAAAACATAAACAAAGGAGAGCAGATTTTGGAAATAGCAGGCAAAGACTTTTAAAAAATGATCTTCAGTATGCTCAAGGAGAAAAAGGAAAGTACAGAGAGAGAACTAAAGGATGTCAGGGGAAAAAAATGCAATAACAATATGAGAATCTCAATAAAGACATACAAATTTTAATAAGGAACCAAGCAGAACTGTTGGAGTTAAATACCACAATAACAGAAATGAAAAATTCCCAGGAGGGTTTCAACAACAGAGTGGAGCTGGCAGAAGAATCAGTGAACTCGAAGACAAGGCACCTGAAATGAGTAAGGATGGGAGCAGAAAGTAAAAAAGAAATATGAAAAGCAAAAATAGCCTAAGAGACCTCTGGGACACTGTCAAGCATAACAATATAATGCTTTATGGGAGCCCCAGAAGGAAAAGAAAGGGAAAAAGGGGCAGAAAGAATAGTCAAACAAATAATGACAGAGAACTTACTAAACAGCAAAAGACATGAATATGCACATCCAAGAAGTTCAGAGAACTTCAAACAGGATAAACTTGGAAGAAAAATATACCCTGTCACATACTAATCAAACCGTTTAATACACAAAGGCCAGGAGAGAGTTCTGAATGCTGCAAGAGAAAAGCAACAAGTTATACACAAGGAGTCACAATTAGATTAAGTGAGGATCTGTCATCAGAAACCACAAGGCAAGAAGGTACTATACAGCCATACTTAAAGTACTGAAAGAAAACAATTCTCAACGAAGAGTTTTATATCTGGTGAGACAATCTTTCAAAATGATTGATTAAGATTCCTAGATGTACAAAAGCTGAGGGAATTCATCACCAGTAGACCTGCCCTACAAGCAAAGCTAAAGGGTGTTCTTCAGACTGAAAAAACACTATCCCATGATTCAAAGCAGAATAAAGAAATCAAGACCTCCAGTAAATGTCACCATTTGGGTAATTATAAATCCCAGTACTATTGGACTATCATCTTTTTTTTTTTTTGGTATGTAACTCTACTTCTTTCTTCCTACAAGTGCAGGCTAAAATGCAAATGCATAAAAATAATGATAAATTCATGGCTTTGGACATACAATATTCAAAGAAAAAATTTGTAACAAGTACAAAAAAGGTGGTGGGGACAGAGGGTATAGGAACTGTACATGCGTATGCTACTGAAGTCAAGTTGCTATCAAATCAAATATGACTACTATATATTCAGGGTGTTAAATTAACTCCACGGTAACCACAAGGAAAATACATGAAAAATATATCCAGATAGAAATAAGAAGGCATTCAATGTGGTAAAATATTTTAAAAATCAAATAAATATGAAAGTAGGCATTAAGGGAAGAACTCAGGGTTAAAATGGTATAACTTACAAAGACTAAATAGGAAAATAGCAGAAGAAAATCCTGCATAATCATCAGTGAGTTTAAATATAATTGTATTAAACCCTCCAGTCAAAAGGAAGAGATTAGAAAAATGGATAAAAAAGCAAGACCCAACTACATGCTGTTTATAAGAGAGGCACTTAAATTCATAGGTGTTAAGTAGGTTGAAAGTGAAAGGGTGGATAAAATATACCACTCAAGAAGTAGACAAAAGATATTATACTAATATCAGATAAAACAGACATTAAGTCAAAACCTGTTAAGAGGGCAATGATGGTCCTTCTATACTGATAGATGGGTCAATTCAACAAGATGTAACAATTATAAACATATGGGCACCTAGCAGCAGAGCCCCTGCTCTTATACATGAATATATGAAAACATATGAAGCAAATACTTACAGATTTGAAGGAAGAAACAGACAGTTCTACATTAATAGTAGGAGACTTTACTATACCACTTTCAATTATGGATAGAACATCTAGACAGAAGATCAATAAGGGAAGAAAAGACTTGCACAATACACTAAAGCAACTAGACCTAACAGACATGTATAGAACACTTCATCCAACAACAACAGAATGCAACAGAATGTACATTCTTCTACAGTGCACATGGATCATATCCAGTATAGACCATTACTTAGGTCATGAAATAAGTCTCAATAAATTAAAAAATACTGAAATCATGCAAAGCATCTTCTCTAACTACAATGGAATAAAGCTAGAAATCAGTAATAGAGGGAAAAATGGGAAAAATCACAAAATTGTGGAAATTAAACAACATAGTTGTGCTGGTTTGAAGGGATGTAAGTCCCCTAGAAAAGCCATGTTTCAATCTAAATCCCATTTCGTAAGGGCAAAATAATCCCTATTCAACACGGTATACTTGAATCTGTAATCCAATCATCTCCCTGGAGATGTGATTCAATCAAGAGTGGTTGTTAAACTGGATTAGGTAAAGGCATGTCTGCACCCATTCGGATGGATCGTGATTAGTTTCTGAAGTTCTATAAAAGAGGAAACATTCTGGAGAATGCAGGAGATTCAGAGAGAGCAGAGAATGCTGTAGTACCACGAAGCAGCGTCCACCAGCCAGCGACCTTTGGAGGTGAAGAAGAAAAATGCCTCCTGGGGAGCTTCATGAAACCGGATGCCAGGAGAGAAAGCTAGCAGATAAAGCCATGTTCGCCATGAGCCCTTCCAGCTGAGAGAAAAACCCTGACTGTGTTTGCCATGTGCCTTCTCGCTTGAGAGAGAAACCCTGAACTTCATTGGCCTTCTTGAACCAAGGTATTTTTCCCTGGATGGATGCCTTAGATTGGACATTTCTATAGTCTTGTTTTAATTGGGACATTTTCTTGGCCTTAGAACTATAAACTAGCAACTCATTAAATTTCCCTTTTTAAAAGCCATTCCCTTTCTGGTATATTGCATTCCAGCAGCTAGCAAACTAGAACAGTACTATTAAAAAACTAGTGGGTTAAAGAGGAAATCACAAGCAAAATTAGGAAATATCTTGAGGCAAACGAAAATGAAAATACAACATATAAATCCAAAACTTATGGGACGCAACAAAAATAGTGCTGAGAGGGAAATTTATACCTTTAAATGCTAACATTGGAAAAAGAAAAAAAGATTTCAAATTAGAAACCTAAACTCAATACTGGAAGAACTAGAAAAAGAAAAAACCAATCCCAAAGAAAGAAGAAAGAAAATAACAAAGTTTAGAATGGAAAGAAATGAAATAGAGGATAAATAAAACAGTAGGCAAGAATCAACAAAATCAAAAGTTGGTTCTTTAAAAAGACTGATAAATTGGTAAACTTTTAGCTAGAATAATGAAGCAAAAGAGAGATGCAAATAAAGAGAATCAACAATGAAAATGGGGACATTACTTGACCACACTGAAGTAAACGGACTATAAAAGGATATTATGAACTACTGTACACCAACAAGTAAAATAACATAGATGAAATAGACAAACTCCTAGAAACACACAAATTACCTATACTGATTCAAGAACTAGGTCTCAACAAATCAATAACTAGTAAAGAGACTGAATCATAAATTAAAAAACTCCCAACAAAAAAAAGTAGGACCAGATGGCTTCACAGAGGAATTTTATCAAACATTCCAAGAAAACTTAACAACAATCCTGTTCAAATCCTTCCAAAAAACTGAAGAGGGGGGAACACTCCCTAATTCATTCTACAAGGTCAACATCACCCCATACCAAAGCCAGATAAAGATACCACAAGATAATTACAGACCAGTGTCCCTTATGAATATAGACGCCAAAATCCTCAGTAAAATACTAAAAAACGGAATCAAACAGCACATTAAACTAATTATACACTATAATCAAATAGGGTTTATCTCAGGTATGCAAGAGTAGTTGAACATAAGAAAATTAATGAAGGAAAAAAGTCACATGATCACAACAATTGATGCAGAAAAGGCATCAGACAAAATCAGGCTCCCTCCCCTTCTTGATAAAAGTATTTAGAACACTAGGAACAGAAGGAAACTTCCTCAATACGCTTAAGGGCATAAATGAAAAACCCACAGCTAATATTCTCCTTATTGGTGAAAGACTGAAAATTTCCCTCACAGATCAGGAACAGGATAAGTATGTGCCCACTGTCACCACTGTTATTCAACATTGTACTGGAAGTTTTAGCTAGAGCAATTAAACAAGAAAAAGAAATAAAAGGGATCCAAACTGGGAAGGAAGAAGTGAAAATCTCCCTATTTGTAGATGGCATGATCCTATATACATGAAAATCCTGAAACCAACAACAAAGCTCCTAGAGCTAATAAATGAATTCAACAAAGTGGCAGGGTATAAGATCCACACCCAAAATCAGTAGTGTTTCTATACACTAGTAATGAACAAAAAAAATTCCAGGTACAATAGCAAATAAAGAATGAAATATCTAAGAATAAATCCAATCAAGGATGTAAAGGACTTGTATATGGAAAACTGCAAAACATAGCTAAAACAAATCAAAGAGGACCTAAATAAATGGAAGAACATTCCCTGTTCAAAGATTGGAAGACTAAATATTGTTAAGATGTCAATCTACCCAAAGCAATTTATAGATTCAATGCAATCCCAATCAAAATTCCAAAAATCTTCTTTGCAGAAGTGGAAAAGCCAATCACCAAATTTATATGGAATGCTAAGGGGCACCAAATAGCCATAGTCATCTTGAAAAAGAAGAAGAAAGTTGTAGAACTCATACTTTCTGATCTTATTAGAAAGCCACAACAATCAAAACAGCAGGGTACGTGCACAAAGACAGATATATGCCCAATGGAATCAAACTGAGAGCTAAGTAATCAACCCTTATATTTATGGCCAATTGATCTTTGACAAGGCGTCAAAGACCACTCAATTGGAAAAGAATAGTTTCTTCAACAAATGGTGCTGGGAAAACTGAATTTGCATTTGCAAAAGAATGGAGATGGATCCCTACCTATACCATATACAAAAACCAACTTAAAATGAATCAAAGACCTAAATATAAGAGCCAGATCTATGAAACTACTAAAAGAACATGTAGAGAACTTTGTGTTAGGCAACAGTTTCTTAGACTTTATACCCAATGCACAAGCAACAAAAGGAAAAATAGATAAATGGAACTTCATGAAAATTTACAACTATTATGCATCAAAGGACTTTATCATGAAAAGAAAATGATAAGCCATACTGTCTTTAAGTCATTACCTATAGCTATCCTAAGTTAAGAACTGCACTATGCCTATCACAGTAATTATGAATAATGACAAAAATTCCCATCTCTCTCATGTCCAAGAGTGTTTGGGACTGTTTTCTGAATGATTGCTCATTTCAATGGAGAAAATATTTGGAAACCACCTATCTGATAAGTGTTTAATATCCAGAATGTATAAAGAAATCCTGCACCTCAACAACAAAAAGACAATCCAATTTTTAAATGGACAAAAGACTTGAATAAATATTTCTCCAAAGAAGATATACAAGTGGCCAGATAGCACATGATATGTGATTGTAGTATAGAAACATGGAATCCATACCATGTGGATTTAGGACCTTATCTCGAGATCCAAATCCCAGTTTGTTGAGGGTGGGGAGAGACAATGGAAAAAGTACAGATATGGTTTGGAGACAGAGTAGATAAAAGCAAAAATAACTACTGACAGACACTGAGCTTCCCAAAGCTATGCAAAGGCTTGTTCCTGACAGAGAATCAGAAATTAGTCTCTGAAATAGACTTCAAGGTCATAGAAAGATGGCGATATAAACACACTGCAGAAAATACATTCTTAGTTTTATTTTGGTAAGGACTTAATTGCAAATTTTCCTCAGAGCTCACAAGGTTCACAAATTATAAAGATCAATAGTATTTTCCAAGACAAACCCAGAAAGAAGTTATGCAGTCATTCTGGGCCCTAAATTTAGCCCCCTGGTTCCCTTCTGGTATCTTCAATACCTAACTTTTAATGTATCTAGCCATACTGTCTTTAAGCCATTACCTATAGCTATCCTAAGTTAAGAACTGCACTATGCCTATCACAGTAATTATGAATAATGACAAAAATTCCCATCTCTCTCATGTCCAAGAGTGTTTGGGACTGTTTTCTGAATGATTGCTCATTTCAACTGGCCTATGCACATTTAATCCACTAAGTCAAAGATGAAAGCATTTATAGTAGAAGGAATTTGCACATGGTTGAGGGTATTCAAAATAGTTTTATAGATAAGGTGAACTGGCTGGGACAGTGTGTCATACCCTACAGTTTTGGCAAGTTCCGCGGCACCTTTTGTTGTCCCTACTGGTTCACACAGGCCATCATTTTCACAACTGCCCCTCCTTACAAATTCACACTTAATGGCTACAGTTGATTCCTTTCGAATCAAACCCGAAATCTAGAGCTTCTCCACAATAACATAAAAGCAAAACCATCACATTTGTGGGAACAAAAAAAGCATATTGTAATGGGATCATTAAGATCAACCCTAAAGTATATTCACAAATATCATGACAGCGTTATGGATACTAATTGCTATCTGAAAACACCACTCCAGTCTAAGTGCTAGTATTAGACAAGGGTGCATCCTGTCAAATGCTATTTGGCCCATAATTGAAAGGGTCATTAAAAATTTACTGAAAGGGATACTGGAAACACCATAGAGGACAAATGGTATGTTTGAAGCTACAGTCATTGTCAATGACACCACATCAATGACAAGCAACAGGGGTCTAAATGGGGGGAGAGGGAGAAAAGATTTAAAGGCGATTAAAAGATTTAAAGAGGACCTTTTTTATATGAATCCCAAGCCCAGGGCTGCCTGACTTTGAGATCTGTCAGCCACACTGTGCTGAAGCAGTGGTGGTCCCACACACTGCCCATCTATGAAATGTACCTACGGATCCACATCTTATGAATATTTGATCCGGCTACAAATTTGAAGGAAAAAAAAATCACTAGTCTTTGAATTATTTAATTGTTTTTGCCAAAGCTCTGAATTATTTTTCCTGTAATAAAATAAAATGTATTGGGTGGGAAACAAAAGCCTAAAGAGGCAAATACCAACTTGAGCTCTAACAGCTGAGATTCTAGTCGAGCTGATTTTCTTTACGACATAAGTGGTCTACTTGGCTGATAGCAGCAAAGACTTGGGTCAATACTGTCATTCCCTCCTACCAGCACTGCAGACTTCATGCATTCCTCCTTGAATTAACTTGACCACAGGCTATTTCTTGTAGGCTATAATGAAGAAATTGGCCAAAGTTCCTGCAAGAGATATGATGTTGACATGAATTCTTTAAATATATAAACAAGCCTTGAAGACTGGAAAGGTCATGGTGAAAGAAGCAAATTTCCTTCCTTTAATAATTACTGGAAGAAAAGAATTCAAATCTGGGAAGTGACTTATGAGGAGTAGCAATAGGTCAGGGGCAGAATGTTGCATGTGAACGTGGGGATCAGACAAGAGATGATTGAGAAAGACTGTGAGGAGATATAAGGTGCTGTAGTGTGCGTGTGTGTGTATGTATTAAAATAGTGGTATTAAAGAATATAACTAAAGAGTTGCAACTACGAGAATCTTTTATATGCAGCAAGTTCACTGAAGGATAGCATATTTAATGGTACAGAAAGATGGGGCAAAAAAGATTTGTTTGCTTAAAAAAAAACAAGAAAAAGAACCGCAAATATTTCCATGGTATTTTAAAGGGGTACTGACAAGGAAAATACTCCGAAAACTGTAAAATTCATATTGATATCCAAAAGAATGACTGCTGTGGTAGACTCTAATGCGGCCCTCATTACCCCCACCTCCTGATATTCAGGCCCCTGTGTAATGCCCTCCCATTGAGTGTGGGTGGAACCTATGACTTGCTTCTTATCACTGAACTATAGCAAAAGTGATAGCATGTTTGTGATTACATATGTGTTACTATATTATATAAGACTGTTTTGCCTGTGTTGCACAGAGTCTCTCCCTTGCTCTCTTTGAGGAAGAAAGCAATCATGTTGGCAAAGTCCATGGGCAGAGAACTGAGGGCAGCCTCCAGCTGACAGGCACCAAGAAACTAAGGTCCTCAGTTAGGCAGTCTTAAGGGAAGTCAATGCTTGATGGGGATCCATGCCCTGTCAAGCCTGAAATGAGTCTACCGTCCTGGCTGACATCTTGAGTGCAGCCATATGAGACCCTAAGCAGAGGACCAAGGTAGGCTGCACCAGACTCTTGACCTATAGAAACTGCGACATAATAAATCTGTGCTGTTTTAAGCAGCCATGGTTGTGGCAATATTGCTATGCAGCAATAAATATTTTATATAGATGCCAAGGGCTTTGACTAGATCCTTTCATTCCTAAGAGCGACCCCTCCTTTTCATCAAGTGCTTCACATCAAGTGTACATTCACTAAGGGTAGCACAATTACAAGTGCTACAGAAATGAAAACTAGAAGATACTACAAGGAGGCCACACAGAAACAAATTATATGGCACTGTGATACACAGAAAAACTATAGCATTGATGCTCATGGAACTCCATTTATTCTCCCTGGAAGATGAATTTCTTTCTGAAGAATGGGTAAAAATTCATATTCCATGGAACATGAAAGAAAATATAGGTATGCCAGTAAATGGGAGTAACTAGTCTATGGTACATTAGAAGGAGGTTTGAAGGCAGAGAGATTTAGGCTCAAATCCCAGCTTCATTATTTACTGGATATATATCTTGGGCAATATATTGATTTATAGCTATATAAATATTTGATTTATAGTTATATAAATATATCAATATATTAATTTCTATCTATATAAACATATCAATATATTGTTTTATATATATATATATATATCTTGGAAAACACATTGATTTTTTATTTTATCAACCTGAGCAACTGAAGTAATCAAATCCACCCCCGTGTTGAGAGAATACATAACATTGGGCATGAAAGGTAAGTATTCAATAAATACTAATAATGCTCTTTCCCCTTCTTTATGCCCCATGCAGATCAGGACATCCTATTTTAGAAGACAAATATTCCCCCAAAATCAGGGCAAGTACAACATTAAATGTAATGTGAGTAAAGGGTATTGGAAGGCCAGAACAAGGGCAGCTCAGTGGTAGAATTCCCGTCTGACATGCCGGAGACCCAGGTTTGAGTCCTGGAGCCTGGACAAGCCAAAAAAATGCTTCATTGAGCAGTGCAACAGTGGCTCAGTGGCAGAATTCTTGCCTGCCATGCCGGAGACCCAGGTTCAATTCCCAGAGTCTGCCCATGCCAAAAAACGAAGGAAAAAAAAAAAAGAGTATTAGAGGTACTGAAAATGTAAGTATGATTATGTATAATTATGAATAACAAAGGGGAAGCATTTTAAGATGTCAAGACAGATGCTTAAAGTACAAAATTCAGATTCTTTTAACAAACATGAATGAAAAAGAAAGGAAAGTTACAGAACCAAGGACTCATTGAGGAAGAAAGAAGAGGAGGAGAAAGTAATGAAGAAGGAGAAGGAGAAGGATGACAAGGAGGAAGAAGAAGAGGAGGAAGAGCTTCAGTGAAGACAAAGAGGAAGATGAAGATAATGAAAAGTATTAGAAGAATGTCAGAAAGGCCACAAGCCAGAAGTGAACTTTGCTTGGTGGAAAGTACAAAAACAAAACAAAAATGCATTTATTGTGCTGTGTTTGTGATGAAAATAAAAGGGGATAGTATCTTTACTTGGGAAAAATGCTGCAATATTACCAAGTGGCTTAAAAACAAACTGCTTTTACTTTGCAATTGTCTTCACCAAGGAGGGTGATAATCAAATAGAAAAGGGAAGATAAGCATAATGAAGACACCACCAAAGAGTAATATTGCGAAGATGAGAGGAAAACTGCACCTTGATTCAGATAATTATTCCCAGGAGAAAGAGTTTGCAAATTCAACTGGAGAATAATTGTCAGTAATTATAGAAAAATCTTATAGAAAAGAGAGGCCAAAATTCACATATGAAAAAATTTTTATTTTCAAGTAGTAAACACCTCAGAATAAATCTTGATATGATACTCAACTAAACGGATAATTAAACAATGATTTTTTTTTAAGCACTTTGAAAGGAAAGCAATTATCACTAAGAGCCAAAATGGGTTCACTAAGAAATTGTCTGGCCAACCACACCTCCCTTACTTTTTTCAAGAAGTTACTGAATTGGTAAACTAGACACTGGAAACATACTTATAAGGTCTGGAAATGAGAACTGAAAGACTATTATATATTTAGCCTAGAAAACAAAGAGATGAGGTAAATGTCTTCAAGTATTGACAAGGCCTTCATAAGGGTACAACTCATTGCGCATTACTGCATCCTTCAAATCTCAGCTTAGATGACTCTTGATAAAGCGCTGTCTGATTCTTCAGATTCCGATTTGATACGCTCCTCTGTGTTGCTATGGTACACCTGTATTTCTACTAGCAAAACACTTTTCAGAGTGTATTATGATTTCTTATTCAATGGGCTGCCTCACCAGTGAAATGTAAGATCCACAAGGGCAAGGACCCGGTCTGCCATATTCAGTACTTTATCCCCATGGTCTAACACAGCATCTGATATGTGGTGAGTGTTCTATAAATACTCGCTGATTGAATGAATGAGTAAATGGATGAATGAAAAATACTTTGTTATGTCACAGAGATATAGTTTCTTAATCTCAATATAAGGAAGAACTTTCTTATAATTAGCAATCTCCAACAGGCATGGGCTGCTTTCAAAAGCCAGAAATTCCCCATTCTGGAAATGTTAAAGAATGACTCGAAAAACCAACTACCCATGAGGCATTTTGTACAGTACAATGGAAGTTCAATCAGATGACTCTAGACTAATTCTAGACTCAAAAACATATTACATTTTATTACAAAATTGAGTCAGTCCTTAAGAAAAATCAAAACCTACAGCCCAAAACTTCCTGAAGCAAAATGACTGTGCTAAACAGTGAGCTCCTGAAGGGTGATTTTATTATTTTGGCATCTCCTACCTTGCTTAAAGCAGGGCTGTGTACAAGCTGATAGTTAATAAAGGTCTGATAAATAGATGGCTACAATTAGTGTAGATTATTTTTGAGTGAAAAGAACAATTAAGATATTCATTCCAACAACCACATTTCACAGAAAGGAAGCTCAGTTCTAAAAGGTTAAATGACTTCTCAAAAATCACCAAGCCATTTGGGGGAAGAGCCAAGATTTGAACCAGTTTACTACTACTTCTACCACTCCAGGTTGTCTTGAGAACTCTTTTTCAGAAATGATTAAAAACAGGAAACCAGAGGTCTTAGGTCAAGCAAGTCACTTTGGGTCATAAAAGGGTTATCATTGAAGTACCCCAAGGGGGCTACTGGACAAGACTAGAAGAGACAGCACATAGCACCAGAAAACAAGAACCTGAAATAAGCTACAGAAAGACAAAAATAGTATAATAATGTCATACTTTAAGGCTCTGTAGCAGTATGTATACCAAGAACATAACCCTAAGTGTACTTACAGTTCTGAGCTAACTCATTAAACTCTATGTCTGTGATTTCACAACAGAAAAGAAAGTTGATGTATAACCGTTATATGGTTACCTTGGACAAATACGAACACAAATATTGATGATAATTGAGAGGACTTTTTGGCCTGGTTCTCTGTACTCATATTATACATTCACACACACAAAAACACACACACAGAAAACATGTTTCATCTCCCCCCACTGTCATCCAGGATGACAATTAATTTTTTGGCCTTTGTTATTTTTATTGGCAGTCTACATTGATCTAAATCACCACAAAATTATCAAATCATCATGCTATTTTGCACTCTATAGCTACAGTCCACAGTTCAGAATCAATAAAAAATGTTTACCCAGCAATGTTTCCTAGGATGACAGACACTCTGTTTTCTTTTGTTGAACTATTTGATGAAGTGACAAACTGCCGCATTTGTTCATTCAAAGGATATTACAGAGGTCCCATTATGCTGATTACATTTAGGACAAGCCTTCACCCTCAAGGAGACCATAAGCAAGTCCAGGCACTGAGGTAATGGGACCATTACAGCCATGTCAGGTTCGATGGGAGTCCACACATGGGGTGCCTTGCTCAGCCTGAGGGAAACAGGGCTTGTCATAGAGGGGACAGTTAGCTGGCTGGACAAGGGGTCAGCAGTTTTTAGACAAAAGGAAAAGCATTTGAAAAGGCACAGTCAGAGCAGAAATTGTAAATATTTGCTGCTGAAGTTTGTGGTCCACGTAACAGAGTGATTATAACAACTGTGGCCATTTCAGTATAGTCCTTGACAGACTTCTCCCTGTTCATTACTTTCACTGACACTGCCTTCTTTTAGGCCATCATCGATTCTCCTTGGATATTACAATAACCTTCTAACTGATCTCCCTCCTTCCAGGCTTTTGTTCCACTTTTCAATTTATCTTCCTCATTTCAAGATATTTAGCTTTCCAAATCACAAATCTCAACATACCACTCTCCAGTTATATCTTTGCTTATGAGATAAAGTCCAAATTTCTTAGCACAGCAAATAAACACTTTGCATTCTGGCACCTTGCCTTTCTAACTTCATCTCCTGCCTCTTTCTGCACATAACCTAAAATGCAGTGCCACATAAGCACCCAATATTCCCTTATACATTTTGCCTATACGTAGCATTTCCGCTGCTTAGAATGCCTTTTCATGCTGAGACAGCAAAAACTCACCTTTCAAGATGCTCTTCAGTAAGCCCTTTCTCACATCTGGGAAGTTACTCCTCTGTCTTCCCACAGTCCTCTGCACACACCTCTACTATTTCAATTTGCACATTGTATTCAGTCTCTTTCTATGTAACTTCCCCACTAGGGTGGGTAACCATATCTCCTTCGAATGCCTATCACCCTTCAAAATTAGTCAGTGCCTGGAAAACAGCAGGTATTCAATGTTTGTTGAATGAATAAATTAGCCACTATTTCCTAAAACCTTCCTTAGTTTGACATTTATTTAGGCATAACATTGTTGCCTGTTTGAACATGGAAAATGTATTGCATCTGTCCCCTTCTAATTTGCACCTGTTGCTCATACTGCCTCACATGCCGACTACCCTTTTACTCCAAATCACTGTCACCAGAAGGAACAGACAGGCCCCCAAACTCTCTTAGGACTCATAAAGAGTTCTAAACGTCCTTCTAGTAAACCATTACAAACACCTTCCATAGAAATAACAGTACATGTTTTTAACATCTCATGAAGTTTGAGTGCAAAAATGAAGTTTACTTCATTTGAAGCCACACTATACAAAGTTACTGCAAAAACAAACAAAAAAAGAAAGGCCTAAAAATAAGGTCTTTCTGCCTAGGATAAAATAATGTGTATACATAGGAAAATCATGAGGACTCTTTACACTGCCATTCCCCCAGAGGAAGAAAAAGGGATGCTTATTTATTTTGTGGGGTGCAGTGGGGAGATCATCTTGGAGCCTGCTGCTCAGTCCTGTTCCTTCATGTGAACTGGCCCATAATCCTTCTATTATCAAAAAGGAACATATGTCACGGAAGGAGGAACATTTCCCTACAATTCCTGTCATAAAATTTAATTCCAAAATTCAAATCCTAATCTCACGGCTCTTCCCCAGAATGTGAAAAAGTACTTTGAGCCACTGATGGTCCAAAAGGCAGCACTGCTTCTGTAAAAGGTAGAATCAATATTGTGCAAATATACATAAATATACATACATATATACACACACACATACAAAGTGGAAATTAATGTACTATATGAAGTTAATGAACCTTTTGCAATTATTTCCTGGTCATAGATTTAGTGTGGATGCTGACTAATTAGCCAAATATGAATAATATATGTAGAGTTTAAAGAAGTATGTATGCATATTAAAGGACTTTTTTCCTTATTTCATTGTAAAGCAAGTCATTTGATGTAGCTCTGCAAAAACTCTAATACACATCAAAAAGCAATGAACAAACTCTGAGTACTTGAAGCAGGATAATTTAGATGGTTTTTAATCATGATTATGAAAATATAATTAGGTGGTTTCATGTTTGTTGTTGAGTATATGTAGGGGAAAGTGATTCTCCAAATAGAAAACGTGAGCAATATCACACAGAAACCATAAGAGAACTGTGTACATGAGGCACATGTAGAGAAAGAGAGAAAGAGACCACTGGCCCCTTCCTTCAACCCATCAGCAGCTCTCACATTTAAACAGAATATATTCCTTTCAAGACGTCAAAAGAAATCTTATTTAATAAACTGATTACAGAGAAGTAGTTTGAAAAATACCTCTCTTTAATGTCATCATAAACTTTAGCAGTGGCCTGCAATTTAAAACAAATCCTCCTTGGCACAGCCACTACAGAAAAAGAGGGAAGAAAAACTCATTTGTGCTCAAGCAGCTCATGTGTCATCAGTGTCGGCTAGGCATCAGTACAGTCAAGGATCTGCACAGGAAAATGATTGTGCACTTGTGGCCTTTTCTAATCCATTTGAGATAAACCTGATATTTATCTAACTCCAATCACCCAAGTTAGAAGTTGAAAGGATCGTTAAGTTTTCATGCAGGAAGATGAATCACACATATGCAAACTGGTATCTCATGAAAGGCTATCCAAGCATCCCCCACCATGGCCAGGAGAGACAACAAGAGTGACTCGACTCCCCCTGTCGTAGGTGGGTCACCCTTTACTCAGTTTCCTGATGGACTCCCTCAAGCTACAGTTTTCTTCTTCCCCTGTGCAGCCAGAGTTGATTACTAGCCCCATTTAAAAATATCCATCCTCCCTAGTACATCTCTAAAAACATGTGCAAGAGCACCAGGTTGCACTTGGAAGTATTTTGGTCACCAGCAAGCTGGCCCCTTTTGTTGTGAAATTCAAAGAGTTCCAGCACCATGAATTTAAGGAAGCCACAATTAGAGTGGCTTTATTCCAGCTCCGTGTGTAATCTGTTTTACCACGAAAATACAAAGTTGCTGTCTGTGCACACAATTTTAGCATTTCTGGTTTTTATGCCATCTTACTTACAAGAAACTCCCAGCTGTTATAATTTGTCTCACCCATCGCTTTCTTGTAGAACCAGCCTTTGTTCCTTTTTTTTCAGTGCCAGGGACTTGCTGGGTTTCACCTGATGTGATTTGTCCAGGCATTAATAATGTATCTTCAAGATGCAAGATGCATGAATTCCTTTAGTAACAGATCTGTTGGCAGAGGGTTGTATTGTATAGCTTTGCTGCAAAAAGGGAAGGCAAGGGGACAAAGGAAGGTCATCAGCCTCAGGAGGGAGTGGTATTGGTTATTTCAGAAGGACAGTACAACCAGCATATGCTGAGGATAGTGAATATTAAACCAACAATTCCGGAAGGGAGGGCAGAGAAGGGGAGGGGAGGGAAGGAGAGGAGAGGGGAGGAAAGTGAAGGGAAGGGAGGGAGAGACAGTCTTGTTAAATCTGCAACTTGTCCCTGTAGATGAAAGTGAGCTGCACATACATAATAACAGTGAGCTCAGGCAGTCTAGGATATATCTCTTCTCATATCTTTCTTGGTACACATCAAGGGATATTTCCTATTTAAGGGTCCTGATTTTCCCCTTGGATCTGAGACACACTCCAGCTACTTTCTCAGTGGCCTTCAAGGGATTGTTGCTAATGTTACTCATATGAATTCTTATCATCTTGCATTTATGAAGAGTTTGTATTTTCAAGCTGCTTTATAATTATTAATAAGTTATTTCTCACAATTATCCTGAAAAGTAGGACAAGCTCTTTTCTCAATGTTACAGTTAAGGGGAAAGAAGTGTACACAGATAACAAAGTAAGCAATATACTGAGACTGTGTGTATTACAAAGATGGAATAAGGACACACTTAGAAGGCCACCCTATCACCTAGACTGAATAATCTACTTTTTAGAAGGGTAAAGTGAATAACTTACAGCAGAATGTAGGACCCAATTAGAAACAATCAGGTTGCTTAGTGGTTGCAGTCATAAACTCTGCAGGAAAATAATCCTGCTTCAGATGATTGGGTTTTGAACCCAAGGCTAGCAAAACCACCTGGCTCCAACATATTGGATATTCTTAAGGAAAAATGAATTTGCTGTATAATGTGGAAGTCAAAAAGTTCAGCCATGAAAATAGTTGCTTGCGCCGGTGATTATTTAACTTCCGGTTTCTAAGAGGACTCCTAACAAGATCTGTCAATCTAAAACCAAACCACACTCTCTTTAGGGTCATTACAGTAGGTTCACCTGCCTCTTATCCCTCCCCCCATCACTGCCAAACCCTTTCCCCCACACACACAAAAATCTCATTTAATCAATAACATTTGCTTTCAGGGCAGCTCTCCTTTACTGCTGTTCCATCTCTATCTGGGTTACCATAGCAACTATTCTCAGAGCAGTGTGATACCCAGTTTATACATTTCAGCCCTGTCACATGACTGACTACCTGCTTCTACTTTAATCATTGCTGGAGGGAACACTTAAAAAAGTGGCTGCTTCCTGCTTCCTGTTGCAGTCCACCAAACTGCCATCATGTTTTACATTTCCTCCCTCAATCTAGAAAACGTGTTAATTATGTTTTCCCATAAGCACCTTCCCAAAGCAAAGAGGGAAGACCATAGGAATGAGCAAGAGTACCCAAATTGCTAGAATTAGTGCAGTCTTCCAGGCCCTCAATAGCAAATTCTTCTTATTCCCTATAGAGATGCTCTCAGTTTTAGCAGTGCCCCTTCTTTAAGATCTCAATGGTAAAGAAATAGATGTTTCCAATCTTCTGATGGCCTGAGATCCATGTTCCAGGGGCCCATGACCACGAGACACTCTTGTCTCCATCCATGGGACTGTTCCCTAGACCTCCTGCAAGGCAAGGCCTGGAACTTGGGACTCTCAGGAGTCTCCCTTGTTGCAGCTTTGAGGGGTCCGTTTAAATCACATTATAAACCTAATGAAACACAGCTAATGAAGTACAGATGTCCTATCAGATTTGGAGCTCTGGCTCCCTGTAAAAGCCCAGTAAAAATAAATGAAATGAGCCCTGTATCCATGGAAATGGGCAGCTCACATGTTAATCCTTCCCCCACCCATTTATGAGTTCATTACCATTTCTCATTCCAGGGCTTCTGAGCATTTGTGGCTTCTGGTCAGTCATTTCCTAGAAACTCCTGACAGACTGGGCTTGAAGGTCCTTGGTTTTGCTTCTTTGTTTAGACACATGGGAAAATGAATAGTTGTACATTGTTTATTAGGAGCACAAGCTTCTGGCTACGTTTTTTCTGTTTTTTGAGGTGCTGGAACAAATTTAGATGTGTCTAGAGTCCTATATCTTCCTGTGACCTGGAAGCAGGTCTTTCATGACTGGGCTTCCATGTCTTTTGAGAACACCAGGGAACTGGGACAGGAGTGACTGGATTCCAAAAACTCTTCTGTCACAAGGTCATTTATGCCCAACAATCCATTAACATTCCCTGATGAAATGGAGATGTGTTCAGCTATTAATTCAGCAGCTACTATCGCTTGACAAGATCATGAAGGAAAGGGACAAAAGAGGGGTAAATACTGTTGGGAATTAGGTTAAGTCCAGATTTGAAGTACTCCCTGGAATAACAGGACACTTAGGGAGAGCTGGGAAGCACCACTAGGACATCAGATGCCCAGAAGTTGGGGGGTCATTGAGAAGAATAGGTGTGCTACAAACAGAAGAAGAAAAGGAGAGAGGATCATTAGAAACAAAATTTGCCTCCCTCATAATGGGTCCTCTCAGTCAACCAGAGGTCCTGTTTCCTCTCTTACTTTTTTGGTGAATGAGTAACTGTCATTCTCTTTCTTAGTTATTTGCTTTTAGGAAAAAGCAGTCTTAGTTGGAACACAAGTATTTCTCTCACAGAGTTCCTTTGGGAAGAACTCTCTAAGTGTGTTATTTTTTAGATTATAATTTTGAATTTTTAAATTCTTTTTGAGGAAAGAGCACATGTTCACAATTTAAAAGTAACTATCTGAGTATCAATAATATCTTGAACTAAAGTTCCCTTTAAGAGGTTGACTGCAATTTTTTGTCACTTAGCCCCAGAAACTAGAAGATAAGAGATATTATAGATGAGGAAACTGAGGCACAGCACAATAGAAAGACTTCCCTGGGGCCACACATTAGTGTGAGTAATAGAAACAAGGCTATGAACAATAAACTTTAGGTCCCAAGTATTATAAGAAATAGACTTTTTTTTCAAAACAATCTATTTTGTCTATCTAATGGCTGAGAAATGAATGCTTTGTAAAAATGGGCCAAGAAATTAAAGCTTAGGGCTGTGATTATTATAGTGATTTGTCAGTGGTAGTATATGATTTTGGAAGAGTACCAGCTGTATTAACAAGAGGATAAGAACACTGTTCATTTCTCATTTGCCTAACACAGATATCCTTGCCTCACCAAAGAAAAAACTGAGACATGATAAAGCATCAGTGATGGAGCAACCTAAGTAACTTCATGGCAAATGATTTAAACTTTTCACTGCCTGCTAAAATAAGAGATTTTTACTACTGATTTATGTGCTGAACTGTCAGAAATAGAAATAAGCCTGAGCAAAGACAAAAAAAGAAGTTATGTGGGCAGCAAAGACCATTTACTTATTAATCTCTACCACCTAACTCATGACATAGAAGGGGGAAAATATGTCAGGAATACTAAACACAGCCACCTGTAGGTCACAAGGAAGGTGCTGAAAGAGTCATCTGTTTACAATAAAAGAAAGTGAGATGCACTTCATGAGCCTGTTGCCTTAGTATTTTCTTCCCCATGTTAGGACAAAACAGCCAGATTTTAGCAGTAAACCTAATTTACTATGAAAAGCTGGCTAAACAGCTGTTTCTGCTCTTCTTTTGACTAGCACTAATTGTTTTTCCTTTCTAGTCAGATCTCTTCTTTCTTCCTTGGCCCCTTACTTACTCCATGCCATTTCCCTATCATGCTTAGCAACATGTTTCAGAGAGAGTGGTATAGGCCAAATTCTTAGAACATCTTGAATATTTAAATGCTTAAAATAGGTCAATTGTCTCCCAACAAAAAGTCCAAAGTGATGGACTTTTTTTTTGCATCTTTTTCTTTCTTTCTTTCTTTTTTTTACATGGGCAGGCACCAGGAATCAAACCTGGGTCCTCGGGCATGGCAGGTAAGCACTCTTACCTGCTGAGCCACTGTGGCCCATGATGGACTTTTTGAAAAGCAAATTTAAATAATTGTTGACAATATAAATTGAGGGATTTCCAGTATTTGGCAGAGTGTCTACTTGGAGTGAGGGATTTGGGTATTTTAATTTTAAGAGGTCCTAAACATTAACTTTTATCACCTGACCACCCCTGTCAGTGGGCAAGTGTATGGCTTGAAGAGACTAAGAGTAGAAACCCACAACTTTGTTTTACTACCTTTTTGTCATCAGTGTTCTTTCCAAAGCTAGTAACCATTGGGAGGACTTGTCTTCTCAGGGAAAGTCTACAAATAAGGTCATATTTGGCACTTTGGAATAAAGATCTCAGGAATACATCTTAAGCTAATGGTTCTGCATTTTCAGAGGAAATGCAATATAAACAGAGGAATGCAGTGTCTTTCTATAGAGAAAGCATATTTCAAAGCACTGTCACATCTCTTTTCTCATATGTTTATGGTCCTACAATGTTAAGAAAGTACTTTACAGATGAACTTCCAGAGGTGAGAGGGGATGGATGGATCCACAGGAAATAGGAGATGGACGATCCCACAGAAAACAAAGATGACCCTTACCAATGCCCAAGCTCGGTTCTCAACTCTGCTGCTTCTTGTTTTTAAAATTGCATATTCTTGGGGGTTGAAAAGACAAGTTCTTAATCTTAACCCACATCCTCTATGGGTGTGAACCCATTTATAAATAAGGCCTTTACAAATCGGGGAGAGTCTCAACCCATGACTGGAGGCCTTATAAAAAGAGGAAATTCAGACACGATCACAGAAAGCCACAGGAGGACATTGCCAAGTGAAGGAAAGCAGAAATGAAAGCCAAGGAACCCCACAGATTGCCGCAAGCCGGCACCAGGATACTGCAGACTCCAAGAGAAAGGTTAGCCTGGCTGATGCCTTGATTTGGGACTTCTGTCTTTAAAACATGAGACAATAAATCCCTGTTAAGCCAACCTATTATGTGGTATTTGTCACAGCAGTGTGGCTAAGACACACACCCAAATGGCAAATCAACTATGTACTTTGACTCTGTGTCTCTACTTCTGGGAAAGCACAACTAATAAATAATCGAATACTAAAATAGCAGGTTCCACAAACCATATCTTGAAAAATTAGTGCTTTATTCTTGATTAGAGTACAGTTGAATTTATTCCAAATTTGTAAATAATCCTTTACAATAAAATAATTTAAATAATTCCACTGAACCATGTAATTCAAGTTATTACATGACTAAATGAGTCTTGGACTATAGACTCTGAGTTTTAGTCCTGATTCTACACCTGGGTAATCTCTAAGTATACATTTTCTCCTTTGTAAAATAAGGGGATGGTACCAGTTTAATCATAAGATACCTTTCTTTAACTCTAGAGTTTATGAATCTAAAAATTTATCTTTTAGGATATCAAGGTTTTCTTCCCAATTGCTAAATCAGTATTAATTCTGCTTTATTTTCTCCCACTAAGGAGTGAGCAGTCTTTCTCTGCTTCTCCACCCCACTCCACCCCTTCCTCAACACACACACACCAAGAGTTCTCTGTAAAATCAGGGCACACGTTCAGGTTTAAGAAGAGGCCTTCAGGTCTGCAGTATTTATCTTCTGAGATAAGTAAAAGGCCCCAAAAGGAAACGAGCCAGAGCAGAAGTTGGAGGAACCAGTACCTGAAAATGAGTGGAAATTCGCCATACCCACTCCCCTTCATCGGACTATTCCTGAGCTCTTTCCCAAAGAGTCCAAGAATGAGTCACTCTCAGCAGCCAGAGACCTTGGGCCTAACTGCAAGGCCAAGCTGCTCTTCAGCTGATCTGATGCCTACACACAAAGGAACTGTTAACAGAAAAGAAGATCTGCTCAGCTGTGCACAGGCATCTTAGTTTGCCAGGGGTGCTATGACAAATACCACACAATAGGTTGGCTTAAACAACAGGAATTTATTGTCTTATGGTTTTAGAAACTAGAAATCCAAAATCAAGGCCTCAACAGGCCATGCTTTCTCCCAGTGTCTATACCAAGCTCATGCTGGCTTGTCACGATCCTTGGAGCTCCTTGGCTTGCATCTCTGCCTCTTTTGCATGGCTCCTCCTCCTGGCTTCTATTTCTCCTACATAATTGTCTATATCTCTGTCTAGATTTCTTCTCCTTTTAAGAGGACTCTAATCAAATGGATTAAAGCCCACCCTGGTTCAATTTGGCCTCACCTTCGAAGATCCTATCACAAAGAAGTCCACACCTTAACTAAAAATAACATTTTGAAAGGTCCTGTACAAATAGGTCCATACTCACAGGAATGTAGATTAAGATTTGAACATGTCTTTATGGGGAATATGATTCAATCTCCAACAATCAGGAAGAACAACTTTCCAGACACAGAACCTAGAAACAAATGCTGCCCCACCACCTACCATCTCACAGAAATAATGAGCGTAATAATGAGCTAGGCAATACAAGATTACTTGGACTCCAGTTTCTGCAAAAGTGCTATTTAATTATAGTCTGGCAATGATGATAATGATGAGAGTATATACCATGGGAATATCAATATGTGTTTTAATTTCTGAGCTACTAAAACAGATACCATGCAATGGGTTGGCTTAACAACAGGAATTTATAGGCTCATAGTTTTTTGGGTTTTTTTTGGCATGAGCAGGCAATGGGAACCGAACCCGGGTCTCCTGCATGGCAGGTGAAAACTCTGCCTGCTGAGCCACGGTGGCCTGCCCAGCTCATAGTTTTGAGGCTAGGAGAATTCCAACATTGAGGTGTCAGTAAGACAAAGCTTTTTCTCCAAAGACTGGCATTCTGGAGCTAGCTGCTGATGATCTTTGGCCCTCGGTTTTTCCATCATATGGCAATGCACATGGTGTCATCTCCTTTCTTTTCTACCTTCCAGGGACTTCCAGCTTCTGGCTATTCCCCATGGCTTTTCTTCTGTGTTCAATTTCCTTTGTTTATAAGGACTTCAGCCATATTGGATGAAGGCCTACCCTCATTCAGTCTGGGCACACCTTATCTAATAACATCTTCAAAGTTCCTATTTACAAATGTGTTCACACCCACAGGACCAGGGGTGGGACCTGAACATTTTTGTGTGGGACATGTGTGGGACATGGTTCAATTCTCAACAGTAGGGATTAACCACTATTCATGACTAATCAATCCAGTGTTTTATTAAGCAAAACTACTAAAATATACATGCCAGAAATTTTATCTTCACTTCATGTTTGTCTTGATAAATCCACTCCCACCATAAACTTGAGACTATTCCTAAGAAAACATATATTTAAATGTACTATCTTGCTCATTCCTTGTAAATATTAATTTATTCAGATTTATTGATCACAAATCTATATGCCAGGCATTGTTTTACAGATGAGGAAAGAAAAGACAAAAAAGACACAGTAACAGCCCTCAGAGACCATACTCAGAGACCTTATCCTTTCAGGGCAACTGAAACTGATAGCAATATAAGTGATAGGATGAAGTGTTTGGAAGTTACTATAAGGTACAGAGACAGCCTAGGAGACAAGAGAACTTTGATAGAAATTCATTTGAAAGACGGATAGAAAGAAAAATCAGGTTGCCATTTTTTTTTATCTAAATTTAACTGTAGACCTAGTTAAAAAACTAAAGGAAAGAAGTATATCACCTCCTCCCTTGATATACTGGTGATTATGATGAAGAAACCCTTAAAAATTAATATAGACATGGAAATATTCAGGTGTGATCGTATGGCATCTTCAAAGAGGGAAAGGTGTACATAAGAGATGTTGTAATGTGGCACTGAGATACTGATGGAAATGGGCTTACAACCATTCTGATTTTATTTATACAGGGAAATCCTCATTCTTCTGTAAGGCACTTACCTGCTTGGTAAGAGGTGACAACTGACTGAGTAAAGCATTCCACAATGTGTCTGACTGCCTTTGAGGAGTCTGTTCCTGTGGGAAAAAGGTGGAGGGTGTGGTGTCAAATGGACTCTACAAACGCAAATATGCCACTAACCCCAAGGCTATTTCTAGAGACAATTCTGCATATCCAGGCTTAAGCGTATGATAGCTACTATCACACTCAGATATTTGTGCCACATCAACATTTGTTGTACTGCTAATGGTATTTGAGTAGGGAGCCATCATTGCTTGAAACAATGGTATCCAGCAATGTGGATTGGAAAAGCTTCATTGTTAAGGCTTCTCCCATCATCACATCTCAGGCCTTGTACAGCGAAGATGCCACCACAACCACTCTTGCCAAGTACCCATCATTGGTGTCATCGGTGCTCCCTTGCCTTTTCTATGACCCAAAGGATAAGCAGTTTTGCAGTCACCATTTCTACCAAGGTCTTTGGCTTTTTTTGTTTTATTTTGTCTTGTCTTGTTTTCTTTTAATATTCTCCCTTTCCTATCTCTTGTGTTCTCCTTTTTTGTATACTGGTTCCTTACATTTTTACATGCTCCCTCCCTCTTTCTCCCCACATTACTGTACCAAGGAATTCATTCTTTGCAGATCTAGTCTTCATTCTTTTCATTAATACATCACCTCCTCCCTTGATATATTCCTTTTTATGAGTAAGGAAGATGATCTCTTTAAATAAGCTATAGCCAGTCTAAAAACTATTTATAGATACCCAAAATGAATTGAGAGAGGGGGGAAAACCCTCTTCCATTTAAATCAAGACAAGACAAGAAAGCCTGACATTGATTATGACCATTACACCTGTGGTCCTTGTGACTTCAAGAAGTCATAGAAAAGAAATGAGATAGAAAAACTGAAAGAAACAAAACTGTCTTTGTATAAGATATGATTTGCATAAGACTTAATTACCCAGAAATATAAAAGAATCAACTTGAAAAATATTACAACTAACATCAGAGGTAAATAAGATTGACAGATACAAGAGCAATATACAAAAATCGTTAGCTTCTTTATCAGCAATATCCCACTTATCATGAAAATACTAATATTAAACCTAATAATAAAAGTGCTACAAGATAATATTTTATATGTAAGAATTTGACCCCAAATTAATCTATATACTAAAAGTAATCCCAATTAACTAACAAGCTGATTGTCAAGTTCATATAAAGGAGAAAAGATTAAAAATATACAAGACAATTTAGGAAAAAATAATAATGTGAATTTGCTTTACCAAATATTAACATATACTATGTAGTTATGTAAATTAAAATGTTATCATTTTGGTGAAGGAATATGCTTCCACAACAACAGAGAAGAATAGAGAGGAATAAATAGGAAAAGACCCATTCACCCATATATACAAATTTAATACATAAAACTAAACAAGCATTTTAAAATCCATTTTAAAAAAGAATGGACAGAATATATGCAATAAATGGCATGGAAAATCATGTCTGTACAGTGAAAGAAAATTCAGATATCTACATCACCCCATATACAAAAATAAATAATAAGGTAGCGCAACAATAAATGTACTCGAAAAGTATAAATACAGTCAAGTAAAATATGGGAAAATGCATTTACAATCATGTGACTAGGAACCTCTTTTTAAGAAAAAATTTAATTCAATATATATATAGTCTATATAAAATTACATAAAAACATAGATTGGGAATAATTTTAAATTCTTTAAAACGAATTACAGCACAAGCAAAGCTAAAAGAAAAGCAACTAGGAGAAAATATTCGCAATACATATATTTCAGGCAATAGATGAATTTCTATAATATACAAAGTGCTTTTGCAAATCAATAATAAAACAACTCAAGAGGGAAAAAATGGGTAAGGATATAGCTAACATTTATTCAGAAGAAACTATTTGCCAGGCAATATACTAAGCACTTTATATGTATAAATTCAATTAATTTGCATAATAACTCTTTGGATTAGATACTATTGTTATCTCCATTTTACAGACAAAACTGAGGCACAAAGAAACCTGTGGTTAGGAACCTGACCAGCATTATTCAGTTAGTAAGTACTGTTAAGTCTGGATTTGAATCTAAAGTCTGACATCAGAGTCCAATTCACAAAAAAAAGAACTACAAATAACAAATAAGAAAAGCTACTGGCTTAAGAAAAGTTCTTCAGCCTTATTAACAAGCAAGGAACTGCAAACATTAGAGCACAATATTTTTACCTACTAGTCAATAAAAACAAACAAACAAAAAAATGGATCAATAAGACCAACCTTGGCAAAAGTGTGGGAAAAGAGATACTCTCATACTCAGTTATTTGGGATGTCCCTTGCTATAGCATTTTAAGAAGATAATTTAATAATGTCCATCAAATTTTAAATACCCTCTGACACAATAATTCCATTTCTACTCCATACTTGGACCTGTACCCAGAGATAAACAAGAAACTGAAAAAGTGAAAATGGCCTATATGCCCATTAGTAAGGGAATAGTTAAAAAAAATAATAATAATTATACATCCAACTATGGATTCTGTGTAGTACAGTGATTAAAAAGAATGAGTTATATTATATGAACTGATACATAAAGATCCCTAAGACATAACATTAAGTAAAAAAGCAAGTCATCAAATATTATGGACAACCTAGTGTCATAGGCAAATATGTACACATTTATGTATTCATCTATTCACTAGACAACAAAAAAAAATTCACACCTACCATATGCCAGCTTTTTTATCTAACAGCCATGAGGTAGTGGACCAAATAGACAAGGTTGCTCTCTTCTGGAACTCACAATCTAGTGGGAAGGTAGATGATAAACCAACAAATGAAAGACCAAAACAATTACAGAGTTGTGAAAGGAACTCTAAATTGACTTTCAGGCACCTGGGTTACAAAATGTTTCCCAGCAAAGGAGGCGCACAAGCTGGACACACTACACTGACACAATCAGACTTTAGGCACGTGCAGCTTGGAGAATGAAATTTAAAGCTTACAAGAAATAGGATGAGAAAGGGAAACCTAAGCTCTGACCAATCAGCTTCAAACGAATTTCCTTCTTGATGTTCCAATAAGCCACTAGAACATAATTCACCTGACTACTGCAATTTCCCTTTTATTTATATTTAATTTGTTTTTTTTATTTTTTTACTATAAATTCCCAATGGACACCCCACCCCCACTCTGGAAAACCTGCTTTTACTTGGCATTGCCCAAAAAGCGAATTGTTGGTGAAATTAGTTTTCTATTGTTGCCATCACAAATTACCAAATACTTAAGAAGCTTAAAACAACACAATTTATTATCTCACAGTTCTGTAGGTCAGAAGCCTGACACCAGTTCACCCAGAAACAGCTGAGTTACTTTCTGGAAGCTCTAGGAGAGGATCTGTTTCCATGCTCATTCAGCTTGTTGGCAGATTTCAGTCCTTTGTGGTTTTATGACAAACGTCCCCATTTCCTTGCCGCTGCCAGCTAAAGGCCATTCCTATCTTCTAGAGGCTGCCCTCATTCCTTGGTTAGTGCTTCCCTTCCTACATCTACAAATCCTGATATGGGGGAGTCAAGTTCCCCTCATGTTTTGAATCTCGCCTTTCTTTTCTCTGAAACAGCCAGGAAAGGTTCTCCACTTTTAAGAACTCATGTGATTAGATTAGATAATCCAGGATAATCTCCCACTTCAAGGTTCATATCTTTATCACACCTGCAAAGCCTTCTTTGCCATGTAAGATAACATATTCACAGGTACCAGAGATTAGGGCATGAACATCTTTGGGTCCCCAATATTCTACCTACAACAGATGATGATAAATGCTATAAAGAAAACGAAGGATTATAAACCAAAGAGTCGAAAGGCCAGCAGGGGCTGTTAGTGTGTTTTCAGAGCAGGCCTCCCTGAGAAGATGTTATTGGAAATGGATGAGACAGGCATGTGACTACCCAGGTGGGCATTTACATATATGAAAAAGACATGAAATGCTACATATCAAACTATTCCCAGGTTCCCTTTAGAGAGAGGAATAGATTTCAAGGATAGGAGAAGATAAAAGCTTTTATTCATTACTCTGTATCCTTGTTTGTTTGAGTGTTTTACTTGTGTGATTAAAAAGTTGTATTTGTAAAGACTTAAAAACAAAAAAAAAGAAAAATATATTTTTCTTGGGCCTTGTTAGAGCCAAGAGAGTTTTAAGATTTAGGTACTGATGAAAATTAAGTACTTTCTAAATTCTGACACACACAAGAGAAAATATAAAAATAAAACCTTGTCTGGGATTCTATGAAAAAATTGGTTCTAGAGGGAACTGATAAATCATTGTCCTTCTGCTTCTGAGTCTTTAAGGAGGACACACCTGCCAATTAGACATTTCTGCACTTCAGTAACCTTGGAAACATCTCATAACTATGCCCTCTTTATTTGGCTTCTATGTCCTAACTTGGAGCCTATTTACTGAGCTCTCACTCTAGGTATTTCACATGATTTCATAAGGTTTTCCAATGAGAACACTAAAAGCTTCTCAAAGAATGAAGGCAGACAAAAGAAAAGTTACTTGAATGTCCTCTATAGTATAGCAATCTGTCACAGCAAAAGGGTGACACTTACTGGAAAGTATTTCTGCTACTCAAGACACAAGCAAGATACTTATCACAGGAGAATAGACAGAAGTGTACTGTCCACAAGAAGTGAAGGCAAAAGACTAAAGGGGTTCTCCAGGGTTTGGAAAGGCAAAACTTCAAGCAATATGATATAGCTGCAAGACCTGGGATGTAACTGCGGAAAACATCTCATGTGTGTGTATATGTGTGCATGTGTGCACATGTGATAAGAAACCACGTGACTCATTTAAAGTAAAGATACTATATAAAGACATGAGAAGCAAACAATGACTACAGCTACAAATTAAAGAGTTCATATTTATGTGCTAATCACGCAGATTTGTTTTTTCAGACACACTGCCTATCAAAGAGGGGAATTCTCTGAGTAATATGTTATAATAGCCTAGTAGACACTTCCATTTGAATGCCTTCATCACCTCAAATGTTACAAATACAAAAGTGAAAACACCATTGTCTTAAAAAATATTTTCCCCTCCCAACCCTTCCTGCCTTAGATAGGGACGTTGGTTCTCTTTCTCCTTATCACTCAGGCTTGAGATCTTACAGTCATTCTTAACTCATCTCTTACCTTCAACTAGTTCAGTTAAATCTTTTTGGGAAGTGGATGAAATATAAATTACACATAATTAAAATGACATTTAATCAGCCACCAAATACATCATCAACTGTCTCTTGGCCAATCCCTCTCTCTCCATTCCCATGTAGCCTCCCTAGCCAAGCTTTTATCTTAGACTGTCTGAAGCATTTCCTTAGTAACCTCCACCCATTGCCTTTCATTCCAGTCCAGTCTTCCTGTATTTCACTAGCCTGTGAGTACAAACACAGCCCATCATCATTCTGTTACCAGATTATGTTTCCAAGTCCCTTTCAGGTTTGATGGAGGTTCAAAGGTCGGAAGTCAGGGCTTTCACAAAGTACCACTTTCAGTTATTTCTAATGTCACAGGGCTGCTTAAATACATCCACACACTGGTCCTAGTCTTTGTTCCTGGGTTTATGGAGCCCAGGGCCTTCCTCTCAAGATGCAGAAGCAGTAGAATTTCCTTTGCTGGTGTGGGGACCCTGAGTTTTGTGAACCCTTAGGATTTTCATGCAAAGACTCACTTGAAGGTATAGTTTCCTTGTCTAGTTGCCTTTCTCCAGGAAGGTAGCAGAGCAGGACTGAGAACCATCTGTCCTCCACCACTCAGAGACAAAGCAAAGTTCAAAACCACATTCACCCACAGCAGGGCAAGAACATCCCAGGCCCATACTGCCTGTATTTGCACAATGAGTCAAAGTATTTTCTCCTAGCCCTAAGATAAAGGAAGGAAAGAAAAAAGGGAGAAAAAGAAGGAAGGAAGGAAGGAAGGAGGAGGGAGGAGGGAGAGGAAGGGAGGAAGGAAGAAACAAAATCATCAGTCTCCAGAAGCACAGCTCCAAAACACATAAAAATTTTCATTCCCTTATAGGATGGTGCAGCCACTTTGGGAGGTAGTTTGGAGGTTCCACAGGAAGTTAAGTATAGAACTGCCATATGATTCGGCAATTCTGGTAGTAGGTAGATACTCTGAAGAACTGAAAGCAGGGATGCAAACAGACATTTGCCATCTGATGTTCATAGTAGCTCTATTAACAATTGCCAAAAAACTGAAACAACCCAAGTGTCCATCAACTGATGAATGGATAAAAAAATGTGGTATATACATATGATGGAATATTATTCAGCAGTAAGAAGGAATGACGTCCTGAAATAAGTGATAACATGGATGAACCTTGAGGATGTTACGTTGAGTGAAATAAGTCAGAGAAAAAGGACAAATGATCTCACTAATATGAGCTAATTATAAGTAAATTCTTAGAGTTAAAATCTAGAATATAAGTTACCACAAAACAGAATGTGGATAGAGAATAGGGAGTGGATACTTAATATGTGCAGAATTTGTAACTAGGTTGAATTTAAATGTTTGGAGTCAGAGGTGATGGTAGCACAATATGGTGAGTGTAATTAACAGCACTGAATTATATGGTTGACTGAAAGGGGGAGGTTTAGGGTAGAGTATGTCACTAGAAGGAAAGCTAAAGGATAAAACAGGACTGTATAATGGTGAATCCTGTAGTGGATAAGGACTGTAATTAATAGTACAAATATAAAAAGTTCTTTCATGAACTATAACAAAGGTATGCCACTTTTACATTATTTTGTTTAATACAAGGAGTTAATAATAGAGTGGTATATGGGAAAATACACCTCCTGCAAACTATGTACTATATTAACAATAATATTTTAATATTCCTTCATCAACAGTAACAAATATACCACACTAATACTAAAGGCCAATAATGGGGAGTAGGGATAATGGGTATGGGATGCATTGGTTTTTGTTTTTGTTTTTCTTTTTTGAGCAATGAAAATGCTCTAAAATTGATTGTAGTAAGGAATACACACACATGTGATAATAGTGTGAACTATGATTGTACACTTTGGATGGATTGTATGACATGTGAATACATCTCAATAAAATTGCTGAAAAAAATACATTCCAAAATTAAAACTTCTCATTTATTTATTCTTGCAACAAATATTTTTCAAGCACCTACTATGTACCAAGCAGTGAACAGAACAGAAAAGAGCACTGCTCTCCTGGGGTTTAAATTCTGGTGTGAGAGATAGATAACAACAACAACAAAAATCAACAAAAGTAAGCAAGATCATGTCAGGCAGTGGCAATACTATAAAGAAATAAAAGAGTAATGGGGTAGAGGGTACATGGGACTGTTTGAGTGGGTGACCTTTGAGCTGAACATCAGAGGAATGAAGGAGCCTGTCAAGATGCTACAATCAAGTTAATGGTGAATTTTTCATTTCTCCCAATAAAAATGGATAGACAGAAGCTTCACATTTCTATAACAAAGGGATCCAGCCAAGTCAAATCTTGTCCCCAGTTAGGAGATAAGATTTACCCATGATGATATGACCACCTCTCTCAGAGTAGGGTAGAGCTTTATTCTCCATCTTCCTCACATCAACCAGCACAGTGCATCCTAAAGAACAAATACCTGTTGATGGTTGATTAATGTATACTTTATACTAAAATTTTTATATGTGCAAGTTGTATTGAGGTGTTTGGGAATAGTTTGTGTGCCAGCAACAGATCTCATGTTTAGCAGATAGGAAAAGCTGAAATCATTTTAGGGTCTGATTAGCAAATGTTCCTACGTACCATGTGAAAAAAAATCACTGGCATCCATCTAATTCTGAGCCAGACCCCAGTCTGGGTCCCAAAGGCAACAGGGCTGACAAGCTCAGGCAAGGTTGGCAGAGGTCACATTTGTTGAGGATCTTAGAAGAGTTATAGGTGAAAGTGCAAGAGCAAGAATGTATCTATCCAGGCCCAAAGGCAGCTCATCCCCCCTCGCCCAGCCTGGGGATACACAGCTGCCCCATCCAACCTCAGAGGGGCAAGTTCCCTAACATCAGAAAAGCAGCCCTGGGCCCCTAAATAGAAACCTGGCCAGGGAGGAAGCAGCTGGTCTTGGCAAACAAAAAATAATGCCCCGGGCAAAAACAAAGCAAGAGGGAGCCTGGAAAAGCTTCATTTTGAAAAGCTACTCCTTCCCCAAATGAATGTTTTAATCCGATATAAAATTCTAAGCCTGTTCAGGAAACACCATGGCAAATTCCTTTACTCTAAATTCCCTGTTATTAGAAATTCCTTTCCTTTCCTTTCATAACACTCAATAATTTGCTCCAATTGGTTCCCACACTTTGGCCAGCTTTTTTTTTTTATGGTTTTCATTAAACTGTATTTCAGAACAACTTTAGGTTTATAGAAGTAATGCAAAGATAGTACAGTTCCCTAATGTTTACATCTCACCTACAGTGCATTTCTCAAAACTAATAAATTAACATTGGTACATTACTAGGAACCAGACTTGTGCAGATTTTACTAGTTTTTTCACTTACATACTTCTGTTCTAGGATCCAACCTTATTTGTCCAGTTTGTCATGTCTTTTCCAATCTGAGTTTTTCAGTCTTTGAAGAGTACTGGTCAAATATTTTGTGGAATGTTCCCCAATCGGTGTTTCCCTAATTAATAATTTTTTCTTATTAGGCTGGCTAAGTTTTGGGGGAGAATACCACAAAGGTAAAGTGTGTGGCCAGCTATTTTGTTATCTAATATATATACATATATATATATATATATATGTATATATATAGTATGCTGTATGGCAGGGTCACATTTTATTCTTTTTCCATGTGAGTATCCCATTATCGCAGCACCATTTGTTAAATTTTTGTTTGTTTTTGTTGCTTGCTTTGTTTGTTTGGGAAGTACATGGGCTGGGAATCAAAGTCAGGTCTCCTACATGGCAGGCGAGAATTCTACCACTGAACAATCTTTGTACCCCCTATCCAATATTATTTTTGAAAGTATCTCAGACAATCACAAGATCTTATGGAATTTCATGAGGATATGGATTACAAAGAATTGCATTTTTATGTGTGGTTCATTATTTTTTGTATCTTTTTAATCTCATAAAATGAACAATTAATGACAAGATACTTTTCATTGTTGGAAATTATATTTATGTATACACATATAAATTTAGCAATCTCCTATGAAATAATGTTTGATTCATTTATTAGTTTCCCACTCTGCACAAGAAACAGGAGCCTAAATTAGCTATGCATTATGAGTTTTCTGATAACAGTAATTACAGATACAGATGAAATAAGATCAGGTGAAATTTTCAAAGAAAAGATCTAGCTATCATTAGGTTAGAAGGTCTAAACCAGCGATTTAGACCATCAGTACTCAGTGTGCTAAAGGTTCTTTACCTATCTTATCTCTTTCTTCAACACCATAAAAAATGATTGCTTAGAAACATTATGTGACTTACTCATGGTCACAGCTAGTATAGGAAAGAGTTGGACTTCAGAACCTAGTTTGTCAAAAAAAAAAAATGTGGCATCAATTGGGGCAATGGTTGGGCATTAGCAAGTTTTCTCTATGGTACACATACCTTCCACCAGATCTATTTATAACTAGTTATGATGTATGCTTAGTCCAATATATCAAGCATAGAAAAATAGAAAAAATACAGAAAACATTAATCAAAGAGTAAAAATAGGAAAAATACCACTGGTATATTCTTTTATAGAGTTGCTTTATAAAAAAAAACTTCAGGGTGGGCAATGGTGGCTCAGTGGCAGAGTTCTCACCTGCCATGCCAGAGACCTGGATTCAATTCTTGATGCCTGCCCACCTGGAAAAAAAAAAGAACTTGAGTGAAAATCATAAGGCAAGTTCCAAAGGATAAAATGAAGCATGGGTTTTGTAGCCATGGCTTTTTAGAACTCATTTGGAAACACAATAGTGTGTATATACAATATAATTTTGCACTATTTTGAAGGTAAGTTCTAGAAGCACTGGAGACATATAATGATAAAACTTATATGAAAGCATTTTATGCAATAGGCTTATTAAACACATTATACTCATGATTCTTCTTCTAGTCTAAGAAGAACTAGTTATGCTGAGTTAAATTTTCCAAGAATGAAATTTAAGCCCGTGTAAGGTATATTATAAACTGAATGGAATACTGTGGTTCAAATACAACCCTCCAAATGGTCCATCTGTGGACCTTATCTCATGGAGTCTCATTAAACAGTGATTTCATTTCTCTACATCATCCCAAGCTCCACTCCTGGGCAGTCATTCAGCTGCCTGGCTAGTCTCACAACACATGCAAATATAAATTAAAAGCAGTCATACCACAAGACTGTGGAGAGTTCACTGATACCCCTCCCGGTGTGTTGCTCAGGGCCCTAGCCACTGCAGATGGGAAAAGGAAATGTGGTTTCAACAGGCCCTCTGTTTATTACCCTGTGGGTCTCATTTGGAAAGTGATGGGCACACACATGCACACACACAAACACGCAAATGCACATCTAAACCACTTTACATGGCCTCTACATCTCACATGTTTGTAAGGTTAAACATGTGCTTGGATCCTACAAAAATAAAATCCCAAAGTCTCTGCAGACACTTTGTCACTGAATCTCATTGCTCTCCAGAAAGACATGTAGAAGAAGGTATATTTTCCTCAATATACATATGTGGAAACCGGAGTATGAAATTAATAGTTTGTTCAGATCTAACAGAAGAATCAAAGACAGACACAGAGTAGGATTTTTCCATCCTTGGAATGCCCATAATATGCAGCTTGCACCTTTCTTACAGCCCACATCAGTTTCTACAACATGGTCTAGTTATTTTTAACTAAGACCATATTTGACTGTTTTCCCTATGTGACAATAAGCTTTTAGTGTGAGGGACAATTTCTGATTCATTTTGTGTTTTTTAGCACGTAGCAGCGGCCTCCAAGGTAAATGTGTGAACTCTGTATGTGTTTATGGAATGTAATAAGAGGGTAAACAAGATACAAATAGAGATATTGGGTAGTCTGGTCGTGGGGAGGACAGTGCTCTGGCAAAAGCGGCATCAATATCTCACACATATGGATTTATAACTAGTTATGATGTATGGACAGATACACATATCTCCCACCAGGTCGATTTATAACTAGTTATGATGTATGGATGCCAGAGAGCACATGCTAAAAAGAAAGAAATATAACTACCCAATGGTGGTTACTAAATAAGCTAGTGAGAGTTGAAGTAAGGGCCTCACGTGAGATGTGTGATAGCTGCCAGAAGTTCCTGGGTTCCTGGGTGTCCTCATTATAGAAATGATGTCAGCCCCGAAGGAAACCTCTTGGATGTGAGTATCCACTAAAATTAGCCTTTCTCTGGTCCAGATGGAGGTCTGAACCAGTCCTAAACTGTCATCAGTGGTCAAAGTCTACAGGTATTTATCATTTTGTGCTAAAGGACTCGACTGTAAGTATTAACTGCTGGACCTGAGAGTGAGCCATGTTGACCTTCCAGCCCAGTCAACACCTAGATGACTGCAGCCCCAGCCAATAACAGAGGGAGCAGAAGAACCACCCAGAGGAGACTAAACAACCCACAGACTCATAACAATAAAATGGTAGCCGTTTTAAGCAACTAAGTTTTGGGGTGCTTTGTTATATGACGATAGATACCCACAACACTTAGCTTGATGCCAAAATGTAACAAGATTTTGGAGGTCTTTCAGGGGAGAGGTGGGTGTATTTTGCATATTGAAAGGACATAAACTATTGGATAGAAAATGCAGACTAAAGGTGTTTCCTTAATGAATCACAACTTCTGGTATTCATGACCTTATATAGTCACCTTTCATACTGAAGATGTGACCAGTAAAATGTGGCAGAAATCACTCAGTGTGACTTCCAATATGATATCATAAGAAATCTTGCCATCTTTGCTTAGGGATGCCATCCTCTGTATAGCAAGTCCAACTACCCTAAGACTGCGTTCCTCAGGAGAGAACCCACAGAGAGAGAAAATAAGATGCTCGGACAGCCCTCAGCTATGCCAGCCATCCCAGTTGAGTTGCCAACTCAAAGTTGTGTGAAGAAGATGTTTGGGTATCTGTCCCAGTTGAGCCTTCAAGTAACTCTAGCCACACATCCATATGACTTCAATCACAAGACATTCCAACAGAGAACCCTTTGGCTGAGCTCAGTCAACCTACAGAAGTTGGAGAGAAATATTATATTGAATGTAAGCAAATAAATTTGGGGCTGTTTTGTTATACAGATTTTTACAAAAATCTAAAAATCTCAAATATTCTGGTTCATTTATACACTAACAACCTTTTCTGCTCGTGGCTCATTCTAGAGTTTTTCTAAATCCTTGATGCTGGGTCTCAGCTCATTCTAGGATTTCTGTCCCACGTTGCCAGGAAGGTCTACACCCCTGGGAGTCATGTTCCATGTAGATGGGGAGAGTGGTGAGTTTGCTTGTTGCATTGGCTGGAGACAGAGGCCACATCTGAGCAACAAAAGAGGTTCTCTTGGGGGTGACTCTTAGGCCTAATTTTAAGTAGGCTTGACCTATTCTTTGTGGGGTTAAGTTTCATGTGAACAAACCCCAAGACTGGGGGCTCAGCCTATAGCTTTGGTTGTCCACACTGCTTGTGAGAATATCAATAATTCAACTTGGGGAGGTTGAATTTTCCCCTGTTCTCACCATTCCCCAAAGGGGACTTTGCAAATACTTTTCCACTCACTGATCAAATCACTCTGGAATTCATCAGGGCATCACTCTGGACAAACCAATAAAATCTAAAGTCCTACCCAAGGTTCCATGTACTTATGTTGTTTAACCAACTATCTACATAAGTTATATTAGGAGATGCACCAGTCAAAATATAAATTTTGTACCAAATAGACATTTTTTTATTTTGTCTCACACATAAGTTGAAATTTTAAAATATTAATTGCCATCTATTTTCAGCACCCTGCAGTAATAACATTCCTTTGTTCTTCCTCATGCAAAAATATTTTTTAATTTGTACATTTAGTCATTATTATTATAAACTTTAGGCATTCCTAGATTATACCATCTCAATCTTTATCGTCTATCTTTTTTTGTGATTTCATTTATGCCCCCAGCCCTCCTCCCTCTATCATTCTCACATTCAGCTTCATTCAGTGTTTTAACATAATTGTATTACAGTTAGGTAGTGTTGTGCTTTCCATTTCTGAGTTTCTATATTCAGTCCTGTTGCACAATTTGTATCCCTTCAGCTCCAGTTACCCAATATCTTACCCTATTTCTATGTCCTGATGGTCTCTGTTACCAACGAAATACTCCAAGTTTATTCACTAATGTCAATTCATATCATTGAGACCATACAGTATTTGTCCTTTTGTTTTTGGCTAATCACACTCAGCATAATGTCCTTAAGGTCCATCCATGTTGTTACATACTTCATAACTTTATTCTGTTTTACAGTTGCCTACTATTCCATCATATGTATATGCCACAGTTTGTTTAGCTACCCGTTGGTTGATAGACATTTTGGCTGTTTCCATCTCTTGGTAATTGTAAATAATGCTGCTATAAATATTGGTGTGCAAATGTCCGTTTGTGTCATTGCTCTCATGTGCTTTGAGTAGAGACAGCATATAGATGGGTCTTGTTTTTTAATCCATTCTGCCAGTCTATGTCTTTTGATTGGGGAGTTTAATCCATTAACATTTAGTGTTATTACTGCAAGGGTAGTACTTTCTTCTACCATTCTGCCTTTTGGATTTTATCTGTCCTATCTAATTTTCCTTCTTTTTACCTTTATTCATAGTCTTCCTTTCTACACTCTTCTCCACACCTCTCTCTTCTGTCTTTTCATATCTGTCTCTAGTGCTCCCTTTAGTATTTCTTGAAGAGCTGGTCTCTTGGTCACAAATTCTCTCAGTGATATTTTGTCTGAAAATGTTTTAATTTCTCCCTCATTTCTGAAGGACAATTTTGCTGGGTATAGAATTATTGGTTGGCAGTTTTCCTCTTTTAATAATTTAAATATATCATCCCACTGTTTTCTTGCCTCCATGGTTTCTGCTGAGAAAACTACACATATTCTTATCAGGCTCCCCTTGTATGTGATGGATTGCTTTTCTCTTGCTGCCTTCAATATTCTCTCTTTCTCTTTGACATCTGACATCGTGATTAGTAAGTATCTTGGAGTATATCTATTTGAATCTATTCTCTTTGGGGTATGCTGCACTTGTCGAATCTGTAATTTTAAGTCTTTCATAAGAGATGGGAAATTTTCAGTGATAATTTCCTCCATTAGTGTTTCTCTTCCTTTTCCCTTCTCTTCTCCTTCTGGGACACCTACAACACGTATATTCGTGCATTTCATATTGTATTTCAGTTCCTTGAGTCCCTGCTCATATTTTTCCATTTGTTTCCCTACATTTTCTTTTTCTTGCTGGATTTCAGATGTCCCATCCTCCAGTTCAGAAATCCTATGTTCTGTCTCTCAAAACCTACCATTGTAGGTTTCCATGTTTTTTTCATCTCATCTACCGTGTCTTTCATTCCCATAAGTTCTGTGATTTGTTTTTTCAGACTTTCAACTTCTTCTTTTTGTTCATTCCTTGACTTCTTTATATCCTCCCTCAGTTCATTGATTTGGTTTCTGATGAGGTTTTCCATGTCTGTTCGTGTATTCTGAATTAAATTGTTGGTTTGTTCCTTTGACAGGATCATATCTTCAATTTTCCTAGTGTGATTTGTTATTTTTTGCTGGCATCTAGGCATTTAACTACCTTAATTAGTTTATTCTGGAGAGTGCTTGCACTTCTTTTACCTAAGGTTTTCTTGCTGGATGAATTTGTTGTCTATCTGTTCTTTGACATTCAGTTCAGCTTTATCTGGACCTCTAGCTTAGGTTTTGTTTAATAGAGAAGAATTTTTCAGTTCTTGCTTTCTTGTTTCTTGCCCTGCTTATATGGTGCCTTTTTCCCTCCACACTTAGGCAGGTCTACTTAGGTATTATAGACCCCAGCCAGATTTTCCCAGACCAAACTGGCCTCTTATCAGGAGAAAGGAGTCACCTGCATCAGCTTTCCCTGAGGGTGAGACCCAGCAAGTTGAAAGACTTTCCTGTGAAGTCTCTGGACTCTGTTTTTCTTATCCTGCCCAGTATGTGGTGCTTGTCTGCTTGCAGGTCCCACCAGCATAAGATGATGCGATACCTTTAACTTTGGCTGGGGGCATGGTGGAGACAGAGGAGAGGTTGTAGGCTGATTTTAATGGCTTCAAATTACCAAGCCCTGGTGTCTGAATTCCTTGAGAGAGGGATTCCACCTGAGCTGGATTCACCCCTGGGGAAGGCACAGGCTCCAGACAAGCCCTCAAACGAGCTTGTTTCTGCCTATGCCTGGGGCAGTTGCAGACTGAGGAGCCCTGCTGCTGTATTCAAAGGCAGTCAAGCCTTTGTAGAAACACAGCCACAAAAACCTCTGTTTCCTTCTTTTTTTTTTTCCTTTTTCTGTCAGCCCTGCCCACTTGGTGCTGGGGCAAAAATGAGTGACCTCCACTTTGACCAGGTTCACCTGAGCTGGAGGCCTATTTTTAGTAGTTAGAATTTGTTAATTAATTCCATGATTGGCCTTTGGTTGGGCTCAGCCCCTGCTGCTGGTAAAGTCTCTTTCCTTTCCCCTCTGGGAAGCAGCCTGTGGGGGAGGGGTGCCGGCCACCATGGCTTGGGGGAACGGACGGTTCTGGGGTTGCTCACAGCTGGTCCAGCTGGTCCAGATTGGGGTATGCTGTGTGTCCGGTCACTGACATGGCCCCAGGAGCTATTCTGTACTGTGTCTGGTTATTTAGTAGTTGTTCTGGAGGACGAAATAAAATGTGCACATTGTTAAGCCACCATCTTGGCTTGGAAGTCTTCATGAAATCTTTTGAACCAATACATGATCACTGTCTGCTCTTTAATGTTATTATGACTTTGAGTTCTGTCTTCCAAATACAGAAAAAAGAATACATCTGAAAATAGATTTTTCCCATGCATATTTCAGTTCCCAAGTATCAATTTTTACAGAGAGAAATTTAAGAAAATTACTCTACAACTTTATGATAAATGAATGCTGTTGAAGTTGTGAGTTGGGAAAGTTTATAGAGAAGATGAATCTTGAAGAACACAAAGGACTTGGAAAATGGCAAAGAGAAGGAGTGCAGACATTTCAGGCAGGTGGAGCAAAAGCACGAGCAGAAATGCATGTGGTGGGTTCAATGCATTCTAGGGCTTTCTGAAGTAGAGGGAGTATGCAGGGGCAATGGAGATGTGGTTAGAAACTTAGGTCAATGGCATATGGTGGAAGTCTGCAAGGCCAGGAGAGGACTTTCCTCTGTGACTATGGGAATGGGAACCATGTGTGGAGAGGAGGGATATGTTAGGAGCAGTATCTTAGAAAGCAGAAACATGCTACCTAATTAGAGGAAGAGATCCTGGAGGCCAGGGGAAGTAGTGTAGGGTCTCTCTTCATAGCAGTTAGAATAGAAAGGAAGGGGCGTGTAAAGGAAAACATCAACACGCCTTTTTTCATACATTGGGTGTGGGGAAGAAAGAGGAGACAAGGTGGCTCCCAAGCCTACCAAGTAAATAGCTACACTAAGAAGATTGAGGATCCTAGAGCCAACCATGTGGGTTTGAAGTCTGGCTCTCACTCTTATTAGCTGTGCAGGGAAATTACTTAGGCTTTCTAAATCGATTTCATCATCTGTAAAATGAGAATGATAACATCCATTTCATAGGTTTGCTGTGATATTAAATAAGTCAAAACATGTAAAGTACTTAGAATAGCGCCTGGCACCCAGTAAATACCAACAAGTTTAGATGCTACTGGTGATGGTGGTGGTGATGGTAGTGGTGGTGCTGTGTCATGGAAAAATCAAGACTATTAGCAATGGGGGTAGAAACAGCATCCCTTCAGAAATTGCTCTGGTGAGAATGGAAAAATTAACTTGGAACAGGAATGTACTACAATAAGTTATTTTATATTCACCATCAGGGTATGAAGATCATGAAACTAGATCTCCAGGCATCTCCCCTGCTCCCTTAATACATATTTGCTCAGCTATTCTCACGTGCCCAAGCCTCCTAACACACCCACCCTGAAATTTTCAATCCTAGTTTATTTAAATGCAAATGAAATTTCATTCATCTGGGATGCTTACTGGTTGAAAGGGGATTTTAAAATCATTTCTTAAGCTAGGGAGGCATTGCTCTAAATGCACTGAGAAAGTCAGAGGCCTCCAAGAAAAACACTTTCCTGAGGACACTGCTCTGAATACTACATAACCTGGACATCTAAGGACAAAAATAAATCCCGGGAACATTTGCCACTTACCCCTGCCTCACACAGTAGTATCGCCAAAACTCTCTACCACCATTTCCCCACTTGCAAAGAGAAGCTAAAAATATAAGTACTAGTCCAAAGGGAATTTTATTTGGTTGTGGGAAAAGGAACAAAGGGAAAGGAGTAAATAAGGAAAAAAGAGAGGATATATTTTGAAACTATTACACATTATTAGATTTGGGGAGTGGAAATTGTGGCATCTATACTTAATGTAAGGGAGGAAGTGGGCATGAGGAACACTGGCCTTAGTCTCTTCTCCGCAACTAAGCCACAACTGGACTTGGAACAAACTGCTTAATTTTACATGCCTTAGTTTACCCTGGGATACTGTGGAACTTTCCTAATGTCTAGTCCCTGAGTTCCTTAAGTGACAGGCAATTTCAGTAAAGGCATCAGTTTCATTGAGCTAGTTTTCATTTTCTTAATAATGATGAAGGTGGCAATAATGATTGCTAATGTCACCACTTGTGACATCCAAGGAGCTCAAGATGGTCTCCAGACACTATCATTACTCTCAGTGTTTTTGCTATTTTTGCTCCACACTTTGCTGTAGTTGGTAGTGTATGTCTGGCCCAGTGAATTTACTATCAAAAAGCCTCCATACTTTATCTATTTATTTATTTTGCTATGCTTTAGGGTTTATTAAAGGTTTAGTATATGGGGTTGCGAAAACAAGTTACACTTTGACAAATTACAGCGACGTCATGAAAAAGAATATTCACAATGAATTGAGTGTGAATGAACATCCACCATTACTCACACACTATATCCAATCATAGGTTTGCCTTAAAAAAAATCTCCATAGTTTAGACAGAAACTTTAAAGTTGCTATTTTAAAAGGGTACAAAATGAAATATTTCTACTCTAGCAGCTGGAGGAAAAGATAACTGAACTGACATTGTGTGTGACATATAACTTTTTTCTTAAACAGAAGCATGAGAGATACAGGTAAATCTATGCTTCCTATTTGATACAGAACAAAACTTGTCAGCCCTGTACAGTTCTGCCCAACATGTGTGGACATGCCTCTTGCCTTGGTCTTCTCTACACTTCACAGGAAGTTAATAATTTCCCTCACTTCTGGACTCAGTTTCACCCCAATTCCTGAGCCAATTCTTCCTTAAGCCAAAAGTGTATCAGTTAACTCAAGGTGAGGGTGCTGCTCCAACCTCACCTACGGAATAGCCCTAGGCCTGGTCATGATTTCTGGGGTCATATATTCTTCTCAAATTTCTTTGCTGTTATTAATCAAGACCTAGTCCCTAAATTCCCCAAAATTCACTGGTGTCATCATTGTCTGAGTAACAGATCTCCCATCTAGCCCCCAAACCCATCTTACATGGGTCCAATCCTAAGAAACATAATTCTAACTGGTTATCTTGCCTGGTTGCCCAGATACAGACTGGAAAATAACAACTCAACAATAGCTTATGAAGACACAAGACCAGCATCCACAGGAACCCTCCATGCCCTGAAATAACATCGGACCTCTAGAACCTTTTCATGGCTCTAGAGAGGACGATCCTTGAAATAAGTGAAATTGTTTCTTACCACTCCAGTGGGGTGGGCATTCTAGTATAATTATATTATTTAGAAAATAAAATAATTTTACTCATACCTCTGAGTTCCCATCCTTTTGTCAGCATTCATCCTCCTGAAGCTGGTCTCCATATTTACCCACTAGTTGACATTCTGCTGCCAATGGACAGAACTCCCAGATGATAAGTGACACCTATCTCACTTCCATGTTTGAACAGCCACCTTCAGTAGCTGTTTCCTATCCTAAAAATTATACCAAAGTCTGTTCCCTGCATCCATTTCTTCCATCTTGGTAAGGACAACCCAACTCTCTTGCCACTTGATCATCTCTTAAAATTTCAAGATAGTCTTTCTTAACCAATGGACTCTTTCCCCATATTCACGGGGAAATATATGTTAGCCACAGGGTGATCCCTGACTCACCAGGGCCAATGCCTGGACCCCAGATTAAGAATTCCTGTCTGGGGTACAAATGTCTCACTACATGCTCAGTTTATCTTGCTTTTCCAGCAACTAAAAAGGGAAGTGGACAACCCAGCTCCAAGCCACAGATGCCATCATATGCTGCAATGTCCCCATCTAGGTTGACTGCTCTTTAAGACAGAATAAACTTATAAAGCATGTAATAACATGGATGGACCTAGAGAACATTATGCTGAGTGAGTCTAGCCAAAAACTAAAGGACAAATACTGTATGGTCCCACTAATGTGAACCGACATTCGAGAATAAACTTGGAATATGTCATTGGTAACAGAGTCCAGCAGGAGTTAGAAACAGGGTAAGATAATGGGTAATTGGAGCTGAAGGGATACAGACTGTGCAACAGGACTAGACACAAAAACTCAAAAATGGACAGCACAATAATACCTAATTGTAAAGTAATCATGTTAAAACACTGAACGAAGCTGCATCTGAGCTATAGGATTTTTGTTGTTTTTTTTTTGTCTGTCTGTTTGTTTGTCTTTCTTTTCTTTTCTTTTCTTTTTTTTACTATTATTATTATTTTTATTTTTTTCTCTATATTAACATTCTATATCTTTTTCTGTTGTTTTGCTAGTTCTTTTCCTAAATCGATGCAAATGTACTAAGAAATGATGATCATGCATCTATGTGATGATGTTAAGAATTACTGATTGCATATGTAGAATGGAATGATTTCTAAATGTTGTGTTAATTTCTTTTTTTCTTTAATTAATAAAAAAAAGATATATGATGCAAAATATATATATATATATATATTCTAAGATGTATCCAGGCATTACATTAAGCAATAAAGACCTGTTTTGTGCCCCCCCCCCAAAAAAAAAGAATGACCCATCCTGAGCATACTTCTAGAACATGCGTGTGTAAAATACATGGCACTAATAAAACTTAAACAATGCATTTCATTTAAACAAGATAGAATTTAATTCTGCAATAACCCATGAAAAAGTAGATGTCAGTGGAGAAAAATTAGTCTACAGTTCCAACCAGGAATATCAGGAACAAATATCTCAGCAATGGGAGCAGAGATTTTCCTAGCCCATCCTGTCCTGCCTTACAAGACTTGGAGAGAGAATGTCTCAGCTTCAAGCCATGACTACAGCTTTCATGGCCTGGATTAAAGATTCTAAGGGTAAAAAAGAGAATGGCAATAGCACCTAGAACATCAAAAACTGGTGTAGTTTTAGCAGGTATTATGAAGAACAGTACCTCCTCTTCCTTTCATTTTTCTTTATGAGGGTTCTGTGGCTAGGTAAGAAGTGAAGCTCCCCACTGCAGAATCTTGATTTAGATTTTGCTTCATTTCCTCTCTGGTCATTAGTCCTATTCATTAGGACTAGCAGTTAAAGAACCAAATCTAGAACTAAGATGAGAATATATCATAAGTAATTGCATATTTTATATAGAGAGAATCATGGAATCAATGTAAGAGAGATCACTTTGTCTCCCAGAATAAAGCATCTATTTTTTAAGATCTTTGAGAACAATGGCTCTCCCAAGTTCTGTGCCAATAGTTTATGCTCCTGACCTTGACCCACTCAACAATTATTTACCATTCATGTACTATATGTCAAATCCTGTTCTAAGAACTAGAGATATATCAAGGAACTGCAGAGACCCTATTCTTAAGGGATGACTGTCAAAATAGAAAGGTCAATGTTGAACAAGTGCAACATATGCTAGCAAAGAGAAGTGTGGGTGCCCACTATAGGGGCCCAACCTAGATAAGAAGTTATTCCTTTCATCTAACTGAAATCTATTTTATATTATGCAAGTGCATTTTTTTTTGCTTAAATAGAGAACAGATAAACATCTTTTTTGTTAAAACTTTCATAAAATGATTACACTTACAAAATCATCCTTTATTCTTCTCTTTTCTAGATTAAACAACTCCAGTTCCTTTAACATTTCCTCACAGGACATATTTCCTTGCCTTTAATAATAACTTTCCTTGCACTGGAGTGGACTTTTACCATTTATAAAGCACTTTGCAGAGTACAGAGCACTTCTGCCTCATTATCACACTTTGGTCCTCACAACAGCACCACAAGGAAAGTACTGCCGATATTTGCTGAGAGCTGTGTATGCCCAAGGCACTGTTCTAGGGCTGTGGGGGCACTTATGCCACTTTACACGTGTCCCCACTGAAATTCATCCCAGTTTTGTGGAATCATTTTCTCAATGAGCCAAGGCCATTTTGAGAGTTATTTCTGTCTTGCAGAGTAATAACAATGCCACCTAATTTAGTGCAAGCGGCAAATTTAATGAGCAGAGTCTTAATTCCTCCATCTAGCCCATCAATATAGTTATTGAGTAGGATAGATCTTGGCCCCAATAACTCTGAGACACCACTCAATATGTTCCCCCAGATTGATACTGGACCACTGATAACCCCCCTTAGGGTGAAGCCTTCTAGCCTCTAACAGAAATGTGGATGGGAACATAATTTTCTAACATGCTGAAAACAATGCCTAGTTTAAAAAATCAAAATCTTTAGCAAAATTGAGATAGATCCCATCTATTGATCACCCTTGTCTACATGGCCTCTTACAATCATGGGAGGAAATTAAATTGGCCTAGCACTATCAGCTCTTTAACAAAGTTTTTCTGATTGCTACTTAGTATTTTATGTTCTTTCAGGTGCTCTTCAATTGATTCTTTGATGATTTATTCCAGGATCTTCCCAGGTATTGATATTAAGTTCATGGGCATGAAATCTCCAGGGTCATTCTGTTTTTCTCTCAAAGATGGGCACCTCATTTACCCTTCTGCTATTCTTAGGGGCTTTTACAATCCTCTGTGATTTGAGTAAAACAGTAGCTAATAGTCCTATGATGAAAGTTGAAAATTCATTCAGTATCCTACAGGGCAAGCCATCAAGTCCTGCTGACTTGAAATATTAAGTTTTTCTAAATTTTTTAACTATGTCATCCCTTTGGCCTTATATCCTTGTAATATCAACTGGGACTTATTGCAAAAGGCAGTTTGGAGCTGATATTGTCTTTCCCTCTGTGGGAAGGGAGGAAAGAGGACATTATAAAAAACAAAATAAATGAAACAAACAGTTCTACCTTTTCATTCTCTTCTGCATTAATATCTCTGGCAAAGACAATGTTATGTTCACCAAATCCTATTACATTTTCCTCTTCTTGGCCATACTAGAAGACTGCATTTCCCAGGCTCCCTTATAGCTAAATTGGTGTCAAGGGATTGGATTTTTGCCAATCTAATGATGGAAGGATGTACATCCCTTTCCAGCCTGTTCACAAAACTCTCTGCATCACCCTCCATGCTTTTTCTTCCTCTTTGGTAAAACTATCAGCATGACATGTTGATGAGGTGACAAGATGAAAGGAGACTGGATACGTGGATAACTCCTTAGAGGAGAGCTACTCAACCTACATTGGACTGCGGCATAAATAAGAAATGAAATCTAGTGCTATTAAACCACTAGCTGTTAGGAAGTTTTATGCTGATGCAAAATACACCTCTCTACAGTCTTCACACACTGACCTAAATTATACCCTTTCAGTTCATACAGGGGATATTTTTTTTGTCAATTAAAAAGTAAAATTTTCTCCCATTGTCCTTTGTGGACTAAGGAAATACTTAAACTCTATCTTTTCTTATTTTCTATTATCTTTCCTAAGTATATATCTTTTTACTTTAACCTTGCTAATCAGTCATACTATTTTACATTCTTATGTGAATTATTTCATTTTGAGGAGACCTTGCCAAAGGAACTTAAGCCATCATGTGCCACACAAAGAGAAAACTGACAAGATCAATTGTTTTTAAGTTATGAAAAATTACAATGGGTTATGTATCTGTGTATGTGTGTGCTCTAATTTGAAAAGTTTCTTCAAAATTATTTAATATAAAGAATAAAATTGCTCACATCTTTATACAAGAAACAAAACCTTATGGTTTAAGTCCCCACGTTCCCCCTTGTAGTGTCATTTCTTTTACTTCTGCCTCAGAGAAAACTAGTTTGCCTTTTTGTATTTTACTACCTATATACTGATCATAAAGAATTATTATATTGTGTTGAATGTCTTTTTCATTTATATAAATGGCATGGTATTGTTTGTATTGTTAAAATGACTAAAACAAAATAGAGTTTTTATGGCTAAGAGATTTAAAATGGAGTCAAGAGGTCATTCTAGAGGTTACTCTTATGCAGGTCTCAGCCAGCTAGTACAAACTGCCAAAGTATGCAAAACCTCAAAGAAGGATGTTCTTCAAAACCTCACTAACATCCGTACCATAAAACAAACCACGAGATAAAGAACTCAGTTAACTATCTAACCTGAAGGACAATTAAAGTACCCCAAATATCCACCTACCACAATCAACTTGTGCAATCTTCTCCTTTTCCTTTAAAATGTCCTTGTTTGGAAGTGCCAAGAAGGGACACTATTTGGGTTGCTACCTGAATCCATGCTCCCCAATTTGCAATTCTAAGACCCCAAATAAATACCTTTATTGCCCTGAAGCTTAATTTGTTATTTCTAGGTTGACATTACCTCTCTATAATGTGATCTTTCTCACTTAATATATTTTGATATAATCAATGTGATGCATATAAATCTAATTTATTCATCTTTATTTGCTATGTGTTATTAATTCATCATATAGTTATAACTAAAACCTATTTATCCATTGATTATTGCTGATATTCAGAAATCCTATACACCTCCCTATTCACTATGGACATTTAGGTTATTTCCAATTTATCGAATTTTTTATATTGGTGCCAAATTGTTCTTCACTGTGTTTATGTCACTTTACTTTCCCATGAATTGTGTATGCAAGTTTCTCGTTCATCATTTCTTTATCAACACTTGGTACTGTGAAGACATTTTAGTTTTGCCAATCTTTTAGATTTTATGATTTAAACTTTCTTTTCATTACTTTTGGTCTTTATCTTCAATGATTTATAATATTCTTCCAAAAGGCATCATACATATAATTCATATGAATTCTTAGGTATTTTATAATTTCATTGCTAATATAAATGAACTATTTTATACTATCACATTTTCTAATTGAAAGACTTTGAATTCCCCTTACGCTCTTCAACCACTTTTAGGATCAGAGAACCCTCTGAGATCAGATATATGGGTACATACATATACACACAAGACTTTGCATATGGTTAGAGAGGATTTGTCAATACCACTGGGTGCTTTAAAATGCAGATTCCAAGCCCCATCCCCCACCCCAGAAATTGTAAGCAGGTCTGGAATGGAGCCTGGAATTTGCATTTTAAACATTCACCCCAAGTTATTCTAATACACATGGTCCTTAGAACACATTTTGAGGAACACTGCTCTATAGTCCCACAGACATGGGACAATAATTAAATGATTATTAAAAACTCAGTATCATAGGATAATAATTACATGATTTTCAATGAGGAACATGGCTGGCTCATTCTCATTTCATGTTTCTTTCAAATGTCATATTTTCAGAGAGGATTTCCATGACCACTTTGTAGTCACTCTCTTAGCCTGCTTTCTTCCTTTATGGTAGTCATTACTCTCTGAAATTATAATAGTATATATAGTATGTATTGAATTATTCATTCATTTACCAACTCTTCAGGTCTTCTACCATGCCCTACTATGTGGGCAGGGTCTTGTCTATCTTTTGCTGTATCCCTAGTATCTAAGGACAATGCCATAGTAGGTACGCAATAAATATTTAATGAATAAGTGAATACATTTGTCAACAAACAGTTCTCTTAAGTTCATAATTATCCTTCAGTGTTTCACCTCCACCCTTTTTCTACACCCTTTGTTCCTTTCAACCAAAACATCTTTCTCACTTTTCCTGTGTTTCTAAATTTTACCCAGACTTCAAAATCTAGCTAAAATGTCTCCTTCTCCAAGTAGACATTCTTGGAGTGTGGCAGAGAACCTGGTCTCCTCCAATAGCTATCTTTTCCTTTTTCCGTAGAAATAGGACTCCAGATTTGAACTAAGCTCATAATATAATCACCCAATGTTTCTCAATTTCCCCAGCATCTAGGTATGACCGTGGGGCTAGATTATAGCCAGTAAGAACATAAGCAAAAATATAATGTCAGCTTTGAGATAATTTCCACTAAAAAAAAAGCTCTTGTGTAACCTTCACCTTTTTTCCCCCATCATCCTTTTCTCTATCTTGCTGCCTGAAATGAAGATATGATGGCCTGAGCTCTAGGAACTCTCTTGGACTATAAGGATTCAGGCTAAAGCCTAAGAATGGTATAATCACAAGCTAAAAGGAGAATGAATCCCTGGGGAACTGGTGAAATAGAACCACCCCAAACTAGTGCACCTGCTGACCTGTGAATACACCTGAAGGAGAAATAAACTTCTACCTTATTTAAGCAGCTATTAACTTGGGCCTCTTTTTCTAGAAGTCAAACCTAATTCTAACTGATATATCCAGGTAAAAGTCAGCTCCCTCCTCTGAAGACCATATACTCTGAATACTGAAACTATAACTTTCTTATGGAATTTATCATTCCACTTTTCTGTTTTAATAATATTAGCTAGCTGCTTACTGAGGAAGTACTTTGTGTCAGGCACTGAGTTAATCCCTATAACCAACCAACAAGGTAGGTGCTTTTTATTTCCATTTAACACATAAGTGAGGAAGCTGTGGTTCATGGGATTTAGATACTTGTCTAAGACCCACAAATAATGAATGGCAGAGACAGGATTTGAACCCAGGCCTCTCCAGCTCCGAAATCTATGTTCCATACATTACACCCATGAGCAAGTTCTTTTAGTTTGCTAAGGCTATCAGAATGCAATACACCAGAGACAGCAGCTATTAAAAAGGGGATTTATTTTGTTACAAATTTACAGCTCCTCTGAGGAAAGGCAGCTAGCTTTAATATGGGTTTCTCTGTCACATGGGAAGGCATACAGCAGACATCCACTGGCCTTCTTTTCAGGCTTCTGAGTTCAAATAGCTTCTCCCAGGGTGGTTCCTTTCTGCATCTACAGAAGTCTAAATTTGAGCCACCAAGCTCCTTTCTGATCCCCCTCTTTTAAGTCTCTAGCTAATTAAATTAAACTTCACTCACTGCAGAAAGCACTTCCCTTAGCCAACCACAAATGTAATCAGCCATAGATGAATTTCCCATGCTGATGATTTAATCCCACAGGAACAGGACAACTGGGCACCATCTCCCAAACAAGTTGACACCTGAACCTAACTACTACACATGTCTTTCCATATTTACTCTAAGCTCCTTGAGAGCAGGGATCACTGTTATGCTTCCTGGTAACTCTAAAATCCATAACCCAGCACCTGATGAAAAATTAGACCACCAATAAATAGTGAGTGGGTGGATGAGTGAATAAATGGATAAATAAATGACTGTTTTATTTGGCATACAGTTCACTGAAATTTCATCCCAACCTGTTGAGGAAAAAAATAGTGCCAACCTATTGTTTCTTAAACATTTTAGTTTTAAATAACTAAAAACTTAGAGGACAGTTGGAAAAATAATACAAAAACCAATACAGAGAATGCCAATCTACCCCCTACCCAATACCCCCAACTCATATTTTGTGTATGACTTCCTAACATACATTCCTAGGACCAGACCTGAACTTATAGTCAATACTTAGGAGGCAAGTGTCTCAAGTCATTTTCCCCACAAGCAGAGCCTGAGACAGGGTTTGGTACATGTGATTTATGGAGGGTGTGCTCTTAAGGAAGCACCTGAAAGGGAGTAGGGAAGCAGAGTAGGGAATGGGGATGAGCAGAGCAAGGATGTGGTATCAGATCAAGTCTATGCTTGGCAAGATTCACAGAATAAGGAGCAAAAACTACCCAGAAGAGCAGAGTTTTCTCACTTTGAGAAAACCTGGGAGCCTGGTTTTGCACTCTCAACAGTCACTAGCTGGCTACAGTCTTCCCCCAGAGGGAGAGGTCACTTCCCAGACCTCCTCAGTGGAGGATAATTCTCTGAGAAAGGGCCAATTGTGAGATAGCAACCATCATTCAGCGGCTGAGGGCCTACTGGCACCAACACCACCTGGTACAGCAAACTTTTAATTGAAGAGGGTAAAGTAAAAATGCCATTCTACAGAAAATCCATCCATTATATGTTAATGAGCTTACCCTGACTGTGACTATGTAAAGCCATCCCAAATCTCTATCTCTCTAAGTGAAATGGCACACAGACATCCCCAAATGTTTTCAATCACTTTAATTTTATCTTTAGGTTTCCTACTTGAGATTTTTTGGAAATTTTTCTGACAACAATTTTTGAACTTTCATAGCATATAGCCAAAATCTTTAGCAAATATATTGGCTCTACACACACACACACACACACACACACACACACCAAAAAAACCAAAACACATAAATAAGGCAAAGCTACATTCTTAGTCTAAACAAAAGATAAGGACAGTCAATTCTTTAAATAGTAATTTATTTAGTGTTTTGAGTATTAAAAAAGTGAAATGACATTGATCTAGCCCAGTATACTACTTAGTGATAAACTTTATACACTAACTACAGCTATTGAAGAACATTCAGAAAAAATACACGGCGTCATTTTGTAACTGACATAATTGAGGCCTTGATGTTGTCTGGGAACATAATTTTACAATGCCAGAATTATGGGACTTAGAAAATGTTTCCTCCTTTACTGATCTTCTTCACTGACCCCTCCTGACTGTTTTTTCTGAATTTGTGTGCTAAAGCATGAGGGTGATAGCATGCAATTGCACCCCACTATCAAAAGCCACCTGCAGAGGCTTACTGCCCCCATTTTGCTGCCAGAAGAATCAAAACATTGATATTCCAAAGCTACTAGATCACCACATAAAAGGGAACATGCTTTAAATTTTTCCTGAGTGATACCAATTAAATGGAATTTCCTTTTTTGGTTTCTTCCCACGTGCACATGCATGCCCACTCTCCTCTCTCTCTCTCTCTCTCTCTTTCTCTCTCTCTCTCTCTCTCTCTCTCTCTCTCTCTCTCTCTCTCTTAACTCATCATTTGGATTTTCTTCCCAAGAAAAACTGTCCTAAATAAACTCACAAAAATGTTCCAAATCTCAGCACAGGTTTATACCCTGAGAATTTGTTATTCATGAAACAGGCCTTTTGAAGTCTGATTTCTCAGGATTGATGCTTTATCTTTAAACAGTGAACATCAACGTTGGCTCAGAGGGCCTCTGACAATCACTTAGGAATTGCTCAGACATTTGTGTCTGGGCAAGGTCTCCCCTACACAGGGAACCTTTTGTAAATATTAGTTACTAGAACTGTAACACTAATAGATGTAGTTAATAATTATCACAATGTGCCAAAACGGCACAGTTTGCTCCCTGATTACAATATTAAATTGCTATTGAGCTGTGGTATTCGCTTCAGGCAATACTCCTAAGAACCCCCCAAAGACACTGGCTGGCCTTGCCATACAGAAATGGAAAATGTTCGGCTGTTCACAATGCTCAGGCAGCAGTGGGGTTTGCCAGAAAACAAACACAAAACTCAGACAATAGAAGGAAAGTTTTATCAGAGCTGAAGTGTCCTTTCACTTGGGAACTGTCAACTCTCAAAAAGAAAAACACGCACACACTTGATAGCAGCTTACAAGGCAAGCCATTACTATGGGCACAGTGACTCATGGTGCAGATAGAGAATACTGCACAGCCAGAGCTGAAAGGCTTTGTTTTATTTGCATTTGATTACGTCTAGAGATAGGCCAAGCCAGCTATGAAAAGTTGCGGTCCCCTCAGAATGCAAGCAGGCTTCTCTCCCTGGGAGCAGGGAGGAATTTTCTTTTCCCACACACCCTCTTCTCTTTGCCTGACAGGTCAAGTGGCCTGGACAATAGGGCAGAGCTACTGAGAGCAAAACTGCAATTTAATTGAGAGGTGTCATTAACTCCAGGACCGCACATTCTAAAGCAGCTGCAATGGGGACTCTTGTCATATGTGCCACATACCAATCCACCCCTCATCCACCCACACTCTGCCATCCCACCTCCATATTTGCAATTTCAGAGACCCACAGTGGGCAAATGAGTACTTAGCAATCAATTTGCCTGTACAGCTGCCCAGCGTGTAAAACAGAAAGCTGGTTTGCCCACACCAGGGATACAGAAGTATATCAGGGGTATGCCTTCTACTGAGGCTGAACCCAGTATGTGATGCTTTACAGGAAATGTAAGCTCCTGAATGTTGAACTGTAAGAAGAAAAAGAATAGAGGCTATTAAGCAACTAATTAAACAGGATGCAGCAGGAAGGATGGATGCCACTTTTGCCTTGACCCCTTCAGGCCAGGCAAACCAAAAACTCTTGTCTGGATTAGGAGGGGTTGCATATCTGCAGCTTACCAGCTGCATCATCTCTGGCCAGTGCAGGTAGGCAAAAGAATGGATGGATGTTCCTGGCACAGAGGAGACAGGAAATGGTTGCTCCTTTCCTTTCCCCCATGCCACTGATCTAACTGCTCCAAATTACCAAGGTGTGCTGGGCTTCATTCCATTCATTCCCCAGCAGGACACCCTGGTGTGAGCTTGGAACTCACAGACAATTCATGTCACCCATAACACTAAAGGTTCCCAGGAGAAGCAAGGGACGGTATCCAGCAGCTAAGAAAGAGGCTCACATGCATTGACTCTAGGCAAACTCAATGGATATTTAAAATAAAAGACTTCATATTTTTAAAAAGTCTTTCCATTCTCTTTATTTCCAAAAGTCTATTGTTCATTGTAATTTTTTTCACAAATTAGTCTATGATGCCTCAAGGCTAAATCAGGTACTTATTCATTAACTCCACTTACAAAGCTGTGTGTCCCTTGGCAACTTACTAACTACTCTGTCTTTCAGTTTATCACTTAAAAATGAGCGTAATATTAATGCATTTGAAATCTCTTAGCATAAATACCAAGTACAGAATAAATCTGCAGTAAATATTAGCTGCTATTGTGGTTACCAAGCAAGGGCTTGGTGCCCAACACACACACACAGGCCAATACTATAATATTAGGATTTTGAGGCAAAAAAAAAATGTTTTAATGCAAGGTCGATTGACATGGAGACAGGAACCCAGGCTCAAATCTGTCTCCCCAATCTGAGAGCTAAGGGAAATTTTATGGGAATGGGAGATGAGAGGTGGGGACAGAAGTGGGAAGGTTTGACTTGGCATAGTCCAATTGGTTAATTATAAAGTTGTCCTATCCCTATGTGGTAAAGTGGATTTTAGGCCAGATCTTCCTTATTGAAGGACCTCTTGCCTTTGATTTGCTTCTGATATTTCCCTGTCCTCTGAATCTTAGTTCCAAGGGAGGTGACCTCTGTTCCTGATGTCTCAAAGATCATCTAAAGGACAAGAGTTGATGTTTTTTGTACTTGCCCAGGTTATGTGAACTGCAGTTAAACAAGCTCAGGAAAAAAAGATATAGGAACAGAGGATATCTCCATAAACTGGTTTTTCCTGCCCATGGTTTCACTGTTACTATTATTGCTAATATTATCACTCTTGTCTTTTATCCTCAAAATCTAGCACAATGTCCGGTACAAAAGAGATGCTCAGAAGTTGTTGTATGACCAGCTGATTGATGGAATGAATGAATGCTTCATATGACAGCTTTGAATCCTGAGCTTCTGGGCCCTCATCATCACTTCCCTGAAGTCATGAGATAAGGTTTTGATTACATCATTTCATCTTCTACATTCTGTATCTCACAAGTCCCAATGTCTCCTGCCAAACAGGACCTAATAAAAGAGGATAGCACAGCAAAGGGGGATTTTTTTACAAGTCTTGTTGGCTTCCACTCACTCACCTAACAACTCCAATGAGCCTGTGAATTTGAAGGAGAAAACCATGCCAAAAAGCTTCTGAGAATTATTTCAAGAATGCCCTGTTGGTAGGGAAGTTGGAGCAGTGAGTGCATATATCAGCAGTGCTAACCATTATGGTTCCTCCCAACATGATTACAAGAAGAAAATAAATCAATAAAAAGTTGGGAGTCTTTCACACACATAGTTCCTCACAATAGATATCTTAAGCTAGTAACAGCAGGGAAGTGGTCTAATGGAGGCATTAATACTACAAACTCTGGAGTTACATAGATCTGCATTCTAATTTCAGTTCTGACACTTGAATCATAGACAAGTTACTAAAGCTCTCTGAGCCTCAAATTCCTTCATTCAGTAAAAGGGACTGACTGCTACTTCAGAGGGCTATTGGGAAGTTTAAATAAAATTGGGAAGTTTAAATAAAAGGATGCATGTAAAGAATGTAGGACCAAGCCTGCCATTAAAAAGTCTGCCTATTTCTCTATATCCTCACCAACTTAGCATTTTCCATTTTTTTATAATAACCATTCTAGTGGTATCTCACTGTGGTTTTGATTTACATTTTCCTGATGACCAATGATGTTGAGCATCTATTCATGGGCTTATTTTCCATTTGTATATCTCCTTTGGAGATATGTCTATTAGTGCTGTCTGAAACTGTTATGTACCCTGGAAAATGCCATGTTCTTTTAATCCATTCTTGTGGGTGTAGACCTATCGTTGGGTGGGACCTTTTGATTGGGATGTTTCCATGGAGATGTGACCTAGCCCTTTGAAGGTGGGTCTTAATTTCCTTGCTGGAGTCCTCTATGAGAAGATAAAAGACATATGAAACTCAGAGAGCTCAGAGAAGCTAACAGTGAGAGAAAGCACCCCAGGAGAAGCAAGAAGGACCCACAGAAGCTGAGCCATTTTGAAATCAGAACCAGGAGAGAAGGACCAGCAACCATTCCCATGTGCCTTCCCAAGTGAAAGAGGAAGACTAGATGCCAGCAGCCTTTCCTCAGAAAAGGTATTTTCTTCTTAATGCCTTAATTTTACATTTCCATGGCCTGAGAATTGTAAATTTGTAACCTAATAAATCCCCATTGAAAAAACCAACCCATTCATTTCTGGTTTATTGCATTCTAGCAGCTTTAGCAAACCAAAGCACTATTCAAGTCTTTACCCATATTTTTTGTTGGGTTGTCTTTTTATTGTTAAGTTGTAGTCGTTCTTTATACATTCTGGATATTAAACCTTATAGGTTAGCAATTATTTTCTCCCCTTCTGTAGACTGTCTTTTTACTTTCATGATGTAGTCCTCTGCTGTACAAAAGTTTTTAATTTTGACAAAGTCCATTTTAAATATTTTTTGTCATTACTATGATTTGGGGGTCATATCTAAGACATTTCTGCCAAATCCAAGGTTATAAAAAGTTTCTTCTTTTCTTCCAAGCATTTTACGATTTTAGCTCTTATGTTTAAGGCCTTGACTCATTTAGAATTGATTTTTGTATATGATGTGGGGTAGGGCTCCAACTTCATCCTTTTGCATGTGAATACCCAGTTTTCCCAGCACCAGTCTGCATATTTTGTAGGCTAATTACGCGCCACACTGACTTCTGAAGAAACTCAGATATAGGCTCAGGCCTCCACAATGGATCAAAAAATTAGCTATGCAACAAATGAAACTGGACTGGAGGAGCCAACTTGACTTGAGACCAAATTGGGCTTTCTACCTCACCTACATCCAAGCCAATCTTTCTCCTCCTTCCTTTGAGAATAACAGATAAACTCATTGTGTGTCCCAATAAATTTTGAAATTGAAAAATTGAGTAAATTTTTCAAATCTCAATCTACTTTCTAAGCTGATTCCATTCCTCCTCTTCCACATTTAAGACTAAATCCAAGGCCTTCTTTCACTTTGCATTCTCTTCTCTTTCTGAATCAGATATTTGTTTTTCTTACCTACTCTTCAAAATTCTAGTGGCGTCCCCCATCATGAATAACATAAAGTCAAGAATTTCTTGGTCTGTTTTTTTAAAAAATCCACTCCTCAAACTAATCTTTTATACATTATATTCTCTAAATTGAATAACCCTACAACAGGAAATATCTTCCCATCAGAGAACTAATCCAGAACTACACTTCATCTATTGTTTCATGCCTGATTCCCAATTAGTGTACTTCATTTTCATTATCTTCTCTCTTGTATCCTTCCATGAGTTTCCCAGGAACCTTCCTTCAGGGGGCAAACAATGGCTGCACATTCCCATCTACAACGTCTATGCTCTCTTAAACTCATATAATTTTGCTTAAAATATTCAATACTCATCTCTCTAGTCTTCCAATCTCAAAACTCTCTGCCTAAAAAGCCTAGTATAACCATCCCAATCTCCATATTTCCTCAACGGCTTTTATTTTGACTCATAACCCATAGCATTAAGGACACCCCCATCCACCCACCCACCAAACAGTTTCTCCACTCCCTCAAGGGTAATCATCTCCGTTTATTCTCTAAGCTCCTGTCTGTCTTCCTCAATTGACTCTTACTGAACCTAGTCACTCTCTTGATCTAGTAACTTTCTTAGTCTCACACTGATAAGCACACTCACATGCCTAGCTATGTTTCCTTTTCCCTTTCCGATCAGTCTAGCCTGACATTTCAGGTGCTTGCCAAAATTTTTGGAGCAAGACCTAACTGTGTTTCTTTTTAAATAAGTAAGAAGGCAGACATTTTAAAACACTAAGAGACTTAGGGATCAGACCAGTATTTGCAGGCTTGAACCACAGATTAGAGATAGTCAATGAATGACTTTTTACCACTGCTTTCTCTTTGACTCAACACATACGTCTCAACTTTTAAGTGTTACCTTTTGCTTGTGAGATGAATATGTTCAAGTACCCAAGCAACCTGGATACCTGTGTTTTTTTCTGTTTTGTTTTGTTTTTTTTGTTTTTATTGCAGTACTGTTTTTAATAGCAAAAACATGAAACAACCTAAATTTAGTAACCTGGACACATTTCTATGGTATATTAAGTATTAATAAAAGCATATTGTAGAACATTATAATATGATCCCATTTATCATGAAAAAATAATTGTGGGAATGTTTGCATTTTATAATGTATAAAAAGAGGTCTTTTTATTTATTAGGAAGCAAAGGGAGAATTTTGCTTTTTTTTTTTTCCCCCTCTGGTAACAACACTTTTCTTTATTAGAATCTAGTCAGTTTTCAAAACAATCATATATCAATTACAAGTTTTCCATATACTGCCCTATTATTAACACTTTGTGCTTTAGTTTACTAGGCTGCTAGCATGCAATATACCAGAAATTGAATGTTTTCTTTTTTAAGCTCTCCCTCAATTTTTTTTTATTAATTAAAAAAAAAATTAACTAGCACAACATTTAGAAATCATTCCATTCTACATATGCAATCAGTAATTCTTAATATCATCACATAGATGTATGATCATCATTTCTTAGTACATTTGCATCAATTTAGGAAAAGAACTAGCAAAACAACAGAAAAAGATATAGAATGATAATATAGAGAAAAAAATTAAAATAATAATAAAAATAAAAAAGATGTAAAAAAAGAAAAAAACAAAAAACACAAACAAACAAAAAACTATAGCTCAGATGCAGCTTCATTCAGTGTTTTAACATAATTACATTACAATTAGGTAGTACTGTGCTGTCCATTTTTGAGTTTTTGTATCTAGTCCTGTTGCACAGTCTGTATCCCTTCAGCTCCAATCACTCATTATCTTACCGTTTCTAACTCCTGCTGGTCTCTGTTACCAATGACATATTCCAAGTTTATTCTCGAATGTCGGTTCACATCAGTGGGACCATACAGTATTTGTCCTTTAGTTTTTGGCTAGACTCACTCAGCATAATGTTCTCTAGGTCCATCCATGTTATTACATGCTTCATAAGTTTATTCTGTCTTAAAGTTGCATAATATTCCATCGTATGTATATACCACAGTTTGTTTAGCCACTCGTCTGTTGATGGACATTTTGGCTGTTTCCATCTCTTTGCAGTTGTAAATAATGCTGCTATAAACATTGGTGTGCAAATGTCCGTTTGTGTCTTTGCCCTTAAGTCCTTTGAGTAGATACCTAGCAATGGTATTGCTGGGTCGTATGGCAAGTCTATATTCAGTTTTTTGAGGAACCGCCAAACTGCCTTCCACAGTGGTTGCACCATTTGACATTCACACCAACAGTGGATAAGTGTGCCTCTTTCTCCGCATCCTCTCCAGCACTTGTCATGTTTTGTTTTGTTGATAATGGCCATTGTGCTGGGTGTGAGATGATATCTCATTGTGGTTTTGATTTGCATTTCTCTAATGGCCAGGGACATTGAGCATCTCTTCATGCACCTTTTGGCCATTTGTATTTCCTCTTCTGAGAGGTGTCTGTTCAAGTCTTTTTCCCATTTTGTAATTGGGTTGGCTGTCTTTTTGTTGTTGAGTTGAACAATCTCTTTATAAATTCTGGATACTAGACCTTTATCTGATATGTCGTTTCCAAATATTGTCTCCCATTGTGTAGGCTGTCTTTCTACTTTCTTGATGAAGTTCTTTGATGCACAAAAGTGTTTAATTTTGGGGAGCTCCCATTTATTTATTTATTTCTACAGTGCTCTTGCTTTAGGTTTAAGGTCCATAAAACCGCCTCCAATTGTAAGTTTCATAAGATATCTCCCTACATTTTCCTCTAACTGTTTTATGGTCTTAGACCTAATGTTTAGATCTTCGATCCATTTTGAGTTAACTTTTGTATAGGGTGTGAGATATGGGTCCTCTTTCATTCTTTTGCATATGGATAGCCAGTTCTCTAGGCACCATTTATTGAAGAGACTGTTCTGTCCCAGGTGAGTTGGCTTGACTGCCTTATCAAAGATCAAATGTCCATAGATGAGAGGATCTATATCTGAGCACTCTATTTGATTCCATTGGTCGATAGATCTATCTTTATGCCAATACCATGCTGTTTTGACCACAGTGGCTTCATAATATCCCTTAATGTCCGGCAGCGTGAGACCTCCAGCTTTGTTTTTTTTCCTCAAGATACTTTTAGCAATTCAGGGCACCCTGCCCTTCCAGATGAATTTGCTGATTGGTTTTCTATTTCTGAAAAATATGTTGTTGGGATTTTGATTGGTATTGCATTGAATCTGTAAATCAATTTAGGTAGGATTGACATCTTAACTATATTTAGTCTTCCAATCCATGAACACGGTATGCCCTTCCATCTATTTAGGTCTTCTGTGATTTCTTTTAACAGTTTTTTTGTAGTTTTCTTTGTATAGGTTTTTTGTCTCTTTAGTTAATTTTATTCCTAGGAATTTTATTCTTTTAGTTGTAATTGTAAACGGAATTCGTTTCTTGATTTCCCCCTCAGCTTGTTCACTGCTAGTGTATAGAAATGCTACAGATTTTTGAATGTTGATCTTGTAACCTGCTACTTTGCTGTACTCATTTATTAGCTCTAGTAGTTTTGTTGTGGATTTTTCCGGGTTTTCGACGTATAGTATCATATCGTCTGCAAACAGTGATAGTTTTACTTCTTCCTTTCCAATTTTGATGCCTTGTTGTTCTTTTTCTTGTCTAATTGCTCTGGCTAGAACCTCCAACACGATGTTGGATATCAGTGGTGATAATGGACATCCTTGTCTTGTTCCTGATCTTAGGGGGAAAGTTTTCAATTTTTCCCCATTGAGGATGATATTAGCTGTGGGTTTTTCATATATTCCCTCTATCATTTTAAGGAAGTTCCCTTGTATTCCTATCATTTGAAGTGTTTTCAACAGAAAAGGATGTTGAATCTTGTCAAATGCCTTCTCTGCATCAATTGAGATGATCATGTGATTTTTCTGCTTTGATTTGTTGATATGGTGTATTACATTAATTGATTTTCTTATGTTGAACCATCCTTGCATACCTGGGATGAATCCTACTTGGTCATGATGTATAATTCTTTTAATGTGTTGCTGGATTTGATTTGCTAGAATTTTGTTGAGGATTTTTGCATCTATATTCATTAGAGAGATTGGTCTGTAGTTTTCTTTTTTGTAATATCTTTGCCTGGTTTTGGTATGAGGGTGATGTTGGCTTCATAGAATGAATTAGGTAGCTTTCCCTCTACTTCAATTTTTTTGAAGAGTTTGAGGAGAGTTGGTACTAATTCTTTCTGGAATGTTTGGTAGAATTCACATGTGAAGCCATCTGGTCCTGGACGTTTGTTTTTGGGAAGCTTTTGAATGACTGATTCAATTTCTTTACTTGTGATTGGTTTGTTGCGGTCATCTATTTCTTCTTGAGTCAAAGTTGGTTGTTCATGCCTTTCCAGGAACCCGTCCATTTCATCTAAATTGTTGTATTTATTAGCGTAAAGTTGTTCATAGTATCCTGTTATTACCTCCTTTATTTCTGTGATGTCAGTGGTTATGTCTCCTCTTCCATTTCTGATCTTATTTATTTGCGTCCTCTCTCTTCTTCTTTTTGTCAATCTTGCTAAGGGCCCATCAATCTTATTGATTTTCTCATAGAACCAACTTCTGGTCTTATTGATTTTTTCTATTGTTTTCATGTTTTCAATTTCATTTATTTCTGCTCTAATCTTTGTTATTTCTTTCCTTTTGCTTGCTTTGGGGTTAGTTTGCTGTTCTTTCTCCAGTTCTTCCAAGTGGACAATTAATTCCTGAATTTTTGCCTTTTCTTCTTTTCTGATATAGGCATTTAGGGCAATAAATTTCCCTCTTAGCACTGCCTTTGCTGCGTCCCATAGGTTTTGATATGTTCTGTTTTTGTTTTCATTCGCTTCGAGATATTTACTAATTTCTCTTGTAATTTCTTCCTTGACCCACTCATTGTTTAAGAGTGTGTTGTTGAGCCTCCACGTATTTGTGAATTTTCTGGCACTCTGCCTATTATTGATTTCCAACTTCATTCCTTTATGATCCGAGAAAGTGTTGTGTATGATTTCAATCTTTTTAAATTTGTTAAGACTTGCTTTGTGACCCAGCATATGGTCTATCTTTGAGAATGATCCATGAGCACTTGAGAAAAAGGTGTATCCTGCTGTTGTGGGATGTAATGTCCTATAAATGTCTGTTAAGTCTAGCTCATTTATTGTAATATTCAAATTCTCTATTTCTTTATTGATCCTCTGTCTAGATGTTCTGTCCATTGATGAGAGTGGGGAATTGAAGTCTCCAACTATTATGGTATATGTGTCTATTTCCCTTTTCAGTGTTTGCAGTGTATTCCTCACGTATTTTGGGGCATTCTGGTTCGGTGCATAAATATTTATGATTGTTATGTCTTCTTGTTTAATTGTTCCTTTTATTAGTAGATAGTGTCCTTCTTTGTCTCTTTTAACTGTTTTACATTTGAAGTCTAATTTGTTGGATATTAGTATAGCTACTCCTGCTCTTTTCTGGTTGTTATTTGCATGAAATATCTTTTCCCAACCTTTTACTTTCAACCTATGTTTATCTTTGGGTCTAAGATGTGTTTCCTGTAGACAGCATATAGAAGGATCCTGTTTTTTAATCCATTCTGCCAGTCTATGTCTTTTGATTGGGGAATTCAGTCCATTGACATTTAGTGTTATTACTGTTTGGATAATATTTTCCTCTACCATTTTGCCTTTTGTATTGTATACATCATATCTGATTTTCCTTCTTTCTACACTCTTCTCCATACCTCTCTCTTCTGTCTTTTCGTATCTGACTCTAGTGCTCCCTTTAGTATTTCTTGCAGAGCTGGTCTCTTGGTCACAAATTCTCTCAGTGACTTTTTGTCTGAGAATGTTTTAATTTCTCCCTCATTTTTGAAGGACAATTTTGCTGGATATAGAAGTCTTGGTTGGCAGTTTTTCTCTTTTAGTAATTTAAATATATCATCCCACTGTCTTCTAGCTTCCATGGTTTCTGCTGAGAAATCTACACATAGTCTTATTGGGTTTCCCTTGTATGTGATGGATTGTTTTTCTCTTGCTGCTTTCAAGATCCTCTCTTTCTCTTTCACCTCTGACGTTCTAACTAGTAGGTGTCTTGGAGAACGCCTATTTGGGTCTATTCTCTTTGGGGTGCGCTGCACTTCTTGGATCTGTAATTTTAGGTCTTTCATAAGAGTTGGGAAATTTTCAGTGATAATTTCTTCCATTAGTTTTTCTCCTCCTTTTCCCTTCTCTTCTCCTTCTGGGACACCCACAACACGTATATTTGTGCGGTTCATATTGTCCTTGAGTTCCCTGATACCCTGTTCAAATTTTTCCATTCTCTTCCCGACAGTTTCTGTTTCTTTTTGGAATTCAGATGTTCCATCCTCCAGTTCACTAATTCTAGCTTCTGTCTCTTTAAATCTACCATTGTAGGTATCCATTGTTTTTTCCATCTTTTCTACTTTGTCCTTCAATCCCATAAGTTCTGTGATTTGTTTTTTCAGACTTTCTGTTTCTTCTTTTTGTTCAGCCCATGTCTTCTTCATGTCCTCCCTCAATTTATTGATTTGGTTTTTGAAGAGGTTTTCCATTTCTGTTCTTTTATTCAGAATTAGTTGTCTCAGCTCCTGTATCTCATTTGAACTATTGGTTTGTTCCTTTGACTGGGCCATATCTTCAATTTTCCTGGCATGATCCATTATTTTTTGCTGGCATCTGGGCATTAATCAGATTTCCCTGGGTGTGGGACCCAGCAGGTTGAAAGATTTTCCTGTGAAATCTCTTGGCTCTGTTTTTCTTATCCTGCCCAGTATGTGGCGCTCGTCTGTCTGCAGATCCCACCAGTAAAAGATGCTGTGGCTCCTTTAACTTTGGAAGACTCTCGCTGTGGGGGAGCATTGCCAGCTGAAGCGGCTTGGGGGAGTGCCGATCCAAATCTCCCAGCCGGCCCGTAAGGAGGGAGGGAGGGACGCCGGCCGCCGCAGCTTGGGGGAGTGCCGATTCAAATCTCCCAGCCGGCCCGGGAATCCACGCGTGGGGGTTGGGCGCCAGCCTCTGCGGCTTGGGGGAGTGCCAATCCAAAGTTCCCAGCCGGCCCGGGAAGCCAAGCGTGGCAGGGGCCGCCGGCCGCCTCTGCTTGGGGGAGTGCCGATCCAAAGTTCCCAGCCGGATCGGGAAGCCTCGTATGTGGAAGGGACCCTGATCGCCAGCCTCCGCGGCTTGGGGGACCTCCGATCCAAATCTCCAAGCCGGCCCGGGAGGCCACGCGTGGGGGTGGTGCCAGCCGCCGCGGCTTGAGGGGACCGCCTGTCCAAATCTCCCAGCCGGCCCAGGAAGGAGGGAGGGAGGGAGGGGCTCCGGCCGACAGCCGCCATGGCCCGGGGAAGCGCGCGCCCCTCGGGGATCTCACCGCAGTGGATTCTCCCAGCCGGTTCAGCCGTTCCAGAATGGGGTATTCTGTCTTTTTGGTCTCTGTCGTGGCTCTGGGAGCTGTTCTGTACCGTTTCTCTTTCTTTAGTAGCTGTTCTGGAGGAGGAACTAAGACCTGCGCGTTTTACTAAGCCGCCATCTTCTCCGGAAGTCTCTCCCTCAATTCCCATGGCAGTGCGACACTATCCGATCCCTCAAAAGGCTCTTTCATGCAGGAGACTGGGTTCAATTCCTCAAGCTGGGTGAGAGGGTCCTTTGATGGAACTACTCAGACTGCTTAAAATTTGTTTCTTGCAGTTAGAGGGGCACAGTGGACCTGTGTCTGACTCCTGCTGGGCTGGCCCTGTGCCACCGCCGTCGCTTCAGCCGTCTGGCAGCGGTCGCCCCGGGAAGAGTTCGCCGGCTGCAGAGCCACTTGGGCCCTCAGTTCTTGGCCTCTTGCAGTCGCCGCGGGTCCTGGAGAAGTGGCCGCGGCCGGGGAACAGGGCGTTGCGGTTCCAACGGTAGGTAAAATAATAACTGTGTTTTGAGGTGAGCAAACATGGAGATCTAGCCCACACCTATATAACTGCTATAAAGTGCAGGCAGCAGGTAGATGTGCTCTGCTCATCTTTATAACATTCACTGGGTCAGAAATGATTGTCAGTGGTGATTATGACATCCAAACAGAATTCCCTTCTCCCATTTGTGGTAGGTTTTATAGGCTGACCTCAAAGATCAAACTACTACAACTTTTGAATACTTGTGAATATTACATATTCCAAGTGTTGTAGTAATATACAATTTATCTTCTGGGAAAAGTGCATGCAAACTTTGCCATGGCTTAACTTGAGAAAAATAGCTAACTGCATTATTTTCCTCTTCTTTTCCAGGGAAGGGGTAACCAGATCATCAAATATACAGGTAGAGTTAAGAGAACGTAAAGGCTACAGAAGGTAATTTGACCAAGAGTTTCCAGGACACTTGGCCTCCAGGGACTCAACTTCCTCCTCCTTTCCAATCTGTTTCATCTGCCCTCCAAGATGCCAACCTTTCCTATAACCTGGTAGATCTCATTTTCCGTTTCCTATCTTTAGTTTAGGTTCTTGATTATAATCTTTTCTTAAGTAAATTCCTTCTCTTCCTTGAGACTAACCAGAATAAATTTATTTTTTCTTTCAATCTCCCACTACTTCTGTACTTACCTTTAAACTGGGTACATCTAAAGTACCCTACCTGCTTTCAAACCTACCCAGTTCTCCTGCAGATCTCAGCAAATGTAATTCCTAGAGACTTAAGTAAGGCTTTTTAATTTCCTTTATTATATTAAAATGATGGGGCTGTAATGCTTCTGTTGGGTTTTCTTTCACTTAACTTAAGAATATGGCATTCCCTGTATCATAAAGGCCCTGCTACTCTATGGATTCACCAATAGAAATCTACCATCTCTCTGTGTCTGGACTCCAGTCTGAGTCCTTGAAATCTACAACCATAATAACTCAGTCTGAGTCCTTGAAATCTACAACCATAATAACTCAGTCTGAGTCCTTGAAATCTACAACCATAATAGGAAGGAACATGATTAAGAAGAGAAAGTGAGTTTCAGACCATGTCGGGTGAGGAAAAGCATTGCTTCAATAGTCCTTGAACAGACCACATGGCACCAAGAGCATGCTCTTGCCACTGTTTCCTCTTCAACTCTAGAGCTGGTTGTGGTTCAAAAGATGTTAAAGAAGAACAGGTGATCCATAAGTGCTACCAATGCCTTTATAATTTAAAGGCTGGAACATACCATACACACTGGTTTTCCTAAATCCTAGCCTGCAGAGAAACATGTAAAGAGAACAAAAATGTTCCCATCTGCTAATGCCAAAAAATCTGTACAACTAAAAGATACTTTTACTTTCTACCCAAAGCACCTGCTAAGGTCAAAACAGAAATCCAGCTTCATAGCCTGTGCTTGGTAAAAATAGCCACACACCTGTGATTATCAGCAATAAAGATGTCACAAACTGTAAAGAAAAATCTGAGACCAACTCTTTCCAAAGCTTCTTCCAAACCATACCACAGGCAGCCTTAATCTCCTTGTATAATGTTTAGGTCCCTGAATGGATGTCCAGCATCCAGGCTTGAGATTTCTAGACTTTATATCAGATATAAGAGTTTGAAGAGGTTACTAAATTACGCATCCTCTCCCTTCCTAATTCTGAATCAATATAAGAATCAAATAAAGATCAAAACATCAATTTTATTATCAGTACAAAGAATGAGTCTACTCAGTGCTTACTAAAAATGAACAAGCTCCAAGATAAATAGATAAATTCAAAAAGCTAGATGCAGAACTGTGAGCATTTTATGCCATCTTTACATATGTGTATTTGACCATAAGACAAAAATTGACTTTTTACACCATTCCAACAAGTCTGGATTTTAGAACCTGCATATGGGAAATTTGGGACAACGGAGAAGATAAGTAAGCAGTCATTTCAAAGCTGATGGCCTGACTCACACCCTGTTGAGCACAGAGTACCAAAGAAAGACAGCCCACACATATGTAGCCCTCTCTAACCAGTAACCTCTTTGCCTGAAGAAACAGTAGATATCACATATTTGCTATCTCACCAATCACATATGTCTCTTCTTCCTGTGGAAACCTACCAGCAAGAGGGATGGAGAGGAGAGTAGGTTACTTCCTAATATTGCTAGGCTACTACAGAGGGCTGCTAAATGTGTATAAAAACAAATGCAATAATTACAAATAAACTAAGTTGGTGCAAACTAGTCCTTGTCACATTATCAGTTTTACAAGTGTCTCTGAACCGGCTAAAGTGGTTCAACTGATACCCATCCACATGCACAGGTATATGTTCTTCCAACCCTGCTCCAAAATTTCCTTTGTCCCAGTTTTTCTTGACCTACTGGGCTGGTTATGGCTGCATGGTAGAAATCTATCTTGTGCTTATCACTCAAGGAAATGCTCCATATTTTAACAATTCTGTGGATTGCTTGTTACATCTTTTTGGTAGCATTCCCTTCATCAGGTTTTATTAATTTCACTCCTTATATTTTAGGATGTATTAATATTTTAATCCATGAATAGGTACCAAATATTAGCAAATGCTTTTACTGCATCTATGAAGGTAGGATTACGTTATTTTCCTGTTTACTAAAGTGATGAAACCTTGATATTGTTCCACTTTCACAAGCATTTGTTTCCATTCATAAGCATATGTTTTAACTTTAATCATCATTACATGAGTACACATTTTATAAAGTTAGCTGGGTTTGTACAAAAAAAAAAAAATAGGGATCAGCAAACTTTTCATCAAATGGCCAGATAGTAAATATTTTGGACTTTGCTGGCCATATAATCTCTGTCACAACCACTCTGCTCTCTCATCATTAGGTGAAAGCAGCCATAGACAATACAGAAATGAATAGGTTTGGCACTTTTCCAATCGTACTTGACTTACAAAACAGTAATTTGCTGGCTCCTGATCTAACCTGTTGTCTGGGAAAAAAATACAAAGATATTCCCATAACCTGCACTCTCACCATCTGTTACCCATACAATTGCGGTAAACTTCTAACTCAGGTACTCGCCATTCTGATCATCCTATGCATTCTACCAGTTTCATCTCCAAGTTGTGATCCTGATTATATGACTAACCCACATAAAAGGTTCCCATATCTCCCAATTATGGCAACAATTTAATCCAATCTCTTATCTTGGCTATCAAAAAATCCCTATCTATAGGCGCTCTCTTCCACATGCTAGGCTCCAGCTATACTGGAGTATGCCATACTCATCTATACCTCCAAATATTTTCATATGCTATAATAGCCAGTGTAATTAATGCAAACTACCACTTACGCAAATTTAACACATTGAAAGTCTATTTATCTCACATATGATATCTGATATGGGTTGGGAACTCTCCTCCGGTAGCTCAGGGATACATATGGTCTCCGTCCTGTGACTCAGTCACCTCAACACATTAGTACTAATAAAAGCAGGAAAAAAGAGAAGTAGATGAGGCATAACAACCCTTAACTTCTCTAATCCTACAAGATACATTATTTCTGCTCATAATCCCATTCACCAGGACTCAGTCACATGGCTCCCATCCAACTACAAGAAGATTGGAAAATAGAGGGGAGCATGTGGATAATCTGGGAGCACATGGATAATCTGTGAACACAAATTATCTCTACCACATTGACTATGCCGTTTGTTTAGAATATCTTTTTACTTCTCATATCCAGCTCCTGATCAAATGTCACCTTCCCAGCTTCAGTAGTAATTAGTCAATAATTAGTCAATTACTTCTCTCTCGCCTATGCTTCTATAAACCTTTTTAAATTCTGTATTGTGAAAAACAACATATATATATAATAAAGCAATAAATTTCAGAGCACAATGCAACAGTTATAAAACAGATCTCAGAGTTTGGTACGGGTTACAGCTCCTCAATTTTAGGTTTTTCCTTCTAGCTGCTCCAAGACACTGGAAAATAAAAGAAATATCAATATAATGATTCAACAGTATATTCATTTGTTAAATCCTATCTTTTGGTTATAATACCACCTTCTCCTTTGATTTTTCTCCCAATCTTTAGGGGTATTTGGGCTACGCCCATTCTAACTTTTGCAGGTTGGAAAGGGCTGTTGATAATATGGGATGGGGAATGAAACTAGTAGATATTCTGGAGAAGCTGGCCTATCTGTGTTTCAGGACTTATCTGGCCTAGGAACCCATCTGGAGGTTGTAGGTTTCTGGAGAGTAACCATAGTGCATGGAACCTTTGTAGAATCTCAGGTAGAGCCCTGGGTGTTCTTCAGGGCTGGCAGGAATCATTTTGGCTGGGGTTTGGCAAACCCTGGTAAATAGCAATATCTAGCTGAAGTTTGCATAATAGTAGCCTCCAGAATAGCTTCTTGCCTCTATTTGAATTCTCTCAGCTACTGATACCTTATTTTGTTAAAATTCTTTTCCCCATTTCAGTCAAGAAGACACTGTTGATCCCATGGTGCTATGGCCAGTCTCATCCCCAGGAGTCATATCCCACATTGCCAGGGAGACATTCACCCCTGGATGTCATGTCCCACATAGGTGGGAGGGTAATGGTTTCATTTGCAGAGACAGGCTTAGAGAGAGAGAGGCCACATCTGAGAAAAAAAAAAAAAAAGAGGTCCTTTGGAAGTAACTCTTAGGTATAACTATAGGTAAGCTTAGCTTCTCCACTACAGATCAAGGGCTGAGCCTATTGAAGTGGGAGTCCCTAATGTTTGAGACAGTATCTGGGGTTTACCTGGTGGTAAAGTTTAATAGCTCCGTATTTTTATTCCCATCCCTCAAGGAACTTTGCCAATACGTTGTGATTATCTGCTCAACATACTCTGGGATTATCTGGGCATCACATTAACCTCTACAGAAATACAAGCCCTCATTCCCATTATAGGCTCCATGTGCTTGGATTGTTTAATTCTATAATTCTTAATATAGACCCCTATTATGCATGTAGCATCCAGATATATAATTATTTGTCTAAACATCTAACTCAAATCAGTTGGGGATTTCTTAAAGGCAAGAATATACCTCCCTAATCAGTGACTTCCCATCTCCCAGCACCATGCCTGGCACCTATGGACACACAATACATATTTGATGATGGACTGAATTAATGAATAAATAAGACTTGCCAAACTGGGCTATGGAAGGATTTACTCATAGAAACAAAAGAGCAAAGAGGTGTCTCAGTTACTAGTTAATTAAGCTGTCTATGGTAAATGTGCACTCAGGGCGATTTCTGGACCAAACTTGTTAACATTTAAAACATTATCTAAAAGAGCTACATGATTATAGTGTATCCTATAAAGTTTAAAACTATATAATATTCTGTTTCTGGAACTGGAAGAACTTGAAGGGTTTCCAGTTATATATTAAAAAGCAAGACTGGGAACCAGCACTGTTGCTGAGACAGACTGTAAGAAAAACAAAGGGGTAGACAGACAGGTGGGACAAATATTTTCAGGTGGCCAGCCAAGTTAGCGATCCTGGCATTTGTGTTATGAGACACACATCCTTCTCTTGGGCAGAGAGTCAAGTCCCTTTCCATATCTAATTACATCTCGTTTATATCTTTAAAATGAAGACCAAATTCAGAAAAGTCAGTAGAATACACTGTATTTTCAAAGCACAGAAATGTTAGAAACTGGAAAAGTTTCCAGATGCCTGCCTTGCATTTTTGGTAGTCTGCTACAGTCTGACTGAGGTTAGGTATCCGCAACAAAAAACAAAGCGAGTGACTTCAGTGAAAAGTTTGCCCCTGGCAGAGCCAAGAGGCATGATATTTCCATTGTACTATAAGCAACAGAAACATCCAAACTGATGTTAGCATTGTTAAGAATTTTGAAAACAAGTATAATATACTTAAGGAGTTTTTTAGTATTTTCAAGCTTTTGATAGTTCAGTTGAACAGTGTGGTTGGCTGGTTTCTGTTTTCTACCCCAAATTCATTAAGGAGTCTGAGTCATGAATTTTGGCTAGTATAAATCAGCTGCCTTAATATCAGTTTCCTATAGTTTGTAAGCACCCCATTTTCCTGGAAGGCTCTAGAATTACATTAGCTATGACTTTCCTAAACATGTCTCTCAAGGAAACTCTGCCATTAGCACCAAAAACTCCAGCAGACTGACTAGCTGTGGGCAACATATCATCTCACTGACAAAATCTGCCATCGACCTCAATTAGTTTAGAGAGCCTGTCTCATCAGAAAATTTACTTCTGGTGCCAACGTTAAAGCACTGCCAACAGGGAAACAGTCAAAATATATCTGAGTTCTGGACACGTGTGAAAACTCATCACCAAAGTAGACTCCTTGCTGAATGCAGGAGCTTCCCTTTGCTGAGAGTGAAAATTGGCTACATGGGGAAAGCTTCAGAGCCATTTCAGTCATTAAAATATGACTAGATAGATCAGGGAAAGAGGAGGGGTTGAAGCAGAGGTTGGGGGTAAACCATGAGAGCTGATGAAGAACTTCCTCTAGAAAAGGCCAAGTTACCCTGTATTCTACCTCAGTGGAGCCCTGAAGCAAGAAGCATGGGTACCAGAGCCTCATTACAGTCAGGCTGTTCATCGTACCAATCATCAGTGCATTTGCCACATTTAGATTGACTTCATGTCAAAAATTAATAACGCCAACAAGGAGTGCTGCCCCCAAAATGTCTAAAGCTTGTTACCTAGAAGGAAAAGAAAGATATTGCAGTCTTGAATCAAAAAAGCACTTTAAAATCTGTTTAGCAGATTTTAATAAGAAACAAAATCTAGTGGAAAGCAACAAAAAACAAGAGAATGCTCAGCTGCTGTCAAGAATGATAGGAATGGCTTACTGTAGTGCACAGTTTCCAAACTCTGGTCCCCAGACCACCAGCATTAGCAGCACCCAGACTTATCAGAAATGCAGATTCTCAAACCCCAAACTAGACCTCTTGTCCAGAAACTCTGAGCGTGGGTGCCACAATCTGTATTTTAAGGAGCCTCCAGGTGACATGGATAAGAACCCAAGTTAGAGAACTATTGCCCTAGAGTACAGAAAGGGGGTCCTCAAGTTCAGTTCTAATCCAGCACCCACAAATGAGGTGACCTTGAGAAACTCACTGAACCCTGCTGGCTTTTTTTCCTTTCCTTATAGAAAGTGGTTAATTGTTCCAACCACTGTGGCCCAAATCTTCTACTTTACCTCCCATACCCCTGGCTAGATAATCAGAATAACCTATTTCAAAAGCTTCTGTTTCTTCCTCTAAGGCTCTGGAGTTATGAAGATGTACTCTGTTCTCATTTAGCATAAATCTAGATAGTCTGAAGAACTGAGCCCAAAACACAACTTAAAAAAAAAAAAGTTTGCAATGGGCTTGGAGATGGAAAAGACTGTAACGTTCTAGAACAGTTCAATCTAGGTCAGGGTTCGCCCAACTGAGCTGATGCCTGTTTTTGTAAATGTTTCATTGGTGCACAGCTATACCCACTCATTCCATGTTGTCTAGGCTATTTTCAAGTTACAGCAGTGAGGTGAGTAGTTGCAATGGAGACCCTATGGCCAGGAATAAATGATGGTATTTATTATGTGGCCCTTTACAGAAAAAGTTTTCAGACCCCTGGTCTAGATACAGGATCAGGCCTTATTGAGAAGGAACTCAAACGAGAAGATACATGCATTGGACCATAGAGAGCCAGGGAGAAGCAGGGGCTCCTAGGATGACAGCGGACGGACTCTGCCAGGACAGCCCCAAAGTTATTCTGGAGCCTGAAAGCCCAAGTCTGAATCTAGGGACAGATGCAGGAACCCCCAACAGAGTCCAACTCATTAAAAGTACCTCCGGTTATCTCACACATGTTAGTCTACAGACTATACTTTGAGAACAGGATCTGGCTCTTCAGATGCAGGAAGAGGCAAACATATCCTGGTGCTCTTAGAATGTTCATCCCGGAAAAAGCTGATCTAAATCCCCCAACTGCAGCTATGATTTTTTGCACTTTCTAACAAATATGGCAGGGGGTTGAAGATCAGTTTAAACTTTTAGGCTAGCTTCATTAATTTAGCCTAGAATATGTGTAATTATCATTTAGCATTCATCTCAAATTTCATACTACTAGTACTCCAAGTCCAGATTAGTGAAGCAAATTTTGAATTAACAGAACCAAATTTTCATCAGACCAGAAAGCTAAATAGAGTTTGTTTGTTTGTTTGTTTTTTACATGGGCAGGCACCAGGAACCGAACCCGGGTCTCCAGCATGATGGCAGGTGAGAACTCTGCCTCATGAGCTACCATGGCCCGCCCCTAAATAGAGTTTTAACTCATATCATCACATATACAAATGCTTGTTCCAAATGTAACCTTAAGGCATTTTGGAGTTAGGAAGTTCTGATCTCTCAAAAAAACAGATGGGCTTATAGCTTGCACATATTGAGGGAATTTTAAGGGTATAGTGAGAAAACAGACTGATACCTTTAAGGTTACAAAAGAAATTTTGAAAATTGTCAACTTTTCAAACAAATGCAAAATTGTTTTGTATTCCATAAGCCTTCTAAAAAGAATTTAAAACCAAAGGACTTTTGCTTTAAAACTAAAGTATTTTAATGTTTTCTTTTTTGTGATAAAAGCTATATAAATCATTATAAGAAATGTATATAGAGAAAAAGAAATCTACCCACATTCCAAATACCTGAACACAATCATGTTAGTGAAAGAGAAAACTCCTAAAGATTAAAAGTAGATAGAATTTGTTTTGCTGATATGGAAAGAGATGTTTCTAAATTGTTGACAAGTAACTAAGAACGTCAAAGTTTAATGAAAGCAGGTGAGCAAGACCCAAAAAAGCACCAGAGTAAACATCCCTCAGAGTATCATTGACACACTCTCCTTATTTCCCTCCCCTGACTCAACCTTCAAGATTTATCCCTATTTCTTTTCCTCTATTTTATTCCTCCTCCCTAATTTCTATTTCTCTCTTCCTTTCTTAATTGGCAATAATATAATTATAGCTAACATTTATTGAACACTGTGCTGGGCACTTCACATGCATTATTTCATCTGATCTTCAGAAGAAACCTGTGAATAGTTACTACAGAGAATGTACTCACCACTTAGAAAAGCAGTGTGGCAGACTGTTGGTATCGAGGTCCCCAATTCATTCACATCTCTCTACATACACATTTGTTCAAGAGCTGGAATCTACGTCACTAAGCCTTAAATCTGGGCTTGACCATGTTACTTGCATTGGTCAATGGGAAAATAGCAAAGTGAAGCAAGTCAAGGCTAGAAAGGTACTTGCTCATTGCTGCTGGGAAATTTGGTCACCATAAGCAGCAGCCCAGGGTGGGCTGTTAGATGATGGCAGATCACATGGAGAAGGTCCTAAACATATGAGTGACATAGCCAGTGATATGTGGAGCAAAAATAGGATCTCAGCTGAGACCACCCTAAATAGTCAACCCCTCCAATTGTGAGCAAATATGTAATTTTTTTAAGCCATTAAGTTTTAGGGTAGTTTTTACACAGCTAACTGAACAAGTAGTTTGCCCGAAATTGCAGGTAGAACTAGGATTCAAACCCAAATGGTCTTGCCTCTGGAGCCCAATATCCAGCGTATTATGCTGTGAACCCCCCACAAATCTAGTCAGTGCCAGATATAAAGTGGATGTTTCATGATGACAGTGTTCCCTCAAAGACAACCAGATGAGCTATCTGTCAAGTTGGCCCAAATATGGGCCCATTCCACACATTGCCGGTAGTAACTCATTTCTAAATTCAGGCCAGAGGAGCCTGGGAAATAATTAGTTGCAGTGCTGCTATCCTCCTATAACAAATTTGAGGCTAACTCTTTATTTTGCTAAAGTTAAACAGTTTGTGGCAAGAAATGTTACACTTTTCTAGGAATAGAAATGTATTTACTTTCAATCAGTTGGGGACTCATTAGCGAGGCTGTCTTCATCTCCCTGAGCCTTCGCCTTCTTTGCTTTTTTGGCCCAGTATTAGTGTTTTGTTTGTTTTCTACAGAATCATCTGAAATGAACTTTAATGGGCAGAACAAATCGGAAAGAGAAGCAACGTCAACGGCAATATGAGTCAGTCCTTATAGCCTAACTCTTTTCACAAAATGAATAACTGATTAGTAAAAACAAAAAAGCTCTCATACAGCTAATCAAAATGCATGAAGCACTGATCTGGCGGAGAACCATTAATGAGAATTTCTAGAAAAGACTACATAGAATCACATCGTAATGAAACTTTTAAAATATTTTTTTCCATAATTACAGAAAAACTTTAAAGATGAGCAAGATGTGTAACCAAAGTGAATAAAATTTTTTGAGGTATAATCAACATGAGTCATGCAGAAAAGCAAATTTAAGAAACCAAGTTTGAAAACAATCATCACTACACCTAACATGCTTGACTTGAAGTAGATCACTTCTACTTCTTCCCCTCTTATTTTCTCTATCTGCAAAACGTGTCTAGTAGCCATTCTTTTGTGGAATGATTGAGAGTGGCGTTTCAGACAGTACGGCTTAGGAAAAGTTATTCTTTGAAATTCGGTGGTTCTTCACAGTTATTAATTTAGGATCTGCACAGAATTATTTTATCATCTACCTCTGACATACATATCTCTGGCCCCTGTCTGCATCGGAGTGACAGTCCTGGTAGTACATTTGGGCGCCTTCCCCCCACACACACACACAAGCAAATGAAGTGCGGACAGTCTGTAGCTCTAATGCCTCTCATCTGGTGTGCCTCAAGGATAGATTTAGGCAACCAGGCACTTCTGGAGCATCTGGTAAGGGTTTTTCTGCTTACCCATCTGAGTATGCCCTAACCATGACTTTTGCCCTGGTTGCTGGTATCCAGTTTTTCCTCTAGGTCTCTGCTAAGAACTAGAACCCAACTTTTGGGGATTCAGGGCCTGGGACTCCCCTTCATGTTGAGAACAAGTCAGATGTTTTTCCAGATGAGTGGGGGACTGCCAGGAGAGTATGGGGACGCTCTAAAAACTTTGGCAGTGTTGCTAAATGCTCTGCAACATATAGCAAGCAACTATCTGTGGGGGAAATCCCAAGTTGGCCCCTAACATCCATATCGGGAGGGGTGCCTGCCCTCCCAGACAAGTGGGGACTGCTGTGAGAGTATGGGGATGCCCTATAAACTCCAGCAGCATTACTATTTTGTAACAGATAGTAGGACAACTAACTTTCACTAAGGAGAAAGGAGACCTCCAAATAACAGCGGTCATAGCAGGACCCCTGTTAGGAGCCCTGTGAATGGATACCCGGGCAGAACAAGTGGAAAAAGCCATGGATGCTGTTTGGAAGAGGTATGGAAAGTAAAGGATAAAGGACCACCTTTGTTTGCAGTGGTTCCAAAAGTTGCCTCTTTATTACAAGGAATTAACACTCAATTGTCATTATCACTTTGTTTTGAATTTAGTTAATGTTTTCTACAGAATTCCCTTAAATGAAGCCAGTCAACCTGCTTTTGTCTTCACCTCAGAAGGAGAACCTGCTTTTGCTCTCACAAGGCTATTTATATTTATATTTATATAGTCTGGCCATCTGCCACAGCCTCATGGCAAAAGATACAGCTAAGTGGAAAAGCCTATTTCACTATACTGATGACGTCATGTTAAGCAATAACTTAGAAATCTTAGAATTAAAAGCAGCCTCAGACTCATTGTTTTCTCACCTTCAGAGTTGGGGATAGGCAACTAACCCAATAAACTGCAATGCCTCAGCTGCCCTGTCAAATTCTTAGGTGTTGTATGGTTGGGTAAGACAAAAAATTATTCCTTCTGATAATGTTTTCCTATGCCACAAATGCCAAAACAAGTAATGGTTTTCTTGAAGCTGTTGGGGTATTGGAAATCTTTTGTTCCTCACCTAACCCAAATATTAAAACCTTTATATATGCTAATTAGAAAAGCTCAAACTTGGAAATATGAGGATCTCCAGTATGTTGCTTTTTTTTTTTTTCAGCTTGAGTAGGTATTTTTGAAAAAGCAAACAGGGCAGTAGTGCAACAACAAGCACTGGGGGGCACAGAACCAGATCCACCCTGTAAATTGGATATAGCCAGCACTGATAATGACTTTGGATGGGGTTTGTGGCAGAGGCAACATTGTAGACAAACACCTCTCGGCTTTTGGTCAGAATTATGGAAAGGGGCAGAACTGAGATACAGACCCCCTGGTAAAGCAATTGTGTGTTGCATATAATGCCTTATTGCAAGTAGAGGGACTGACACAAAGAAGCTCAGCCACCTTGGAAATAGCCATTCCTATTCAGGGGTGGATAACTGGCTCGGCTTCTAAGCCACGTTCAGGCAGTGCCTAACTAAGCATACTGACAAAGTGGAAAGCCTACCAGCTATGCACAGCATTTTCAATACCAGCCCTCTGAGTGCAGAAATGCATGAGATTCTTGGACCAGTGTCCTATATAGAAGATTCAACAGCTAAAGTCACTGTATCTGAGACAGCTGCTGAAATGCCCACTATAGAAAGGATGAGTACCATTCCCAAGTTTGTTTGGTACACTGATGGGTCCATGGGCAGCCTCTCATGTGAACAGCTGTGCCAGTACAACCCAGTACGGACAATATATGGTGGAAGACTGGTGCTATCTCCCAGTCAATGGGCTAGTTTCAAGCAGAATGAATCTATGGATAGTAATAGTGCATAAGCCAGGAGATGTGCTATTTATACCCATAGCAAGGCTGTGTACAAAGGCCTTATGACCTGGTTGGCAACCTGGAAACAGAAACAATGGACAGTCATAAGTCATCCCCTTGGGGACAAGAATTATGGAAAGATATCTGAGATGCCTGCTAATGACCAAAGTTCCAGCTGCCAATCACATGACAGAAGCCAGTGGACATGACTAGAAAGTGCCCTTGCTATCCCCTGCATTGACCACATAGGCTACCATACCAGATGGGGCACATCAGCTAGTTACAAATCCCAGTGACCCAGAGGCAAGTGGATGATATCAGTCCCCTCCCACTCTTGGAGGGAGTGAGGTATGCTTTTACTGTCATGGACACGGCTACAGGACTATTGTTACTTTTCCCAGTGGGGAAGGCAGACCAGAGGTCCACCCACAGATGTTTGGAGAAAGTGAGTGCTCTGTATGGAGTGGCTACACAGATAAACAGTGACTGGGGACCCCTTTCACTGAACAGATAGCCCAATTCTGGGCCATGGATCAGGACATCATGTGGACATTCATCAGCACTATAATCCCACAGGTGCATTTATTGAAAGAATAAATGGCTTGTTAAGGAAACAACTAAAAGATCATTAACAGGTCCTTACAACAGTGTACTAAGAAAGTACACTGAACAAAGATGAGTGTCAGTATGGTTCAAAGTGGAAGATAGGGTCATGTATGACACCAGAAGGAAAGACAGAAGATAAAGACCTGACTGTATAACTTTGCAAAATCTAGAGTAGTCAAAGATGGTAATTAAATATACAAATATAAAAATGTTTTTGCATGAGGGAGAACAAATGAGTATCAACATTGTAAAGTGTTGACAATGGGATGGTACACAGGGAAAAAATATAATTAATGCAAGCTAGGGTCTACAGTCAACAGTAACATTACAACATGCTTCCACTGAATGTAACAAAGCCATTATATAAAAACTAAATGTCAACAAGTAGGGGATATGAGGAAAGGTATGGATTCTTTGCAGAAGAAAAGGAAATGTCTTCATATAGATTAAGGTGGCAAAGGCATGGCTATTTACTTAGGCTGGATTATATGATGTGCCAATAAAACTGTTAAAAATGAAAAGGGAGAAAAAGTGCTAGAGAACATGTGGAAAAAGAGATGTACCTATTCACTGTTGGTAGGGAAGTTGAGAGGTGGAGATCTTCTGGAGGACAGTGTGGTGGTTCTAAAGGAGGACAGGGGTGGGGTTGCCATATCACCCTGCAACCCAGTTGCTAGGTATATACGTGGAAGAACTGAGAGTGGGGACAGGAAGGGAAATTTGCACACTGGTGTTTATATGGCAGCAGTGTACACTATTCACAACGGATGGAGGTGGCCAAAGGGTACAGTGACTGAGGATTGGAAGGGGGAACTGTGGTGTTTACATACAATGGTCTACTGAATGGCTGCAATAAGGAATGAAGTTGTGAGACATGCAACTAGGTTAATTAACCTTAATAACAATATGTTAAATGAAATGCCAGAAACGAAAAGGCAAATATTATCAAGCCTCACTCAACCGGACTAACTATAATATACAAACACCGACAACTGAAGTCGAGAACATGGGTCATCAGGTTGGGGCCTATTGCAAAATGTCCTAGATTGTAAGCTCTTAAAGCAGTCATATATATTCAGAAGCTATAACTGTTACATCTAAATTTTGAGATACTGAGCTATTTGTATATAACCTGGTCATTCTGAGAAACTCTGGGTATTTTGTGACACCTGAGACTTGGAGTTAGAGCATGAAATTGTGAAAGTCCGCATTACTCCATTCAGCAACTGTGAAAAAGTGATCAGAATGTGACTAGAGATATGAATGAAGCTTATGTAGATAGGATTAAGTATATCAGAATCCTGGGTAAAGGATGATATGGCCCATATTCTCAAACTTCAATTTCTGTGTGAGACCAAAGAGAAAGATGTTTATTTGGTATAAAATTTATATTTGGTGCAGCACATTATCTAATTTGACTTGTATAGTCAGTTTACTTGAACATGATAATTACATGGAATACTGAATACAGCATGAGATCTTGTTGGTTTGTACAGGTTAATGTGATGCCCCGACATATTCGAGAGTAATTTGGGCAGAGAATAAAAAAGTACTTGCAAAGTTCCCTTGGGTAAATGGGGAGAAAAGAAATATTCAACTTCCCCATCTGGAGAATTCCTGATATTCTCACAAGCAGTGTGAACAACCAACTCAATAGGCTGAACCCTCCATCTTGGGGCTCACCCCTATGAAGCTTTTTCTTGCAAAGGAGAAGCTAAACCAACTTATAACTATGCCTAAGAATGCACCACCACCACCACTACCACCCTCAAAGAACCTCTTTTGTGGTTCAGATGTAGCCTCTCTCTCTCTAAGCCAACACAGCAGGTGAACTCTCTGCCCTCTGCTACGTGGGACATGACTCCTAAAGGTATATATCTCCCTGGCAACACAGGACCTGACTCCCAGGGACGAGCCAGGACCCAGCACCATGTGATTAACAAAGTCTTCTTGACCAAAAGGGGGAAGAGAGAAATAAGACAAAATAAAGTTTCAGTGGCCGAGAGATTACAAATAGAGTTGCGAGGTTATCCTGGAGGTTATTCTTATGCATTATATGGATATCCCTTTTTAGTTTATGTTGTATTGGAAAGAAAAGTATCAGAAACTGTTGAAAGGTATCCCAGCAGCCTTGATTCTTGAAGACGACTGTATATCTATATAGCTTTTACAATGTGACAGTGTGATTGTGGAAACTTTGTATCTGATGCTCCTTTTATCCAGGGTATGGACAGATGAGCAAAAAAAGAAAAAAGGTTAAAAAATAAATAAGAGGCGGAATAAAGAGTTAAAAATTCAATAGATTAAAATATTGGTGGTGGGCAGGCAATGGTGGCTCAGTGGCAGAGTTCTCACCTGCGATGCTGGAGACCGGGGTTTGATTCCCACTGCCTGCCCATGCAAAAAAATTAAATTAAATTAAAAATAAAATATTGGTGGTGAATGAGGGGGAGTAAGGGTATGGGATATATGAGATTTTTCTTTTTTTTAAATTTCCTTTTCTGCGTATGCAAATGGTCTAAAAACGATCATAATAAATATACAACTATGTGATGATATTGTGAGCCACTGATTGTATGCTATGGTTAGACTGTATGTGTGTGAAGATTTCTCAATAAATTTTTTTTTAAAAGAAACTCTGTCAAGCTTTAACTGGCTTGAAGGCAACGCCAGGGGGCTGCAGCCCCAGGTACTATTGAACTACTAACAGCAGGACGGATGCAGGCGCTGAGAATACAATTTAAAGAGCCAGGTGTTTTACAGCCTAAAGAGGGGAATAATAATAATTTGTTATTGCCTATGCCTCAGACCATAACAAACAGGGGAAAATAAGGCCCTTTGACCCTAAGCTGGCCTATGCAGGTGTGCTGCTTGGGAATCCTAAACCCATGGGGAATAGGAGTCACCCATAATATTGTAATTTGACAGTCAAAAAATGCCTGTTAAAATTTTTTATCACCAATCGAGGGCCTCCTACTTCCACAGGAACCTTATGTATAACTGTGGACCTCCCTTATGCCTAGACTAACAATTTATGTCACTGTGGAGGACTCTCAAGATTTGCAAAGGATGAATACCTGGTATTTAACACCTTCCCGTAATGTTCCTTTGCCTGGTACCTTATTGTTAACCAATGGAATTCTAGCATGTATATTGTTAGACAGCAGAAATTACTCCTTATTGTTCCCCATAAACATCTTTCTTTTCACCCATAGTACTCTAGCAAACACCTTTCTACACTGGGCTTCATCAGTAACTCATGCCCACAATTGAAACCAATGTTGGATTTGCACAGACTTGCCATTTTCAGGTATGACCAGCCTTCCCTAGACTGTGACCCCTGCAAATTGGACTGTGTAGAATACCCTGATGGCCTGGAAGAATTCAGCACATCAGAAAATCTGAAAAAGAACACAGAAGATTGTGGGGCAGCCCGATGTCCCCACTATCTTATATAATACTCTCAGAAATCAGGAAACGGTTTAATTCCCTTTCTTGGCCGTGATGGCATCTCCTTGTAGGGCTATTATCTCTGTGTGGGGACTCTGAGTGTTTTGTTGTGTCTTATACTGTAGAATATGGAAGTAATGTCTGTCCTATGGTCAATGTAGTCTGCTGTGTGGGGGTGGACTGTGGGGATCCAGGGCCCAGGATTCCCCTCCTTATTGAGAGCAGGTTAAGTAGCCCCTACAGGACTTGGGACATATATTAAAGGTCATCAAACCTCCTCAGGGAGGAAAGAATGTACAAACCTCATCATAAAAAGGGCAACGACACTCCCCTCACTTAATCACTGTTGTAACACAAGACCCTGATGAAACTCTGTTCTCATATCCTTGTCCCAAACCCTCATAAGCCCTTGCACTCTACCTGCCCCCTTTACAGAATGCTAAACTTCTTTTCCACAGCCAGCTGCCACTGAAAATCTTCTCTCATTTGTAAGTCCTGATAAAATTCATCTCCAACTCCATACCTGACGTGTCCTTTAGTGGTAGGCTGAAGTCCAAACCTCTCACTGGGTTTTTGCCAGCCTGGCGCTGGTCTTCATTTACTTTCTCAAGCTATAATCTCAAATCTCCTCATTGGATGACCGACCTAGATGGGTTCCCACCCGACGGTGAGAACTGTAATCTCCCAGAAATCTTTCTTCTCCATCTTGGATTTTAATGCTCACCTGTTAAGACTTAATTCTGCCCCACTATTTGTATCCTGGACAGTCAGACCTTTCCTGGGGGGAAAATTGCAAATGGCCCAATGACCCAAGGAAATTTACCCTGGTCTCTTCCCTGCACTGGTTCAGGAGATTCCAGACTTATCACTGGCCAAGAGAGCCAATAACACACTATTTTGGGGCGGCAGTAGAGGGAAATGTGTTCTGAAACCCTAAGGACCATAAGGATGGTCTCATACTAACAAACTATCTCCAGGGTGTCAATAACAAAAGAAGAGAATTATGAAGCCCTTGCTTCTTTAATCTAACCTTATTTGTCACTTCCTAAGGAAAAAAGGCTGTCTGGGTCAGGAATAAACTAACTTTTCCTCTTATAGATTTTCAGAAGAAAAATTCTGACAGCCCTTTCTAATCATGTTTATTTGCATCTGCATATGGTACGGAGCTCTCTCTTCCATTACACATGAGAAGGTAAGCACCTAGATTGGAATCTTTACTAATTTTTATTGTAAAATTGAATTGTTTGCATTCCCTTTTATTCCTTATGTATCTAAACAAGCTGTGTACTTTTTACTGATTAATTCTTGAAATCTGTATCTTGTAACTGGATCTTGTAACTATTTTAAAAGAGGATAGCTGAGTGGTCAGGAATGAACTCATTTTTCTTACCCAGTTTTCTACCTTTCCTAGTTTCATTTGGTAAGGAAAGACTGATGAATTCAGCTTAGCTATGAACTACTTGATTCCATTAACACTGCTTTCTTCATCTTCTACAAAGCATGTATGTAAATTCTTTAATCTCAAAACCCAGAATCTGATTCCTATTTCTCAACCATAAACCATAAAATACTTAAATACCATAATCTCCCTTTCTTCTCAGGCAAGTGCACCTTGGCACTATCAAAACCTCTCTTAGAGACAAATTCTCTTTTAAGCTCAATTTACATGGAATTTAGAGCCTTGGGCAGAATGCTGCTGGAATTCATTCAGTACCATATTTGCCTGCAAAAGGGCATTTACTCTTGACATTTTTGAAGATACTCATTTTACAACCCAATTTTCACACTCAAATAATCACCATCTGTGTTGTCCAGTTTTGATGATCACAGAAAGCAAGTGCAAGTTATTTTTCCCTTCATTTTTTTTTCTTTTAATTGGTGGGAAGATAATTAAACTTAGTATTCCACTTCTAAGTACTGTTGCTTTATACAAAGGAAGGGAGAAAAGAAGAAAGCAGAGGAAGGAAGGGATGAATAAAGGGATAGATGGATCGATGGATAGATAGATGGAGGGAGGAAGGGAGGGAGGAAGGAAAAACAGGAGGAAGGACATCTGGGAAAAAGTAAAACACACTAAGCCCTAGCAAGCTTTTTCTCATGGGGCATTATCTTTATTATTGCTGTCATTCTTTACCACTTTTACTGCACATCATCATAATTCCACCAAATCAGAAAGAATATCAACCTTTATGCCAATTTGAGATTCTTTAACATCTGAAATTCAGCTTAATCTGCATATTGCACTTGGTTTATAACTCGGTGCACTCTTAAAAATATTATAATGACATGCTAATTCCAGTAGTATTCCTGGGTTCTCATCTGAGGAAGCCCTTTCCAGAACAATTGCTACCTTAGGAGCTCCTAGAAGCCTGTACTTTCCCTTCCATAACACTTAGAAGTACTGATTCTTATTACCTTTTACTACCTATTAAGTTCTCCAATAGCACATTCCATGTCCATGTTATCTACTCCTAGAGGCACAGTGCCTCACATGATAGCACTTTCAATGTACCTTATAAACATTTATTAATTGAATTAAGTAAAGGACTGAATGTTGATTCCTGTTTCTTTTCTTTCTCAAAAGGGAATCTGAGCCTGTCTTGCCATGAAAATCTCCATCACAAGAATTATTACTGTTCATAGACAAAAAAAGAGAGACTAGTCAATATATTTTGCATAAAGTCAGAATTATTTTTTTTGAAAAAAAATACAGTAGACATTTTTCCTGGGGTAAAACTTATATGTTAAGCAATTATAGAATTTCATAAAAAATTTCCGTATCTCCCAGATAGTTTGATATTTTTATCTGGTAAAAAGGATATTTCAATGAATTTGTGTTTATTTTAAGATGGTGCTAACATAAGCTGAACAGAAAAGAACAAATACAAAATTCAATCTATTACTACTCAGTGCGAAGTGTTCACAGGACTCGGTGATCAGTCCACAGTCAACAGATTATTGCACTAAGGCAGGGAAAATGGAGATGGAAACCATATGGTTTGTAGTAGAATAACACAGTTTATCTCCACAGGTGAGAAGAGGTGCCTATGGGAATAAATACTATATGTCACTAAATTTAAACCAAACACATACTAAGAGTTCTTTTTTGATCTTTGTTGGAGGATAAACAAAGACTTCGGACAACTGAATAAGTAACTCTCTGTTCTCGGGGAGGGCAACATGCTTTAGACTACATATTGCTCCATTTTGTTGGACCCCTGTGTGAACACATCTGGAGGGGCAAAGCAGTTTAACATCTGTGCTGCTGAAAATCTGAGTTATTGTTTAAACCACATCAGTGACCTTGTATGGGTTTCTGTTAATAAACCACGTGACCAACTTTGACTACTATTTTTATTGTTTTATACCTGTATTAGAATTTTCTTCATAGAAATAAATTCATGTGATGTCAGGTCTCTAAGTAGTACTTCCAGGGGTGACTGTTACCTAGCAAAATCTGGACAAAAGGTGCAAACCAACTGGATTTTATAAGTATTCCTTCACAGGACAAAAGCAAATGCCTCAGTTCATAAATTCAGACTCAAGCTATATGCATTCCATAGGGACACTCAACACATAGACTCAGACCTGCTACATCTACAACCAAGATACCAAGAAAATGCCCTGATATACTCACATTTTAAAATACAGATTCATATTATAAAGAGGGTATCCATTTGCCAATTTTTATATGCCATTTTTATGGCAAGTTGAAGTCTATATGTAACGTCAAAGGTGCATCAATATGGAAATGAAAGTGATTGCCCATTGCTTCTTGACTTGGAGGTGTGCTTGTCTCAAGAGACTTCTAAGAGGTTCTCCACCACCTTGTGCTGTGAATGTCTGCAGCACCAAAATGCCCATACTATTTTTCCTGAGTGAATTAATAATCTATTTATAATATAAAAAGTAGACACCATCCTATTGCACTTGTATCAGGTTCATGCTGACGATCAAAATTTTAGTGGCCTAATGCCACAGAATTTATTTCTCATTCTTCTAGCAGTCCAATGAGGGTTATCCTGGTCATCAAGTACTTTTCTTCCACATGCTGATTCAGGGATCCAGGTTCCTTTCAACCTGCGCTACCATCCCTGAGGGCCTTGGAGTCCTCTGCTTCCAGCCAGGGGAAAAGGAAAGAACAAGTAGGAGTGAAAACCCTATCCACTTAAAAGTCTCAGCCTAAAGGTGACACATATCCCCCTTTATCACATTTTTTGGAAAGAACCGGTCACATGGCCACTCTTGGATGCAAGAGAAGCTGTGTAGCTATCTTCTAGTGACAACTCCACATTATCAAAGGAGAGACACAAATATTATTTTGAAAAACTATCTATACTAGAATGTCTAACATAAATAAGCCCTGGTTTTGTCATTAATTCCAAGGAGATTTAATTTTGCAGGATCAATTGGGAACAGGGGAGTAAGTGGATTCTGGGGTTTTAAAAATTTCCCTCTCCTCCATCCACAAAATGTTTTAGGGACCAGACTCATTTAAAAATTGTTATTCTAGATAATAATGCAGAAAGTGGTCAAATGTCTAAATATACTTTGACCAATTCTGCTGGCTGCTCTTCAGAATCCTGAAATAACTTCTGTAGCTAAAGTTAAGCATTTTACATTGTTCTATACCTGAATTTGAAAGCCCTTACAATGAATGTATCCTGCAAATAAAAAAGGATCATTAGTTATTGGTGCAGGATAGCTGTAAAGAAAAGGTACTTGCTTTTATACAAAAGAGCTACTCAAGCCCTAATGTCACTTGGCCCAATTAAAAATATAAATGGCAAGGGGCCAAGTTAATTACAGCTCTAGGGACCTGGACCAGACTAGGCTAGAAACAGAGTAGTAGGACAAATGGCCAAAGCTTACACTTTGCTCTGACTCCAAACAAAGCCTTTGCCTTCACTGGAGCCTAAGGGGAATATTTTGATCTGGATGGAAGGTAGAAGCATCCTGAAGAGCTTTGGCTCTTGATCATTATGAAAAAACTGGAAGAATATTAACCAAATCCAAAAAGAGGACTAGCTGAAATAAGGCTCATTATAATGTACTGAGATGCAGAAGTAAAATGTTGACCATTCAAATGCCTTAAGTCCTCAAAAAGGGTTATAAATAGAAAGTTCCTGAGCCAGTCGCTCTTCTAAGAAAATCTCCTAGGAAAAGTGCCGATGATATCTAAGGGATATTTACATGTAAGCAGTGATCCTTCCCATCTGGCTAAATAGTCTTAAAAAGCATCTTGGAAGTTTCAGTCCCTGCCCCCTTCTGCTGGTCAGGCTGTTTTGTGTATCAAGAGTTCTGCCCTGGAGGAGTGTCAGCAAAGTGGTTAGCGTGTCCAGATGTGGATACTTCCTTAAAGGTGAAGTACAACAGAGGGGAAAGATTAATCTGCAATTCACTGAAGTCAGACTTTCTGCAACCCAACGATGTGTTAAATGAAAAGGAAAAGATGCTGTTAAATTTTATCTTCAAGTGGTGTCATTATTTCCAACTACTTTATCCTTCAGGCAACCCAGATAGTTTGCTTTCCTGAAGGCCTTTTCCAACATAGTACCCTCCTCTTGTTTCTAGAACCCAGAGAGAAATGACAGCAGCTAAAAAAACATCCCAGTCCCCAGGAAAGAGAAAGAAAGACTGATGATTGCGAGTTGGTGGGGATGGCAGGTCATCAGGCCAGGTGCATTTCTCAATTTGCATCAGGGAAAGGGGGATTTGAGTTGGGAGGGAGCTTTTTCTTGGTTCTGTGCATCACAGGGGGTTAAAGTTCAGGGATTTTTCTTGGAAAAGCAGAAAATATAATTCTTATTGCTATGTATAGTATAGCTAGAATGTGTTATTTTCTTCCACTTGTTAAATTGGGATTTTTGTTTTATGTACTTTGGATTTAGCTCCTGGGTGCTCTCTGCTTAGTTTAAAAGGGTTTCCATCTCCACATTGTCATACATGGAAAAAATATACTGAGGTAGTGCACTGTACATTGTGACTTTTATTTTTGCTGTCAGACTGCAAGTTACAATATACCTGTGTGCATTGAAGACTCATGGGCTTTAAAATGGGAAAGGATCCCTTCATATGCTGTACAAAGAGAGCTACAACCCTAGAGGGAAGAGCTGGAAAACAACTACTGGCCTTCTTATGTACATCAACCACACATCCCAGACTTCTGCAACAGCTCCAATTGCTTGCCACTACACTCATTTCAGTGAAGGCCATTTGTTTAAAATACAACTAAAGAAAGTTTTTGCCCAACGATGTGTATTGAATTTTGGTTCATTCTGAAAACACACTCATCACATTTATGTATTAGCCTGCCATAAGCTTTGAGCAGTTCGTGTTCTTTTTCAGGAGTAGTGATAGATCTCTGGGGTTCATCCTCACTTATTGCCCTGGTCCCCCATTAGACCAACAGCAAACTTGTCCCAGCCTCTGCCACTGATAGGGATGCTGGCTGACCCTGACCTTGATACCTGACGCCTGCCATGTACTAATCACCTGAGCTAGCTGGCTCCAGATAAGCATGGCGTGTCTGAGGATTCGGCCAGATGCTCAAGAGTCTGGGATGTTTTTATTATTCTAAGCCTTATCCTAGCCATACAGTCAGCTCCTGGGGGGGAAGAGGCTCTACTGAATGGGCCAACATGATTATCGACCCCTAGAAATACAGTGGAAGCTGGAAACTATGTATTCACTAGTAAAGACCTTCTGGTTCCTGTCCCCATGACACACAAAAGCTAATGGAAACAGAGTCCAGTGGATTGCAAATGGCCTTGGGGTATCACTTAATTTGGGGGTCTTGTCAGAGATATCACAGATAGGGATACATAAGCACAAAGAAGTCCCTGACCACAGCCTGGAGACTCACTGTGTTAAAAAAGATGGGCGCCAAGTAAGAGTAACTCAATCAGAGTTTAAAAGAGCAGAGGCAACCTGTTAGTCATCTAAGTTCAGAAAGCTATTTAAAAGTAAATATTTGGGTGGGTCACAGTGGCTCAGCAGGCAGAGTTCTCACCTGCTATGCCAGAGACCTGAGTTTGATTCCCGGTGCCTACCCATGCAAAAGAAGAAAAGTAAATATTCAACTCAACCAGCAAGCTACAAGTTGCCACTCTTTTCTGTTCTGTAATAAAGTTTTCAGGGAAGATCAGCTATTGTGAGGAGAAAGAGCGAGTTGGAGAGAAAGGACACCTGAGAGAGCACAGGCCGAAGCATAACGGCAAGAACAGAGTGGGGACACAGGGAGGAAAGGAAGGAGGCACGGCAAAAATAATTTTTATTTATGCTGAAATAGGGACTTAAACTTATTGTATACACCTTTTCCTTGGCATTTAGATTTGAAGGTGCCCATAAGAGACTAACGCCTGGTACAGAGCCGAGAGTAGTTTTATTTCCAATACCAGGCTGTGTATAGAACTCCCATTTTATTCTTAGTAATTTGATCATTTGGTCACGCCTCCTAATAAGTGAAATGTTACACTGGAGTATTTGTTGAAACCTCGCAGCTTCAGATACAGTAAGTTGCTGAATGATGTTTGCTAATGGCATACATTCGATAATTCTGATAATGTGAAATCTCAGCCAGATTTAATGTTTAATTTCCCTGGGATTCACTCTGAAATTATTACAGACATTATGTATTCCACCCCCTGGACTTAGAATTAATTTCAAAACAGAGTAAAAGTGCATCCATTTTGGTACCTTATGGGAGTTCAGACTAGTAACATTCCATTTATTCTGAAGTTTCTCAAGTTTAAAATACTTTTCCA